>NW_004444043.1:2797212-2816826 GCF_000243295.1 Trichechus manatus latirostris
ATATGGCGCTTCCTTAGAAAGCTAGAAATAGAAATACCATATAATTCAGCAATCCCACTCCTAGGAATATATCCTAGAGAAATAAGAGCCATCACATGAATAGACATATGCACACTCATATTCATTGCAGCACTGTTCACAATAGCGAAAAGATGGAAACAACCTAGATGCCCATCAACAGATGAATGGATAAACAAACTACGGTACATATACACAATGGAGTACTATGCAATGATAAAGAACAATGATGAATCTGTGAAGCATGTCATAACATGGATGAAACTGGAAGACATTATGCTGAGTGAAATAAATCAATCAGAAAAGGACAAATATTGTATGAGACCTCTACTGTAAAAACTCATGTAAATGTTTACACACAAAAAGAACCAATCTTTTTGGGTTACGCGGGATGGGAGGAGTGGGGGTGGAGGGAAACTAAATAGACAATAGGTAAGTGGTAACTTTGGTGAAGGGTAAGACAGTACACAATACTGGGGAAGCTGGCACAACTTGTACAAGGAAATGTTGTGGAAGCTCCACAGACACATCGAAACTCCCTGAGGGACTGAATTGCTGGGAGGAGGGCTGTGGGGACCATGGTCTGAGGGAACATCTGGCTCAAATGGCATAACCCAGTTTATAAAGACAATGTTCTACATTCTACCTTGGTGAGTAGTGTCTGGGGTCTTAAAAGCCTGTGAGCAGCCATCTAAGATACTCCACTAGTTTCAGCACTTTGGGAGCAAAGGAGAATGAAGAGAACAGGATACAAGGAAAAGATTAGTCCAAAGGACTAATGGACCACATCTACCACGGCCTACCAGACTGAGTCCAGTACAGCTAGAAGGTGCCCGGCTACCACCACTGACTGCTCTGACCGGGATCACAACAGAGGATCCTGGACAGAGCTGGAGAAGGATGTAGAACAAAATTTTAACGCACACACAAAAAGACCAGATTTACTGGCGTGACAGAGTACAGCCCCCAGACACTCTTTTAGCTCAGTGGTGAAGTCACTCCTGAAGTTCAGTGTTCAGCCGAGGATTGGACAGTTGCATAAAACAAAAATGGGACTAATGAGGCACAGGGACAAGGACTAGAAGACAGGAGGGGACAGGAAAGCTGGTGATAGAGAACCCAAGGTTGAAAAGGGACAGGTTTGACATGTCATGGGGTTGTTAACCATTGTCATAGGGCAATATGTGTACTAACTGTTTAATGAGAAACTATTTGTTCTGTAAACATTCCTCTAAGCTACAAAAAAAAAAAAAAAAAAAAAGAATTATGTTAGATCAAATTGACAACAGCAACTCAAAAGGTTTGATGCGAAGCCAAGGGGGCAGTGATTTGAAGATGATGGTGATGGAATAATTTGGAAAAGGACAGTGAAAATAGCAGCACAACTGTAAGAATGTAATCAATGTCATTGAATTGTGCATGTAAAAACTTTTGAAATGGTATAACTTTGGCTATGTATATTTTCACCAAAAAAAAAAAAAGGTCGTCCAAGGCCAAGAAGGGAGAGTGGTGACATGTCGTGGCATTGTTAACCAATGTCATAAAACTATACTTGTACTGACTGTTTAGTGAGAAAATATTTGTTCTGTAAACCTTCATCTAAAGTACAGTAAAAAAAAAAAAGTATATAAAAAGAAAACGGAGAATAGTGTGTTCATGTATCAGAAAATTTCATATGGTTATGATGCCAATTTCCCCTAAGTTAATCTATAGATTTTTTCCAAACACAATAAAAATTGCAGCAGAAATTTTGGTAGAAATCAACAAGCTGTCCATAAAATTTATGGAAACATGAAAGACCCAGAATAAGCAAAAGAATTTTGAAGAAATAAAACCAAGTTCTGAACTCAGATTACATAGTTTAAGACTTACTATAAAGCTTTAGTAATCAAGACAGTGTGATACTGGTATAATGGTAGACATAGATGCACAGAACATAATAGAGACTCCAGAAATAGACCCATACAATTAATTTTTTGACAAAGGTGCTGAGGCAGTTCAATGAGAAAAGGATAATCTCTTTCAAAAATGGTGATAATAATTAGGTAAAAACATGAACCTCAATTCTATCCTCACACCATATACTAAACATAACTCAATATAGATTACAGACCTAAATGTACAATCTAAAACTATAAATTTCTCAAAGAAATCATTGAAGGAAGTTTTGTGACATTGAATCAGGCAAAGATTTCTTGATAGGACACAAAAAGCATGAACCTTAAAGAGAAAAAAAGGATAAATTGGATATCATCAAAATTAATGTTTTCACCACAAAACACACTGTGAAATAAATGAAAAGGCATACCACAGACTGGGAGAAAATTCTTGCTGAATATATGTCTGACAGAGGGCTTGTATTCAGGACATATGCAGGACTCTTATTACTTGATAATAAGAAGAAATCTAATGTAATTTTTTTTAAATGGTCAAAAGATTTGAACAGACACATCACGAAAGATACATGGATGGCAAGTGATACCATGAAAACATGCTCATTTCTTTAGTCATCAGAGAAATGCAAATTGAAACCATAATGAGATACCATTACATATTCATTAGAATGACTAAAATAAAAAGATGGGCATTAATATTGGTAAAAATATGTGCAACTGGGGTTCTCAGACATTGCTGCTGTGATTGCAACATATACAACTACTTTAGAAAACAATTGATCAACTTTTTACATATTTAATCATACACTTACCATATGACCCAGCAGTTCCACTGCTAGGTATGTACTCAAGTGAAATGAACACATATGTCTGCACAAAGAATGTGGATGTTCGTAACAGCTTTATTCATAATACCCCACAACTGGAATCACTCTAAATGTCCAGCACTGCTTAATGGATAAACAAATCATGGTATATCCATACATGGAATACTACTAAGCAACAACAACAAAATGAATGAAATACAATACTTGCAATAACGTGAATAAATCTCAAAAACATTATGAGCCAGAGTCAAGAGACTACAATACCATATGATTTCATTTCTATGACATTCTAGAAAACGCAAAACTATAGTGACAGAAAGCAGATCAGAGGTTGTCAAAGGCTGGAAGTAGGAGAAGGGGACTGACTACAATGTGACAAGAGGGAACTTTCTGGGGTGATGAACATGTTCTATAGCTTGATTGTAGTTACAGAAATACATACATTTGTCAAAACTCATTGAACTGCAAAATTAAAATGCATGAGTTTCATTGTTTGTAAATTATACTTCAATAAAGCTGATTAAAATTCCTAAAAACATTCTGTCCATCTCCTCCCTCCACTCCCCTTTCATTCTCTGGTGGCAATTTGTGCTGTTCACCAGATGTTTCCAGCTCCCCATTTTCCAGGTACTGGTTGGTTGGTACTCACTGGCTCTGTTATGATTGGATGGGGTCCTGTAACTAATTCTGGAGGAATGTGTAAATGATCATGCAATAATACCCAGCAGGGCTCTTTGTTTTTCCCTAGGCCAACAACCAGCAGTGGTTGAAAGGGTGGCTGATCTATCAGCCTGAGTCCCTGAATAATCCAATGAGCAAAATTCCCTTCAATGTGCAGTAGATGGAACATGAGTGAAGAATAAACTCTTCTTGTTTGAAGCCACTGAGGTTTTGGAATTACTACCACTTCATAATTTCGTCTCTCCTAGAAGAGGTAGGAGGAGCCATCAAAAAATAATAATATACATGTGTATACATACATGTATAGATAGATACTGCATACACACATGCTTAGAGGTCATGAGGAATTTTATATCAGAGCCTGGGAGAATGCTATCCAAGTTATGTGGTGGTAGAACATTTGGTAAAACTTTGTTAAAACTGTAGAATTTAGATGGCAGATTATATACTTTGAGAGTTTGTATGCCTGGGAAAGAGGTTAAAAACCTAGGCTAGTAACATTTGTTGATTATTATTGAATGCATTTGAGAAAGCACTATAATAAAGATAAGAGTTCAGTGTATGAGCAAGAATAAAGAGTTCAGAAATTCTTGCAGATTGGGATTTGCAGATTTGGAAAAAGTAAGTACTTCTCATCCTCAAACAGTAAAAGATGAAACTAAGAAGTCCTTTGGGAGAATAGGCCAAGTAGAACTAAGCCTTTTGTAGAGAGTAAATCAAAGACATCACCATCATATCCATGGTTGAAACTATTGAATGGATTAGGGTGCTTCAGAGTAAAGATCCAACTAAAAGTCTGACACTCCTGTAGTCCCTTTCAACTGAATGAAATGACACAGAGAAAAGATAACTAAAGGTATGAGTCTCCCACCAGAGCCTGATAGACTAAGTATCCACAAGCAAGTTGAGAGAGAAAAGCATGAGTGAGACAAAGTCTAGAAATACTGCAAATTTAAGATGTGTGTCTTGAAAAGAACTTGAGTGTGGCTATTGGGACATTGGGACTGATAGGAATAAAACAGTTTAAAAGTCTACTAAGGTTTGGGGGACATCAGAAAGTAACAGTCTGGGCAGGGAATTTGTCTTCTCATAAAGAATACATGGAACAATGATGTAGGAGACACTTTGGGGTATGCCTACTGTGGCAGTTTTATAATATGACCACAAATTCTTTGAGGTTGATCTATGTCCCTTCCCTTTGAATGTGGGCTTATGCCTGCCTCAACCAATAGAGCAGCTGCCATTGAGTTGATTCAAATTCATGGTGACTCCATATGTTGCAAGGTAGAACTGCACTCCATAGAGTTTTCATGGCTGTGACCTTTTGGAATCAGATCACCAGGCCTTTCTTCTGAGGTGCCTCTGGGTGGGTTTGAACTGCCAACCTTCTGATTAGCAGCCAAACACTTAACCACTTGTGCCACCTAGGGACTCTCAACCAATAAAGTACAACAGAAATAATACTATGTTCTTGTTCACCAGAACACTTATTCTTGGAGCCCTGAGTTTCCATGTAAGAAGTCCAGCTTCCCTGAGGTTGCCATACTGTGAAGAAGCCCACACCACATAGAGAGACCTCATGTAGGTACTCTGGTCAGCAGTAACATTTGAGCCCATACTTCAGCCATTCCAGCCCAAGCACAAAACATGTGAGTGAAGAAGTCATCTCAGAAGTGAATCCTCCAGCCCAGACTATTTACCAGCACCCACTCATTCAAGTCACCCCAGCTGAGGCCCCTCAGACATCACGGAGTAGAGAAGAGCCATCCTCACTGTGCTCTCTCTGAATTTCTGACCCACAGAATCCATGAGCATAATAAAGTTTTTCATTTTACACCACTAATTTTGAGGGATCAGTTCCTGGAGAAGGACATGATGCTTGGTAAAGTAGATGGTCAGTGAAAAAGAGGAAGACCCTTGTCATGGATTGAGTTATGTCCCCCCAGAAATGTGTGCATCAATTTGGCTAGGCCATGATTCCCAGTATTCTGTGGTTGTCCTCCATTTTGTGATTGTAATTTTACATTAAAGAGGATTAGGATGGGATTGTTAACACCACCCTTACCCAGGTCACATCGCTGATCTAATGCGAAGGGAGTTTCCTTGGGGTGTGGCCTGCACCATCTTTTATCTCTCAAGAGATAAAAGGAAAAGGAAGCAAGCAGAGAGTTGGGGGATCTCATACCACCAAGAAAGCAGTGCCAGGAGCAGAGCGCATCTTTTGGACCCGGGGTCCCTGCACCTGAGAAGCTCTAGTCTGGGGGGAGATGGATGAGAAGGCTGACAGAGAAAGTCTTCCCCCGGAGCTGACGCCCTGAATTTGCACCTGTAGCTTACTTTCTGTGAAGATTATAAATTTCTCTTTGTTAAAGCCATCCACTTGTGGTATTTCAGTTACAGCAGCACTAGGTAACTAAGACAAGCCTCAACGAGATGGACTGACACAGTGGCTACAACAATGGGCTCAAGCATAACAAAGATTGTGAGGATGGCGCAGGACCTAGCAGTGTTTCGTTCTGTTGTACATAACGTTGCTATGAGTCAGAATCTACTTGATGGCACCTAACAACAACAACGACAAGTTTTGAGGTGATTTTTTAGGCAGCAATAGATAACCAGATTGTCTGCCAAGCTCAAGAAAAATCTTTTTTTCCTCTCATTCCCACCTGACTCTGCCAAATCCATGTGTGAGCCTCTAGCAGCATTTTTATACTAAGTGACCCTCATCCTTACCTTTGCTTAAACTCCAGGCTTGTATTCCTGATCAAAGCTGAGAGAAAGGGATATCCTCAGATAGAAATTGGTTTTGGGATTCAGGAAGAACTAGGGAATCTTCCCTATGTGGGCTAAGGGCAGAAAAAATCCAGTCAAGAGGCAAGCAGATAGAGCAGACACTCAGAAATGAGTGGGTGGAAGAGACAGGGAAATTCTCAAAGCTTTCCTTTGTCTAGTTCTAATAGAACTTCTTGAAGGCCGGCTGTAGTCTATTCTGAAAGATGGCCTAGGATCCTTGTCTTGGTTTGAAATTAAACTCTCAATTTTAAGGTTGCTCAAGCTGGTTTCTATGACTTGGCCACCAAAGAGTCTACGTAACCCAACTGCCAAGTTGGGTTCACCAACAGTGGCATCAGTTGGGGTGGGGGCCTAGACAGAGGAATATGAGAGGACTGGACTGTTCCTGTGCAGCCCCCACACCTGCCACACGTAGAAATAACTGGAGAGACCTTTGGTGAAGTCAAAAGTTCTTAATGACTAAGTGGGCAAGATGAGTCAGAGAAATTTGAGTTATTACTATAAACACGACCTCATTTGTACCACAGCTTGAAAGGCCTGAGGAAATTTGGGCTACAGAGAGATAAATCCAGAAGCATTAAAGAAACCTGTGACAATAGTGCCAGGCAGGCCGAAACCCAGAATGAACTGAGGTTTGAAAAGAGTGCTAGAGAAAAAAAGTTGCTTCAGAAGGAAACAGAAGACAAATGGAATCAGCTGGCAGTGTACTGTGAAATGGTTGGCCAGGATGAAAACAAAAACAGTTTTTCAGGAAGAAGCTGCATGGGCCAAAAAGGAAGCTCAAGGAGGGCCTCTAACCCTGCTGCCAATGGGAGGGGAAAGGAGGCAGCTCACACTTGTTCTCAGTCTGTCAAGCCTGACCTACACCTGGTTCCGAGCTGGGTCCAGTCCCCACGATTGATTGGTTCTGTGATGGGATGGGGAGAAGGAAAAATGCTGGAAAGCCTGAATTAGGGAGGAGCTAGATGATGCAAATGGTCAATGCTCAGCTGCTAACCAAAAGGTTGGCGGTTCAAGTTCACCTAGAGGCACCTCAGAAGAAAGTCTTGGTGATCTAATTCCAAAAAATCAGACATTGAAAACCCTATGGAGCACAGTTCTACTATGACACACATGGGGTCGTTGTGGGTCAGAATTGACTGGACAGCAACTGGTACTGGTTGGGAAGAACTAGAAAGTTAATACCCCAGCCAACAACTCAGTCCTAGCCAATGACCCAGAAGCTTCTTGCTCCAATGCATGAAAGGCACACATATCCTGATAGAGAAGCAGCTGTATCCTGGTAGGCACAGGTACCCTGATGGTGAGCTAGCTGATAGTAACAGTCTGTATGGTAGACTGAATTATTGCTCCTAATGCCTGCAGACGAAGGGAGGATTATATTTCCCTCTACCAGTGTTGTCGAACCAGTCCATGAGATTTCCTCTGGCCAATGAAGTGTAAGCAGAAGTGACCTGTCATTTCCAGACAGTTGCATTTAGACCCAGTGTGTGTGGTTTGCCATTTCTGCTTTTTACCAGCCACAAGGATGGCAATGTTCCAGACAGAGGCTGTTCCATCAGCCTGTATCTTAGGGTGAAAGCATTATGAGCAGAGCTGCCACTGACTTGTAATGAACATGAAGTGTAGTGAGAAATACATCTTTGTGTTACAAGCCATTGTGGTTTGGGGGTCATTTGTTACTGAAGCCTAACCTAGCTTCCCCTGACTCTTACCATCTGCAAGATTGATAGCATCAGGGATGAGAATAGAGCATTACTTGTCACCAGAAGGAATTTATGGGCTTTGGGGATGGCAGAGAAAAGTTATAGGAAGAACTGGGCAACCTGTCAGAGCTTAGGAGCCAAGATAAACATGAGAATTTGTCAGAAAGAGCAGAACATAAGAAATCCCCTGGAAAAACAAGTATATTGTTATTTTTTACCCCAATTGAAAAAACAATGGGCTGATGAAGTCTGCTAAAGCAGAGGTTATATTAGTGAAAAGGTTTGAGGGGATTTGAGATTGTGTTTGATTTTTTTTGTCTGTTTGTTTTGTCTTAGTTAGGATCTGAGCCAAACGAAGATAACATAAGGGTTAAGCTGACTTAACTGAGGAAAAAGGTCCCTTGGTTTTGGATCTAGTCTTTTGGATGCAGGACTCAGGATATCACACTCTGCGGCTGTCACTGGGCCACAGCCCCCTGGATGGGATCCCTTTCATACTGCTTCTGTCTCCGTTATAAAGGCCAGGGCTAGCCCTCTATTTATTTCCTCTTCACAGCAGCCTTGCTTTGCTTTACCTGGCTCCCTTTCTGGGGACAGGAAATCTGCCCCTGAACCTTTGCTTGGGGACAAAGCCTTTTTCTCCCAGAATACAAGTTTCCCTTTTTCTGTCTGCCTACCTCCTTAGAATCTGAGTGTCTTAGAACCAGATTTCCTTCCTGGTTCACTACCCACTTGTGAAGATACCAGAATCATCTTGGAATTTTTTCTCCCTCTCCCCCTTGCTGGCCCCTTGCCTGGACTGACACAGACATTGTTGGGACCCTAGCTAGGTCACCATTCTTTGCCTGCCAACCTGAGATGCTGCCGGTTGTCTCAGTATTCAATTGCTCTCCCCTGTGTTGGTCCTGCCCCAGTGAGTGACTCCTGTGCCCAGCTCTTCTCTCGTGCTTCAAAGGTGTGCTCATCAAATGTGGGGATGTCGCAAACCAGAGTGACAGCTGGTATAAATGAAAGGGAGACTCAACCTTCAGAATGACCTCAATTATTTTTAATGAGTGTCCAAACCAACAAGAATGTACTAGGAAGGTTTTGTAGGTAAGCTCACAAATAGAATTGCATGACTCCAAAATGAGGACTCAGCCTCACAGGAGTTCATGTGAGACACGTCTGGGTATGACATGTTGACCACAGGAACCAACTGTGTACAGTAAAACTGCAAAAGCTGGAACCTGTGTAAGGCGGAAACTTGTCAGAGAAGGAAAACTCAAATATTTTCCACTAATAGAGAGCGATAGAAAAGTAGTAAGACTGAACCCTGTCAAAGGTGGAAAACTTGTGAGACCCAGAAGAACAAGGCTCTGCTGTCGAGTTCCGGCTCTCACCAGGTTTCACTGTATTACGGCTACTGAAAAAACTTTCAAAAGAAAGGAGATATTAATCTGTGTCTAAACTGTTTTTGCCTGTCTACATCAGGAGCAGGTTGTGGGGTCTGGCTTGTCAGGTTGAGGTTGATCAGGATTGCTTCAACTCGAGCGAAGTCATGAAATTCACACAAAGTTGGAGGAACTATTCTAGATCAAAGGAGACTAAAGAGTCATCAAAACCAAATGCAATGTGAGATCTTCTGTTAGATTCTAGATTGGAAAAAAAATATAGCTAAAAGGCACTATTTGAATAATTGGAAAATTTTATATGGTCTGTATATTGTTGTTAGCTGACATTGAGTTGGCCCCTGACTCATAGGATTGGATCATTGTGATCCATAGGGTTTTCACTGGCTGATTTTCAGAAGATCACAAGGCCTGGAAGCTCCTCTAAAACTTGTTCTGTTACAGCAACATACACACCTCCACTGACAGATGAGTGGTGGCTGCCCTCAAGGTATATTGGCTGGGAAGCATATTATTAAATTGCTGTTAATTTCCTTAAGTGAGACAATGATATTGTGGTTTTGAAGAGAATGTTCTTGGTCTTAGGACATACATGTTGACATGCTGAAATACTTAAGAATGGAATGGCATAGTGTTTCAACTTACTTTCAAATAGTTCACCAAAAAAATTTTAAAAATCCCCAAAAAACAAGAAAGAAAGAAAGAAAAATATATGGTGAGACAAACAGAAATAAATCAAACGAAGGAAAGTGTTAACAATGATAAATCTAGGTGAAGGGCATATAAGTGTCCATTGTACTAATCTTTCAGCTTTTCTGTAGGTTTGAAAAATTTCAAAATAAAGAAGAATATATATAGCAATCTTGGTTTAAAGAAACAAAGAATAAAAGAAGTCAAGATTGCTGTATTCAATTATATGAGGGACAGTCTCAGAGAAAAGGGATGGAACTTATTCAGAATGCCTCCAGAAAGCAGAGGTAGAATCTAGGCATGAGAGAGACCAGAAAGTAAAATTCAGCTTAAAATTAAAAAAAAAAGTTTATCGTACAGCCAGTTATTGTAATTGCTGCAATAAGTTGTACACCTGTTGGCAGAAGTTGTGTGATAGATATATTTACAACAACAACAAAAAATAGTAGCTGCTGAGGCTGCTTATGTACAAGCAAACACCTCTGGGATTTAGTTCCTTGGTTTGGAGGTTTAGGGTCATGGTTTCATGGGACATCCCAGTTAACTGGCCTATAATATATTCGGTGCTTCTGTTCTACTTCCTGATTTGTTGTGTAATGCTTGGGGTCTTAAAACCTTGTTAACAGCTATCCATGGCACAACAATTGGTCTCTATTCACCTGGAGCAACGGAGGAAGAAGGAGAGTCAGGAAAAGAAGGAAGATATGGAATGTGTGGGTGATTGCCTCCATGAATAACTGCCTCCTTTGCCATGAGACCAGAAGAACTAGATAGTGCCCAGCTACCATTACTGAACATTTTGATCAAAGATCCTATAGAATTCTGATAAAAAGAGAGAAAATGCACAACAGAATTTCAAATTTTCATAGACTCTAGACTTTCTGGAGCCATGGAGGGTAGATGAACCCCTGAAACTATTGCCCTGAGATAATCTTTAAACCTTAAACCAAATATATCCCCTGAAGTCATCTTAAAACTGAACAATAATTTAGTTTCACTAGTAAAAAAGGTCTGCCTTGAGCACTGTGCTCTTTGAAGAACTAGCTATATGGGATCAAACTGACAATAGCAACTCAAAAGATTACATAGGAACCTTAGGGGATATGATCATTAAGTTTGTGTGTCACCTTGGCTGGGCCATGATTCTCAGTGATCTGGCAGTTATGATGTAGTTTGGCAGTCATATAATGATATAATCACCTCCATGATGAGATTTGATATAATGTGATCACTTTCATGATGGAATCTGCTGTGAGTAGCCAGTTGGTTGAAAGGAAGTTTTCTTGGGTTGTGGACTGCGTCCAATAAAGGTGGACTTTCTGGCAAGGCTCTTTTGGGCTTTCTCTCACTCTGGATCCTGTAGCTGGCTCCTGTTCATCTGACCTCCAGTTTTGGGGACTTGAGCTAGCAGCTTACCTGCTGGTCTTGAGATTCGTCAGTGTCTGCAGCCTGTGAGCAAGAGCACTGCTGTCTGACCCGCGGATCTTGGGTTCATCAACCCCTGCAGCTATGTGAATCAGGAGAAGCCTCCAGCCTGACTCATGGACTTGGGGCTTTCCAGCTGCTACAACCACGTGAGCCATTTCCTTGATATAAATCTATCTATCTATCTATCTATCATCTATCATCTATCTATCTATCTAATCTAATCTAATCTATCTACTTCACTGGTTTTGCTTTTCTAGAGAACCCAGCCTAAGACATTTGGCACCAAGAGTGGTTTCTAGAGAAACAAAATTGTAGGGATGAGTTTTCTAAATTGATTCTCAAGTCTGGTTAGTCTTAAAGATGTTGATGACTCTGCTTCCAGCAGTAGAGAGGGCACTGCTAATCCATGACATGAGATGGCGATAGAAATACGCAAAATATCACCACCAATAGATCAGGTATTGTTGAAAGGCAAGGCTCTGGGTGATCACATGTTTGATATCTTTCTGCAACTTTGTCATAATAAGAAGTATAAGGAAGCTGGTTGGTTGATCCTACTTTCACTAGACAAAGTGGTGAAAGAAAGAAATGAGCTCAGGGCTTCAGTGTCAGATCTCAAGCACCACATAAACGACCTCAAAATTTCCACTTGTTCCTTGAAAGAAAGCCTTATTTATTGCAGTAACAGAGCTGATGTTGCAGAAAACCAAACCCAGAGTCTTACCATAAGTGTGGCTGAATCACAATGCCAACTGAATTCCCAACCTTGAGTGGTGTCTGAAGTTAAAGTGAGGGCATTGATTGGGAAGAAATGGGATCCTGAAACTTGGGATGGGGACATACAGGCAGATATTTAGGAAGCTGGGGACACTGAGCCCCTAAATTCCATTGAATCATTCCTGCCAACAGAACCAGCCCTTTCATTCCTATCTGAAGAGATTATCCTATCTTTGTCTGCTAAACTACCCTCCCCAGTAAAACCATTAGCCCCTCCACCTCCATCTGATGAGATTAACCCAGCTGGGTCTGAAAAGCCTTTGTCTGGGTCATTGCCTGGGGCATCGCCTGAGGCAGATACCCTACAATCCATTTCTGAATGTTCTCAAAACACATTTCCACCACCCATTTTGGCTTCTAGACCTATAATTAGACTTAAGTCCCAGTGAGCTTCAAAACATGAAGTACAAAGTGTGAACCAGGGGGAAGTATGTTACACTCCAAAAGAACTGCTTGACTTTTCTAATATGTACAAACAGAAACCTGGGGAATATGTGTGGGAATGGCGATTAAGGATATGGAATAATGGTGCCAGGAACATGAAGATGGATCAGTCTGAGTTTATTAATATGGGTCTGCTAAGCACAGATTCTTCATTCAGTGTTTCACCTTGAGAGGTTAGGAAAGTATCTGTTAGTTTATTTGGTTGAGTTACCGAAGCATAGATTACATGGAGGCCTACACTAAATCAAGTTGAAGTACCAGAGTTGTATACTGTAGAAGAAGGTATACAATAGCTTAGGGAAATTGGCGTGTTAGAGTGGATTTATCTGGTTAGACCAAGGACTGCCCAGAGGACACACCTTTCACCACAATGAAGAGGAACAAATTTGTGAAGGGAGCCCCAGCATCCTTGAAGACTGCTATGATTGCTATTTTATGTAAGTCAGATTTGACAGTGGGAACTGCCTTAGCTGAATTAAGACACTTAACTACAATGGGGCCGATTGGATCCCGTGGTGGTAGGGGCCAAGTGGCGCACTCAACTGACAAAGACAAGGTGGGTGTGGTGACCATAATGGACAGTGGAGTCAAAGCAGTAATCAGAATAGCCTGTCTCGTGTGGACTTATGGCGTTGGCTACTTAGTCATGGTGTCCCTAGGAGTGAAATAGGTAGGAAATCTACTAAATATTTACTTGATCTGTACAAGCACAAGAATTCTAGAGTGAACAGCAGTCTAACTCAAATCGCCAGAATAGAGAATCATGGCCACTCAATCAATTCCCAGACTTGAGTGAGTACAGACACACAACCCCTTGAATGAAGGGGAGGCCAGGTTCCCTCGAAGAATATTGAAAATATTTGCTCTGTCGCAACACAGATGCTAAACAGATGTGTTACTTTCTTTGACTTGGTTTGATTTGTTCCATCATGCCTTGTTTAACATTTCAAATGAGAATTTTCTCTCCCTTTTGGTGTTTATAGCTTCATGTTCAGTTTTCTTCTTCTGCTCTGGTTTAAAGACCATAATGTCATGAAGAGTAGCACTAATGAGAATTAAATTAAAACAGACCTAAGTATGCCTCTAAACTGTCCTGCTTGAGAATACAGTACTCTTGGTCACAGTAGAATCAAATTATCTGCTCTGTAGATCCCTTTTAAAATATGAAGTAGGGCATCTTACCCTTGGGTCAAACATCTCCCCTCCCCAGAACTAATCTTTTCCTACTCTGGTTCACACCACTGATTCATCATTCAATAATGGTCAATTGTGATCTAAGTGTTGGTGAGTGTGTTACCTGTTGAAACATTCATGAAAATTTGAAAGTGAAACCTTGGTTTCCTTTATTTCTACATTCTTTAAGATACCTAACATTTATTGCAACCCTTTCCAACACACACAAACACATCTGTGCACTGTCAAAAACCTAAATGCTTAGAGAAACACCAAAAATTAGTGTAACAGAATATACTTATTGTGAGTACATATGATTTGAACTGGACAGCATCACCCAAACATGGCAAAGAGGGACATTGAAAGTGGATTACATAGGTCATTGTTATGTTACTGTCTCAGAAGATAACATCAAAACACAGGGCAGGTTACAGAAACAGTCACCAAAGACATGCCATACATCCTAAAACAGCTTCTGATCAGAACCTGGAGTTCCTGCTTCTCGAAGCCAGCTGCACAGAGATAATTTTCGAAAAGAACCCAATGCCTAAGGCCTGACGATCTCCGCTAAGCTACTTACTGAGGGTGACTCAAGGGAACCAATTACTTCAAGGTTCAGAAGGACACCTTAGACAGGTGGCCGGGGTGGGTTACCCAAACTTTCATGAAAGCCAGAAATCTGGATTTCAGGAGAATTAAAACTCTTTGGTCAACACACACACATTCACCGGAATCTAGACCTCTTCATATTTAGTAAAGCTTAGCCTACACAGTGGTCACCATAGAAAAAGAGTATTTAAGAGATCTCTTCAGAGCCAAAAGACATGAATGACGAAAGGGTTGTTGGGGAGGGGAGATGTTTAACTAAAGGGTGAAATCTCTTACTTCATATTCTGAGAGGTATTGAATTTGGCCCTGGCCAAAATGAAAGTGCTAATTGAAGAAGCCAAAGCGTTGCTTGGGTGGAAAGACAATTATTTCTGATCCTGTCTTCTCTGTCACTTTGTAAGTTTTTAGAGGCAGGGTGTGATGGAACACCCACAAAGCTTAAGACTTGGTTGAATGTGACTTACGGGATTTTCAAACATCTTGTATACCAAAACCCAAATAAGAAGTCTGCCTACAGCTATTTGCTGAAAGTACTTGTCTAAATAGTTGAGTGTGGCTTTTATTCTTTGATATTTATAAGGGTTTTTCCTGGCACTTAAGGAGTTACATCCTCATTCATCTGTCAAAACTGAAAGAGAAATATTGCTCAGAGAGTGTTCACAGGCACATGTCTAAACAAATGCAATGGAATAAAACAAATGACAAATGTCGCAGTTATAAACATCCTAAACATTCTGGGAAGCATGTGCACTATTTTAAACTGGTTGCTTTTTTAGTTCTCTGTGTATCATATTCATGGCTTTTTTTTTTTTAATGCTTTCTTTGATGAAGAATTTAGCAAATGCAGAAATTGAATCTTAATTTCCAAATACTTTGATTGCTTCTAATTGGCATTAGTTTTTTCATGTGTCTCAGTTTAATACCACAGAAACTTGGAAACATTTGCTCTGGAAACATAAGTCTGCCACTTAATCATACAATAAGTGAATCACTGGCATCCAGGCTTGCCAGAGAACCTGACCTGGAAGTGTCTTTTCTAAGGTTCAACTGGGAGATTCATCTCTCTGCAGCTGAGCTCAGATCACTTCTCATCTTAGTGGAAATTTTCAGGATGACCTCATAGCTATAAATTTCCAGCCTGGTATGGAAATTCATTGCCCCACCTATGACTGAACATTCTAGGGAGTGGAGGAAGCTTTTAGTTATATATTTTCTGAAACAACAAAGGTCTCTTAAAAGCCTCATATTTATTGCCTACCTCCCCACTCCCCCCGCACCCCCCACCCAATGACAGTAATAAAGGCTGTCTGTAAAATGACATGTACCCAAGGTATGGTTGACTGTTAGGTTAAGTCAAGTAAAAATCTGGTTAAGTGCACAAACTTCAGAATCAGACATGGATTCACATCCAACTTCCCACTTTTAGTTGTGTGTCCTAGGGAAAGTTACTTTCTCTGAGCCTCAGTTTCTTCATCTACAAAATGGAGGAAATAAGCCCTACCTCACATGGTTGTTATAAGAATCAAACAAGGTACTGTACATAAAATACAAAGCCCACTTTCTGGCATATCGTAAGTTCTCCTTAAAAGGTAGCTATTCATTTGGAGTCTTGGGTGGCACAAATGGCTAAAGACTCAGCTATTAACTGAAAGATTGCCAGTTCCAATCTGCCCACAGGCACCTAGGAAGAAAGGCCTGGCAACCTACTTCTGAAAGATCGCAGCCACTGAAAACTCTATGGAGTGCATGGTCTACTCTGAAACACATGGGATCACCATGAGTCAGAATCAACGCTACGGCAACTGATTTGGTTTTATTTTTTTATTAATGTTGTTGATGTGGTTGTGATTGTTAAGGCTGTTTTTGCTATTACTAAATTCTGTCTGTAAATTGTTCTACATGCCCAACCATCAGCGGAAGTAATTTAATCTTATCAGTGGAAGAGAGTTTAAAGATCTTGTCACCCAATCCATTTTACTTACAGTTACAGAAACTGATGTGTAAATTGGCTAAGGTGCCACACACATGTCCAAAGTTAGATGGAACCACTGGTCCAGAGTGGCAGTTGAGTTCTCCTGATCTCCAGACCAGAGTTCATTCTGTTAAACTATGTTTCCTTGCAGTGCATAAGCACTTTGGTTGTCCTTCAGTAAATGCAGAATTATTTCTCTCATTTTTTATATTTTTGTTATCACTTACACTTTCAGTTTTAGAGTGCTATCGTGGACCTTAGGCAAATCAATATTCTCACAAGAAAATTATTGAAAACAGTGCAAAATGATTGTGTGGTGTGCGTGTTAGGTGCCGTCGAGTTGGTTCCGACTCACACTGACCCTGTGTATAACAGAACGAAACACTGCACAGTTCTGCGCCTTTCTCACAATCGTTATGTTTGAGCCCATTGTTGCAGCCACTGTGTCAATCCATCTCATTAAGGGTCTTCCTCTTTTTTGCTAACCCTCTACTTTAGCAAGCATGATGTCCTTCTCCAGTGACTAGTCCCTCCTTGATAACATGTCCAAAGTACGTGAGATGAAGTCTTCCCATCCTTCCTTCTAAGGAACATTCTGGCTGTACTTCTTCCAAGACAGATTTGTTGGTTCTTCTGGCAGTCCACGGTATATTCAATATTCTTTGCCAACACCATAATTCAAAGGCATCAATTCTTCTTCATTTTTCTTATTCATTGTCCAGCTTTCGCATGTGTATGAGGCAATTGATAATACCATGGCTTGGGTCAGGCCCACTTTAGTCCTCAAAGTGACATCTTTGCTTTTTAACACTTTAAAGAGGTCTTTTGCAGCACATTTGCCCAATGCAATGCGTCATTTGATTTCTTTTTGTTGGTTTGACTTAAATTTTTATCGTTGTAATTAAATGAAGTTTACATTTCAAGTTAGTCTCCCACACAGAATTTTTTTTTTTTTTACATGCGTTGTTATGAGACCCCCAACCGCTCACCCCATTCTGCGACAGCACACTCCTGCTTTCCTCCCCTGATTCCCTATGAACGTTCAACCAGCTCCTAACTCTCTCTGCCTTCCCATCTCACCTCTGGACAGAAGCTGCCCCTTTGGTCTGTTGTGTCTACTTGACTAAGAAGCACATTCTTCACAAGTATCACTTTATGTCCCACAGTCCAGTCCAATCCCTGTCTGAAGAGTTGGCCTTGGAAATTGTTTTAGTTCTGGGGTGATAGAGAGACCAGGGGCCATGCCTTCCAGGGCGCCTCCAGTCTCAGTCAGACCATTAAGTCCGGTCTTCTTACTAGAATTTGAGTTCTGCATCCCATCCTTCTACTGCTCCATCAGGAACCCTCTTTAGTGTTCCCTGTCAGGATGTTCATTGGTGGTAGCCAGGCACCATCTAGTTCTTCAGGTCTCAAGCTGATGAAGTCTCTGGTTTATGTGGCCCATTCTGTCCCTTGGGCTAGTATTTTCCTTGTGTCTTTAGTGTTCTTTGTTCTCCTTTACTCCAAGTGGTTGGGACCAGTTGATGCATCTTAGATGGCCGCTTGCAAGCTTTTAAGACCCTAGACGCCACTCACCAAAGTAGGATGCAGAACATTTTCTTAATAAGCTTTGTTATGCCAGTTGACCTAGATGTCCCCTGAAAGCATGGTCCCCAGACCCCGCATCCCTGCTACTCTGTCTCTCAAAGTATTCGATTGTATTGAGGAAACTTCTTAGCTTTGGTTTAGTCCAGTTGTGCTGACTTCCCCTGTAGTGTGTGCTGTCCTTCCCTTCACCTAAGATGATTCTTATCTACTATCTACTTAGTGAATAACCCTTACCCTCCCTCCCCACCCGCATAACCGTCAAAGAATGTTTTCTTCTGTGTTTAAACCTTTCCTTGAGTTCTTATAATAGTGGTCTTATACAGTATTTGTCCTTCTGTGACTGACTAAATTCACTCAGCATAATAAGTTCCAGCTTCCACCATGTTATACGATGTTTCACAGCTTCATCATTGTTCTTTATCATCGTGTAATATTCCACTGTGTGGATATACCATAGTTTGTTTATCCATTCATCCTTTGATGGGCACTTAGGTTGCTTCCATCTTTGTGCTATTGTGAACAGTGCTGCGATGAACATGGGTGTGCATATATCTATTCGTGTGACGGCTCATTTCTTTAGGATATATTCCAAGGAGCGGGATAGCTGGATTGTATGGTACTTCTATTTCTAGCTTTTTAAGGAAGTGCCAAATCAATTTCCAGAGGGGTTGTACCAACAGTGTATAAGTGTTCCAGTCTCTCCACAACCTCTCCAGCATTTGTTATTTTGTGTTTTTTGGATTAATGCTAGCCTTGTTGGGGGTGAGATGATATCTCATTGTAGTTTTGACCTGCATTTCTCTAATGGCTAATGATCGTGAGCATTTCTTCATCTGTCTGTTAGCTGCCTGAATATCTTCTTTGGTGAAGTGCCTGTTCATATCCTTTGCCCGTTTTTTAACTGAGTTATTTGTATTTTTGCTATTGAGGTTTTGCAGTTATCTTGTCGACTTTAGAGATTAAACACTGATCGGATTTGTCGTAGCCAAAAATTTTTTCCCAGTCTGTAGGTTGTCTTTTTACGCTTTTGGTGAAGTCTTTTGATGAGCATAAGTGTTTGATTTTTAGGAGCGCCCATTTATCTAGTTTCTCTTCTGGTGCTGGTGCATTGTTACTTATGGTTCGTATTGTGTTTATGCCATGTATTAGGGCTCCTAGCATTGTCCCTATTTTTTCTTCCATGATCTTTATTGTGTTCGATTTTATATTTAAGTCTTTGATCCATTTTGAGTTAGTTTTTGTACATGGTGTGAGATATGGGTCTTGTTTCAGTTTTTTGCATATAGATATCCAATTATGCCAGCACCATTTGTTAAAGAGACTGTCTTTTCCCCCAATTAATGGACTTTGGGCCTTTTGTTAAATATTAGCTGCTCATAGGTGGATGAGCTTAGATCTGGATTCTCAACTCTGTTCCATTGGTCTATGTGTCTGTGGTTGTACCAGTACCAGGCTGTCTTGACTACTGTGGCAGTATAATAGGTCCTAAAATCAGGTAGTGTAAGGCCTCCCACTTTGTTCTTCTTCTTGAGTAATGCTTTATTTATTTGGGGCCTCTTCCCTTTGCATATGAAGTTGGTGATTTGTTTCTCCATCTCATTAAAAAATGCTGGTGGAATTTGG
>NW_004444043.1:2821783-2830655 GCF_000243295.1 Trichechus manatus latirostris
GGGTCAGGGCGCCTTTTGGGATCTACTTCCTGCCCAGCGGACTCCCGGTGCAGAGTGTGGCAGGAGGAGGTAAAAGGGAGACAGGTTTTTCCCAAATGGGCTTTTTTTTTTTTTTTTTTTAATCCCCGTGAAAGGGTGCACGCATGTACTTATCTTAGCTTCTTGGGAGCTGCTCTTCACTGTTTCGGAGTATCCAAGCAGAATCTCTGCTACCGGGTCTCTCCCAATGTGGAAACTGCTTCCTGAGTGTGTGCACTGCACAGCTGTTTGCCTGCTTCACCGCAGACCGGTGTGGCTGTGGAGCTGCAGTCTCACCGCCGCAGCTCTGGCCCTCGTCACCTCTTCCAAACGGTGTCCCACTCCTGTATTACCCAGACAGATTTCTTAACCTTGCCTGATTCAGGGCTCTCAGATATTCAGTCAAATCACTTGTTTTTCCAGGTCTTTGTTGTAAGAGGGATATAGGAAGTGTCCAACTACTCCACCATGTGGACCACGCCTCCTGACATCATTTGATTTCTCGACTGCTGCTTCCCTGGGTGTTGATTGTGGATCCAAGTAAAATGCAATCCTTGACAACTCCAATCTTTTCTCTGTTTATCGTGATGTTGCTTATTGGTTCAGTTGTGAGGATTTTTGTTTTCTTTATGTTGAAGTGTAATCCATACTGAAGGCTGTGATCTTTGATCTTCAGCAGTAAGTGCTTCAAGTCCTCTTCACTTTCAGCAAGCAAGGTTGTGTCATCTGCATACCACAGGTTGTTAATGAATCTTCCTCCAATCCTGATGCCCCGTTCTTCTTCATTTGGTGCAACTTCTCAGATTATTTGCTCAGCACACAGATTGAATAACTATGGTGAAAGGATACAACCCCAGCGCACACCTTACCTGATTTTAAACCACCCAGTAGCCCCTTGTTCTGTTCGAACAACTGCCTCTTGGTATACGTGCAGGTTCCTCAAGAGCACAATTGAGTGTTCTGGAATTCACATTCTTTGCAATGTTATCCATAATTTGTTATGATCCATGCAGTCAAATGCCTTTGCAGTCAATAAAACACTGGTATCCTGTCCTTCTAGCCAGGATCTATCTGAGATGAGCAACGATATTTCTCTTTTCAAATCCTCTTTTGAATCCTGCTTGAATTTTTAGCAGTTCCCTGTCGATGCACTGCCACAACCGCTTTTGAATAACCTTCAGCAAAATTTTACTTGTGTGTGATATTAATGATATCATTCAATAATTTTTGCATTCATTGGATCACCTTTCTTTGGAATGGGCACAAATATGGATCTTTTCCAGTTGGTTGGCTAGGTATCTGTCTTCCAAATGTCTTAGCATAGACGAGTGAGCACCTCCAGCGTTGCATCCATTTGTTGAAACATCTCAATTGGTAGTCCATCAATTACTGGAACCTTGTTTTTTCGGTAATGCCTCCAGTGCAGCTTGGACTTCTTCTCTCAGTACCATTGGTTCTTGATCATATGCTACCTTCTGAAATGATTAAACATTGATCAATTCTTCTTGGTACAATGACTGTGTATTCCTTCCATCATCTGTGATGCTTCCTATGTCATTTAATATTTTCCCCATAGAATCCTTCAATATTGCAACTCGAGGCTTTAATTTTTTCTTCAGTTCTTTCAACTTGAGAAATGCAGAGCATGTTCTTCCCTTTTGTTTTTCTAACTCCTGTTCTTTGTATATTTCTTTATAATACTTTACTTTGTTTTCTCAAGCCGCCGTTTGAAATCTTCTGTTCAGCTCTTTTACTTCATTGTTTCTTCCTTTCACTTTAGCTACTCTACATTCACGAGCAAGTTTCAGAATCTCTCCTGATATCCATTCTGGCCTTTTCTTTCTTTCCTGTCTTTTTAATGAGCTTTTGCTTTCTTCATGTATGAAGTCCTTGATGTCATCCCACAACTCATCTGGTCTTCGGTCATTAATGTTCAGTGTGTCAAATCTATTCTTGAGATGGTCTCTAAATTTAGGTGGGATATACTCAGAGTTGTGCTTTGTCTCTCATATACTTGTTTTAATTTTCTTCCACTTCAGCTTAAACTTGCAAATGAGAAATTGATGGTCTATTCCTCTGTTGGATCCTGGCCTTGTTCTGACTGGTGATATTGAGCTTCTCCATTACCTCTTTCCACAGATATAGTGGATTTGATTCAGGTGTAGTCCATCTGGCGAGGCCCACGTATATAGTTGTCATTTATGTAGTTGAAAAAAGGTATTCGCCATGAAGAAGTCATTGGTATTTCAAAAATCTATCATGAAATCTCTAACGTTGTTTCTGTCACCAAGACCATATTTTCCAACTACTGATCCTTCTTTGTTTCCAACTTTTACATTCCAATCACCAGTAATTATCAGCGTATCTTGGTTGCATGTTTGATCAATTTCAGACTGCAGAAGCTGGTAAATGTCTTCAGTGTCTTCATCTTGAGCTTTAATGGTTGGTGCATAAATTTGAATAATAGTTGTATTAACTGGTCTTCCTTGTAGATGTATGGATATTATTTTATCGTTGACAACTTTGTACTTCAGGATAGATCTTGAAATGTTTTTTTGATGAGGAATGCTACGCCATTCCTCTTCAGTTTGTCATTCCAGGCATAGTAGACCATATGATTGTCCAATTCAAAATGGCCAATACCAGTCCATTTCAGCTCACTAATGCCTAGGGTATTGATGTTTGTGTGTTCCATTTCATTGTTGACGATTTCCAATTTTCCTAGATTCATACTTTGTACATTCCATGTCCTGATTATTAATGGATGTTTGCAGCTGTTTCTTCTCATTTTGAGTTGTGCCACATCAGCAAATGAGGATCCCAAAAGCTTTACTCCATCTACATCATTAAGGTTGACTCTACTTTGATGAGGCAGCTCTTCCCCCATCATATTTTGAGTTTTTTCTGACCCGACAGGCTCATCTATATCAGAGAATGTCCTGCTGCTGTTCCTAAGGTTTTCACTGGCCAGTTTTTTTCAGAAGTAGGCTGCCAGGTCCTTCTTCCTAATCTGTCTTAGTCTGGAAGCTCTACTGAAACCTGCTCACCATGGTGATGCTACTGGTATGTGAAATACTGGTAGCATAGCTTCCAGCATCACAGTAACACGCAAGCCACCACAGTACCACAAACTGACAGACAAGTGGTGGGCAAAATAATTAGGAGGTAAAAAATCCTAACTGGAAGAGAAAGATTTTTTTAAATGTGCAAAAATTACTGCAAAATAATTAGAAGGAATACACATGCAAAGAAATATTGCAGGAGAATAATGACTGTTAGAAATGATGATAAACAGTATTTGTTTCAGTTTTCTAAATTCTCTAGGGAAAAAAAGACATTTGATGCAAAGTCTAATATATACCCTTCCTGCATATATGTATGTATATGTTGTGTGCCATCAAGTTAATTCTAACTCATAGCGACCCTATAGGACAGAGTAGAACTACCCCATCAGGTTTCCTAGGATGTAATCTTTACTGGGGAGCCCTAGTGGTGCAGTAGCTAAGAGCTATGACTGCTAACCAAGAGGTCAGCAGTTCAAATCCACCAGCCACTCCTTGAGAACCATATGGGGCAGTTCTACTCTGTCCTATAGGGTCGCTATGAGTCAGAATCCACTCAATGGCAACAGGTTTTTTTCTTTTTTAAAAAATCTTTACTGGAGCAGATCACCTGGTCTTTTCTCACGAGGAGTGGTTTGTGGATTCAAACTGCCAACCTTTGGGTTAGCAGCCAAGAGCTTTAACCATTACACCACCAGGGCTCCTTATGTATGTATTTATTACCAAAAAATATTTTAAGTTGCATTCTTTTTTTTCCTAAATGTTTCAGCTAAACAGGAATGAAGGTTTTGGAAAGGGGAAGGAGGAGAGAGAAACCTAGTGTTGTTTTTTTCTTCTCTGTAATAGGTGAGATTTTACTAAGAATTAGAAGATGGAGGTCTCCTTGGGGGCCGTGAAAAATGCAGATTCTATTGCTGGAAGGGTGGCCACTGAAGCACAGAGTGGAAGAGGGGAAGAAGACGGTAGGATTGACATTTTCACAATGTTGATTCTTCCTATCCATGAGCATGGTATAGCATATAGTATCTTGCTTTTTTTCCACTGGGCAATATGTCTTAGTGCTTCTTTATGTAGTAAATATAAGTCTACCTCATTCTTTTCAACCATCACATAAACCCATTGCTGTCAAGTTGATTCTAACTCATAGTGACACTATAGCACAGAGTAGAACTGCCCCATAGGGTTTCCAAGGAGCAGCTGGTAGATTCAAACTGTTTACATTTCATTTAGCAGCCAAGCACTTAATCACTGCACCACCAGGGCTCCTATAGGTCAGAGTAAAACTGCCCATGGTGATTCCGAGAGACTGGGCAGTGTTTTGTTCTGTTGTACATAGGGTCACTATGAGTTGGAACTAACTCAACAGCACCTAACAACAACAGCAATCTTTGCAGAATCTGATTGCCACGTTTTTCTCCCGCAGAGTGACTAGTGGGATCCAACTGCCAACCTTTCAGTTAACAGCCAAGTTCTTAACCATTGTGTGCCTCGGGCTCCTTGTTCAACCGCCACATAGTATTTCATAATATAAATGTATCATAATTCATTTAATTATTCCCTAATTGAGGGAATTCCCTTTTCCAATTTTTCTATTGTAAATAAAGCTGCAGTGAATGTCCATGTTCATTTACTTTCTGAACATGTATGAATATTTCAGAAGTATAGATTTTTAGAAGTGGATTTGAGAACTCCAAGGATGTGCTTATTTTAAATTTTGATAGATATTTCTAAATCACCCTCAAAATGTTTATACCAATTTAAACTCTTAAAAACTGAATGAATTGTCAGTTTCCACCTGATGATACCGGTGTCAATATATTGAGTTTTTAAAAACCTGATTGGGTAAAAAGTGAATCTTATCGTTTATTTTTCATTTCCCTTATTACTTTTGAGACTAGTCATCTTTTATATTTTATCAGTCATTCCTAGTTTCTTTGTGAATTGTCTCTTCATTTCTTCTGGCCATTTTAAAATTTTATGTCTTCTCATAATAATTTTAGGAGCTTTTGATATATTTTGTATACTTTGTTGTATATATGTTGCGAATACTTTCACTAGGATCTATTATTTTGGTGTCTTTGGTCATAGTTTTTTGTTTTTGTTTTTAACTAAGATTTACCAGTCTTTTTGTAATGGCTCCTAGAATTTATGTCTTTCTTAGAGAGACCTTCATCACCTCCTAAAAATTATAAAAACGAATATGCCATATTTTCCTGTAGTACCTTTCTGATTTGGGTTTTTTTTTTTAAGATTTGGAATTTAATCTATTTGAATTTTGTGTGTATGGTGTTATATAGGGTGTTATAATTTTTCAAGGATTGCCAGCTCTCTCAATATCATTTTTGAACTGTCCATTTCCTGTTGATTTCAGATGCCACTTTCTGATATTCTAAATGTCCCTATATACATGGTTTTGTTCTTGACTTATTTTTTTATTCCATTTATCTGTGTGTTTATTCTGAGTCAATACAATATTGTTAAATTAATGTAGACGTAGTATATTTCAATAACTGAAAAGTCAGTTTCTTCTTCACTGTTATTTTTCTATATTTTGTTGCTTATTCTTGTGTATTTTCCTTTCCAGATGAACTCTAAAATCAGCTTATTGGGTTCATAAATCTACTGTTAGGATTTTTATTAGGATTGCATTGAATTTATGGATTAATTTGGAAAGTTGACATCTTTACAATATTGAGTCTTTTCATCCAGAAACAAGGTATAGCTTTCAATTTATTCAGGTCTTCTTTTGTGTCTTTAATAAGATTGGACAGCTCTTGTTGGTTTATTCCTGGGGATTTTTTTTTTTTTTTTCAGAATAGTTTATTTTGCCATCAGGGATGGGATCTTTAGATTTCTTTTTCTACAGATAAAAGGATAAGAGAATGAAAAGAAAGCAGGAGTTGAAAGAAGAGAAGGGGAAGGAAAAAATAAAAAAGGAAGATGAAATGATGTGGAAGGAAGCAAGAGAGAAGAGAATGTGATTTTCATCAAGTACCTATTTTGGGACATAGAAGTCCCTGGGTGATGCAAATAGTTAGCATGCTCCCCTGCTAATTGAAAGGTTGGCAGTTTGAATCCACCCACAGTCGCCTGGAAAGAAAGGCCTAGTGATCTACTTCCAAAAAATTAGTCATTAAAAACCCTATGCAGCACAGTTCTACTCTGACACACATGGGGTCGCCATGAGTCGGACTTGACAGCAAATGGCTTATTATGTGACATGACCTGTGTTAGGGGCTTTCATAAGCACTATCTCATGGAATCCTCAAACCAGGGGGCTCATTTAACAAAACTGAGATTTAGAAAAGTCAGCAGGGCATACGGAGATGGACATGGAAAAAGAGCAGCTTTGGAGTCAGTGATGGCAACCAACATGGGATTCCATTCTCACTAGCTGTGTGATCCTTTTTTTTTTTTTAACTGTACTTTAAGTGAAAGTTTACAGTTCAAGTCAGTTTCTCATACAAAAATTTATACACACATTGCTATGTGACCCTAGCTGCTCTCCCTATAATGTGACAGCACACTCCTTCTTTCCACCTCGGATTTCCCGTGTCCATTCAACCAGCTCCTGTCCCTTTCTGCCTTCTCATCTTGCCTCCGGACAGGAGCTACCCATTTAGTCTCATGTATCTACTTGAGCTAATAAGCACTGTCTTCACGAATATCATTTTCTGTCCCACAGTCCAGTCTAATCTTTGTCTGAAGAGTTGGCTTCGGGAATGGTTTCATTTCTGGGCTAATGGAGAGTCTGGGGACTATGTCTTCTGGGGTCCCTCCAGTCTCAGTCAGACTATTAAGTCTGGTCTTTTACTAGAATCTGAGTTCTGCACCCTACTTTTCTCCTGCTCTGTCAGGGACTCTCTGTTGTGTTCCCTGTCAGGGCGGTCATTGGTAGTAGTCAGGCATCATCTAGTTCTTCTGGTCTCAGGCTGATGGAGTCTCTGGTTTATGTGGCCCTTTTGTCTCTTGGGCTAATATTTTCCTTGGTGTTCTTCATTCTCCTTTGCTCCAGGTGGGTTGGGACAAATTGATGTATCGTAGAGGACCGATCGCTAGCTTTGAAGACCCCAGATGCCACTGACCAAAGTGGAATGCAGAACATTTTAATAAACTTTGTTATGTCATTTGACCTAGGTGTCCTCTGAAAGCATGGTCTCCAGACCCCCGCCCCTGGTACTCTGTCCCTCGAACTGTTTGGTTGTATTTCGGAAACGTCTTAGCTTTTGGTTTAGTCCAGTTGTGCTGACTTCTCCTGTACTGTGTGTTGTCCTTCCCTTCACCTAAGATAATTCTTAACTACTATGCAGTTAGTGAATACCCCTCTCCCTCCCTTCCCACCCTCATAATCATCAAATAATGTTTTCTTCTGTGTTTAAACCATTTCTTGAGTTCTTATAATAGTGGTCTCATACAATATTCGTCCTTTTGCAACTGACTGATTTCACTCGGCATAATGCCTTCCAGATTTATCCATGTTATGAGATATTTCATGGATTTATCATTGTTCTGTATCCTTGTGTAGTATACCATTGGGTGAATATACCATAATTTGTTTATCCATTTCGTCCTTTGTTGGGTACCTAGGTTGTTTCTATCTTTTTGCTATTGTGAACAGTGCTGCCATGAACCATGGGTGTACATATATATATTCCTGTGACTGCTCTTATTTCTCTAGGGTATATTTCAAGGAGTGGGATTGCTGGATTGAATGGTACTTCTATTTCTAGCGTTTTTAAGGAAGTGCCAAATTGATTTCCAAAGTGGTTGTACCATTTTACATTCCCACCAGCAGCGTATAAGTGTTCCAGTCTCTCCACAACCTCTCCAACATTTATTATTTTGTATTTTTTGGATTAATACTAGTCTTGCTGGAGTGAGATGGTATCTCATTGTAGTTTTGATTTGCATTTCTGTAATGGCTAATGATCGTGAGCATTTCTTCATGTATCTGTTAGGCTTCTGAATGTCTTCTTTGATGAAGTGCCTGTTCATATCTTCTGCCTATTTTTTAATTGGGTTATGTGTCTTTTTGTTGTTGGGATTTTGCGGTATCTTCTAGATTTTAGAGATAAGATGCTGATTGGATTTGTCATAGCCAAAATTTTTTCCCAGTCTGTAGGTTGTCTTTTGACTCCTTTGGTGAAGTCTTTTTATGAGCATAAGTGTTTGATTTTTAGGAGCTCCCAGTTATCTAGCCTCTCTTCTGATGTTTGTGCATTGTTACTTATGATTCTTCTTCTGTTATGCCATATATTAGGGCTCCTAGCATTGTCCCTATTTTTTCTTCCATGATCTTTATTGTTTTTGATTTTATATTTATGTCTTAATCCATTTTGAGTTAGTTTTTGTACATGGTGTGAGGTATAGGTTTTTCCAGATGGATATCCAGTTTTGCCAGCACCATTTGTTAAAGAGACTGTCTTTTCCCCAATTAATGGACTTTGGGCCTTTGTCGAATATCAGCTGCTCATAGGTGGATGAATTTACATCTGGATTCTCAATTCTGTTCCATTGGTCTGTGTATCTGTTGTTGTGCCAGTACCAGGCTATTTTGACTAATGTGGCCATATAATAGGTTCTAACATCAGGTAGTGTGAGACCTCCCACTTTATTCTTCTTCTTCAGTAATGCTTTACTTATCTGGGGCCTCTTCCCTTTCCATATGAAGTTGGTAATTTGTTTCTCCATGTCATTAAAAAATGCCATTGGAATTTGGATCGGGATTGCATTGTATCTGTAGATCACTTTGGGTAGAATAGACATTTTCACGATGTTGAGTCTTCCTGTCC
>NW_004444043.1:2831956-2880975 GCF_000243295.1 Trichechus manatus latirostris
AATTTTGTTGATCTTTTCAAAGAACCAGCTTTTGGTCTTGTTAACTCTTTCAATTGTTTTTCTATTCTCTATTTCATTTAATTCTGCTCTAATTCTTGTTATTTCCTTTCTTCTGGCACCCAAGGGCTTCTTTTGCTGCTCTGTTCTTATTTGTTTGAGTTGTAGGGTTAATGTTTTGATTTTGGCCCTTTCTTCTTTTTGGATGTGTGCATTTATTTCTATAAGTTGACTTCTGAACACTGCTTTTGCTGTGTCCCAAGGGTTCTGGTAGGATGTGTTTTCATTCTTATTTGATTCTATGAATTTCTTTATTCCATCCTTAATTTATTCTATAACCCAGTAGTTTTTGAGCAAGGTGTTGTTCAGTTTCCATGTGTTTGATTTTTTTCCTTGCTTTTTCTGTTATTTTATGGCTTTATGGTTGGAAAAGATGCTTTGTAATATTTCAATGTTTTGGATTCTGTTAAGGCTTGCTTTATGGCTTAATATGTGGTCTACTCTGGAGAATGTTCCACGTGTGTTGGAAAAGAAAGTATACTTGGCTGCTTTTAGGTGGAGTGTTTGGTATATGTCTATGAGGTCAAGTTGCTTGATTTTGGCATTGAAATCTTCCATGTCTTTATTGAGCTTCTTTCTGAATGTTCTGTCCTTCACCAAAAGTGGTGTGTTGAAGTCTCCTACTATTACTGTGGGGCTTTCTATCTCTCTGTTCAATGCTGTTAGAGTTTCTTGTATGTATTTTGGAGCCCTGTCGTTGGATGTGTAAATATTTATTATGGTTAATTCCTCCCGGTGTATAGTGTCCTTCCTTATCCTTTGTGGTGGATTTTACTTTAACGTCTATTTTATCAGAGATTAATATTGCCACTCCTGCTGTTTTGTGATTGCTGTTTGCTTGATATATTTTTTTCCATCCTTTGAATTTCAGTTTGTGTCTTTAAGTCGAAGGTGTGTCTCTTGTAGGCAGCATATAGACGGATCATGTTTTTTAATCCATTCTGCCACTCTCTTTGTCTTTATTGGTGCTTTTAGTCCATTTATATTCAGTGTAATTATTGATAGGTCTGCGTTTAGTGCTGTCATTTTGATGTCTCTTTTGTGTGTGTTGAAGTTTCTTTGTTCCACCTAATTTTCTGTACTGAGTCATTTTTCTTTATGTATTTTCTTTTCATCTTTTTCATTGTTGTTGATTTTGTATTTGCTGAGTCTTTATGTTTTTCTTGTTTTTTATTTTGATGTGTAGGACTCTTAGTTTCCTTTGTGGTTACATAATATTTACCCTATTTTTCTAAGTTTAAACCACTCTTTTATTTCTTTATATTGTCTTGACTTCCTCTCCATATGAAAGATCTATGACTACACTTTTTAGTCCCTCTTTTTTGTTTTAATGTTGTCATCTTTTACATATTGACGTCTCTGATTCCCTATTTTCAGTGTTTTAGTTTAGTTTTATTTTTGTGACTTCCCTATCGGGGTTGATATCTCGTTGCTCTGTCCTGTGTTCTAGTCTTGGGTTGTTATCTGATGTTATTGATTTTCTAACCAGAAGACTCCTTTTAGTATTTCTTGTAATTTGGTTTGGTTTTTACAAATTCCCTAAACTTCTATTTATCTGGAAATGCCCTAATTTCACCATCATATTTGAGAGGCAGTTTTGCTGGATATAATTCTTGGCTGGCAATTTTTTTCCTCTAAGGCTTTATGTATATCATCCCATTGCCTTCTTGCCTGCATGATTTCTGCTGATTAGTCTGAGCTTAGTCTTACTGACTCTCCTTTGTAGATGACTTTTCTTTTATCCCTAGCCACTCTTAAAATTCTCTCTTTACCTTTAGTTTTGGCAAATTTGATTATAATATGTCTTGATGACTCTCTTTTGGGATCTACCTTTTGTGGGGTTCAGTGAGCTTCTTGGATAGATATCTTCTCATCTTTCATGATATCAGGGAAGTTTTCTGCCAACAAATCTTCAACAATTCTCTCTGTATTTTCTGTTATCCCCCCTGTTCTGGTACTCCAGTCACTCATTGGTTATTCATCTTGATAGAATCCCACATAATTCTTAGGGTTTCTTCATTTTTTAAAATTCTTTTATTTGATTTTTCCTCAGATAAGTTGGTGTCAAGTGCTTTATCTTCAATCTCACTAATTCTGTCTTCCATTGCCTCAATTCTGCTCATATGACTTCCTATTGAGTTGTCTAATTCTGAAATTTTCTTGTTAATCTTCTGGATTTCTGTTTGCTATCTCTCTATGGATTCTTGCAGCCTGTTAAATTTATCATTGTGCTCCTCTATAATCTTAAGTTCCTCTATTGCTTTGTCTGTTTGTTCCTTGGCTGCTTCTGCGTTTTGCATGATCTCCTTCCTGATATTTTGAAGAGTTCTGTATATTAATCTTTTGTATTCTACTGCAGGTAATTCCAAGAAGTTCTCTTCTTCCAGAAGATTTCTTGATTCTTTGTTTTGGGAGCTTGCTGATGCCATCATGGTCTGCCTCTTTATGTGATTTTATATTGACTGCTATCTCTGAGCCATCAATAAGTTATTATATTTATTAATTTTATGTTTGATTACTGTGTCCTAGCTTCTTTTTTGTTGTTTTAATATGCCCAAATAGGCTGCTCATGTGAGCTAGTTTGATTACTGTTGCCTCTGAAGCTCTAAGGTCCTGTTACCAAGTGGTTAGATCTGTTACTGGTTATGTGAGCCCAGGAGTCTGTTTACTTTTCTTGTATGGATTCAGCTCAGGTGTCCAGATAGTCGGTCACCAAGTGTGTGCTGCAGGCTCTCACCTACAGTCCTAGATGGGCAAGGGTGATTAAAGTAGGCACAGATATCTTGCTGCAGTAGGCGGGTCACACACTGAGCAAGGCATGGGGCTGACAGCTGCCCCTGAGTGTCTGGGAAGAAAGTGTGTCCCTGTTCCCTAGAGTGTGTAGGTGGGTGGGTTTTCCAGCCAGGTTATGCGCAGCCAATGCTATTGGCTGTAAGACTGGGAGGCAGCACTTATTCTTAGACCTCTGTTGCAAGTGGCTAGGTGACGTGGGTGGAACCACCAGTCCTCAGGCCACTGCTGTGGGTAGGTGAAGACCCTGCTTAATAGGCAGAGTGGTATCAAATGTCACAAACCTGCCACTCCACCATATAGCTGATACTGTGAAGTTAGGCTTCAGGTATATACCCTGTTGTACTGTGATAATGAGTGCCTATGCTGCTGAAATGGGCCCACACAAGACTATGCAGGGGTGAAAGGCATTCAAAGTCCATGGACCCCTTATGCCTGTGTGTAGGCAAAGGAGCTGTGCCTGCCCTGAGTTCCTAGCTTAGGGGAGCTAGCAGATTATTTCTGACTGTTTGTTAATTTGTTCCCTCTCCAAGGCCAGGAGAATGGCTCAGGGCATGTGACAGATCCTACTTTTGGCCCAGGGGACTTCACAATCACTGAAGTGGGCCCAGGACCTGGTGCAGAACAGGCAGGGAGCAGGTAAATGGCAGAAAGTTTCTTCCCAAATAGGATGCTTTTTATCCACGTGGTAGGTTGAACGCATGTACTTATCTTTTGCTGATTGAGTGCCGCTTTTCACCGGTTCTGGAGGCCTGAGCAGACTCTCTGATGCTCAGTCTCTTCCGACGTGGAAAACGCGTCCCGAACGCCACTGCTTACCTCACCTTGCACGCTGGCCAGTCCGGCCCACAGGGTCCCGGTTCCTACTGGCTCAAGCCTTGCAGCTCCTAGCTGCTTCTGAACCATCTGTCCCTGCCCCTGCCACTCAATCTGATTCCTCAACTTTGTCTTTAGTGTTCAGGGCTCCTAGATTGTCATATATAATCAATTCACTAGTTTTTTGGGTCTTTGTTGTAAGAGGGACCACGTCTGACTCCTCTGCCATCTTCGTCCCACCTCCCTAGATGTGTGATCTTGCCTCAGTTACATAATTACTTTCCTAGTTTGTAAAACTTGGATGAAATCTGCTCAGGTGATTGTGAGGACCATGTGGAATAATACCTTTATAGTGCCTGCCATGGTAAGTGCTCTGTGTAAGTGCCAGTTCCTACCCATCAACCTGCCTCCTCCAACCCCAAGGCCTTTCTTCCCCTTGCACCATGCTGTCAGGAAAATCCCAGAGTCGTCTCAGGACCATGCAGAGCCTTCATGTAAATATACCGATGAGATACGTGTTCTGTGAGTGCATAACCCAGAAACACATATCTAAAAGTATTATGAAACACTGTAGGAAAGACAATCATTCGGAGCTGTGATCTGGATCTGAAAAATATCAAATAAGCCTGAAAAAAAAATCCCCCACCATAAAAAGAGGCATTGTTGAAGTGCAGATCCTTATTCAAGCCTAAATCCTCCGTGAGAAATACCCTCTATTTCTAGGACAATAGTTCCTTGTCCTGGACACAATGCTGGCTACATAGCCCTGGAAAGCATCAAATCGCCATGGCAATGGCAATGCTTTCTCCCTTGGGACACTGGAAACAGTGTCTGGAGGAGCCGCACCACCTGACCCAGGGCCCGGCCATTGAAGGAGGCTCCATTTCCAGCCAGAGCAGCAGGAAAACAAAAGTGGCTCAGCTGTCCTGGCTACGGCTTGTTGTATTTGCTGCAGGGCTTCAGCCCTCCAGGGAAGTTGTGCTGATGAGATGTGAGTATGAAGTAGGGAGAAAGATAAAAAATAAGACCTAACTGAAATGTTCAAAATTAGTTTTTCCCTCTTGGGAGTATCTTTGCTTGTTCCCAACCCGCTGCTCTTGCTCATCAAGAAAGTGCTGGACTGGCCTGGATTTAAACCCTGCTCCTTCACTCTGCAGCTGGGAGCACTTGAGGAAATCCATTCACCTCTCTGGGCCTTATTTTCTTCATCTGAAAAATAGGATTAATAACATGGGCCTCAGAGATTGCAATGAAGATTAAATCACACAAATATAAAAAAGTACTCAATAAAACCAGAATTATGTTTTCATCGCCTAGAGAATTGCATTCAGAGCCTATGACCGTCTTCAGCGGTTTGGAGTTTTGCTTTTCAAGAGGAAATTTGATTTCTACAATAGCTAAATGTCATATGATTCTAGGACTAGGAAATAATGTATGTGATAAAGCTGAGCAACTGTGTGTGCTTTTTTTTGAAGAATGGTCTCTGTAAAAACTGATTGGTTTGCACAAGTGACTTTTACCCTGACCTTGAAAACTTTCTGAAAACATTCTGAGCAATGACAGTGTCATTGAAATAAACATATCATCTCCCCAGAGGAAGGCTTTGACCATCATTTATTTGTATATCCATTTATTCAATAAATACTTATGGCGTTCCAACCACATGCTGGCGTTATTCCAGGGGCTACAGCCATGAGCGCAACAGGCACAAATCCCTGCCTTTGTGGAGGGTACGTTCTTGTGAGACTCGATCAATAAACAAATGGACAAGCACAGTCTAGTCTATGCCAGATGTTGATGGGTGATATGGGGAGAAATAATACAGACTAAGCGGGAAAAGGAGTCTCTGGGTGGTGCAAACAATTAACACACTCAGCTGCTAACCAAAAGGTTGGAAATGTGAGTCTATCCAGAGGTACCTTGGAAGAAAGGCCTGTTGATCTTCTGAAAAATAAGCCATTGAAAACCTGCTCTGACACACACGGAGTCACCATGAGTCAGAATTAACTCAATAGCAACTGGTTTTTTAAGTAGGAAAAGGGGTACAGGAAGTGGGGGTGGGAAGCAGGGGTTTTTTATTTTAAATATGGTGGTTGGGAAAAGCCCCTCTGACAAGCTGACATTTGATAGAGATCAGAAAAAGAGGGAGTGACCCTTGTATTTATATAGAGGGGAGGGAAAGAGTGTTCCAGGCAGAGGGAACAGCAGGTACAAAGACTCTGAGGCAAAGGAAGGAGGTCAGAATGGTTTGAGCAGAGTGACAAAAGGGAGAATGGAGAAAAAGGTGGTTACAGATGTGGTGGGGGTGGGAAGGGGACCTTAGAGGGCCCTGTGGGTCATCATGAGGACTCAGGCTCTTACTTTGATGAGTTAAAAAGCCATTGGAGGTTGAGGAAAGAAGTGACCATGATCTGGTGTACGTTTTTAAAGGATCATTTTGGCTACTGTGTAGAGCAGTGTTCTCAAACTTGAGCGTGCATCAGAGTCAGCTTGGAGGGCTTATTACAACACAGATGGCTGGGTCCCATCCTCAGCATTTCTGATTCAGTAGATCTGGTGTGGGGCAGGAGAATTTGCCTTTCTAGCAAGTTCCCAGGTGGTGGTGATGCTGCTGGTCTGGGGACCACACTTGGAGGACCACCAGTGTAGAGAATAGTTTGTAAGATGGGCAATAGTGGAAGCAGGGAAACCAGTTAGGAGGCTATTTGCAATACTCTGGAAGAAAGATGATGATGGCTTTGATTTGACCAGCGTGGCAAAAGAGGTGGTAAGAAGTGATTGGATTCTGGACGCAATTTGAATATAGATTCAATGAGATTTGCTGAATGATTGAATGTGAGGCATTATGCAAGAAAGAAATGAGTCAAGGTTTAGATTAAGCAACTAGATGGATGGAATTGTCATTTACTGAGATGAGGAGACTGTTGGATAGGGTGAGGGGCAGCCATCAGGAATTTAGTTTGGAGAAAGTGAAATCTGATATGCCTGTTAGATATCTAAAATGGAGATGTAAGTAAGCCTCCCTTTTACAGGAGTCTGGAATTCAGGAGGTAGTTCTGAGCTGGAGCTGGAAAGGCGGCATATAGATGGTATCGTAAAGACTTGCCGAGATCATTTATGGAGAAGATGAAAGTAGAGGAGAGATTCCAGGAGGGAACTCTTCACCAGTCCAATGCTTAGAAGTCAGAGCAATGAGGGGGGACCAGTAATGAGACTGACAAGTGGCCAGAAGGGTGACAGGAAAACAGGCAGAATGTGGTGCCCTGGATGTCAAGGGTAGCAAGTATTTCAAGGGTTCAGCCTCACTTGCAACAAAGCCACCTTGTGATAACAATTGCCATCATGCAACTACCATGAAGCAGGAACTAAGCTACCATGGAATACACCACATTTTGAAGTGGTCCCTATGGATAAATTATTCCAATAGGAAGAGACAGTCACTATGACTAAGATTTCTTTTTCTTTTTAGTATTTTTGAGCTGATTTTATTTATGCAAGCAAAAAATACAGCACTGACACAATTTAATCATTGACATATATTGGAATCTTTTCTTTCACCTTCAAGCATTCTCAACTATTGTCCCTGAAGCAAATTGTCCAATTTTGAGAGCCCCAGCAATAAATCTCAGTAGTTGTATGTACGGTCAGGCTACTGGGAATTTGTGTGGGTAAATTTGGTCAATGTTTCAGGAGGTATAGAGTTTTTTCCTGCCCCTCCCCACTTTTGTTGGCTGACTTTAGTTCTTGGAATTCTCTGTTTTTTTAGCGGGAACAAGAAACTGTGGAAACAAATGCTTCAAATTGCTCATTCATCAAGCAATCTGGTCTTTGGTTGCTCAGTTTTTCTAAGTGCAACAGGTTGGGAATAGCCATGGTTGTAATGCTGGGAGGGTTGGGAAAGAATAAAGGTGAGGCTAGGGCAGGATGTAGGGTTGATGACAAAGAGCAAGGAGAACAGCTTCTGGATTTCTTTCAGAAGCCTGAACTTTTTTTTCAATTTTATGGTGGTAAAATATATATAACAAAATATTTGCCATTTCAACCATTTTTAAATGTACAATTCAGGGACATTAACTGCATTCACAGTATTGTGCAACCATCACTTCCCATTTCAAAAAGTTTTCTATCACCCCAAACAGAAACTTAGTACCCCTTAAGCAATAACTACCTATTCCCTCCTCCCCCAGCCCCTGATAACCACTAATAAGCTTTTGTCTTCATGCGTTTGTCTATTCTAGATATTTCATGTAAGTGGGATCATATAGTATTTGTCCTTGTTTAGTCATCTAGTGCTGCTATAACAGAAATACCACAGGTGGATGGCTTTAACCAAGAGAAATTTATTTCTTCACAGTAAAGTAGGCTAAAAGTCTAAATTCAGGGCGTCAGCTCCAGGGGAAGGCTTTCTCTCTCTGTCGGCCTTCTCATCAATGTTCCCCCGGACTAGGGGCTTCTCCACGCAGGGACCCCAGGTCCAAAGGACGGGCTCTGCTCCCAGCACTGCTTTCTTGGTGGTATGAGGTCCCCCTCTCTGCTTGCTTCCCTTTCCTTTTATCTCTTGAGAGAGAAAAGGTGGTACAGGCCACACCCCAGGGAAACTCTTTACACTGGATCAGGGATATGACCTGGGTAAGGGTATTACAATCCCACCCTGATCCTCTTTAACATAAAATTACAATCACAAAATGGAAGACAACCACACAATACTGGGAATCATAGCTGGTCAAATAGATACACACATTCTGGGGGGGACATAATTCAATCCATGACAGTCCTTTTGTGTCAGGTTTATATCTCTTAGCATAATGTTTTCAAGGTTCATCCATGTTGTTGCATGTATCAGAACTGCATTTCTCTTTACAGTTGAATAACATTCCATTGTAGGATAACCACATTTTGTTTATTCATTCGTCTATTGATGGACACTTGGGTTGCTTTCACCTTTCGGCTATTGTGATTAATACTGTAGTGAAAATTAGTGTACAAGTATCTGTTTGCATTGCTGCTTTCAAGTCTCTTGGGTATATACCTAGGAGTGGAGTTGCTGGGTCATATGGTAATTCTATGTTTAATTTTTTGATGAACTGCCAAACTGTTTTCCACAGAGGCTATACCATTTTACATTCTCACCAGCAATGTACGAGGGTTCCAATTTCTCCACATCCTTGCCAATACTTTTTATTTTCTTTTTTTCTGATAATAGCCCTCCTAGTGGGAGTGAAATGGTATCTCATTGTGGTTTTAATTTGCATTTCCCTAATGATTAATGACATTAAGCATCTTTTCATGTACTTTATTGGCCATTTGTATATCTTCTTTGGAGAAATGTCTATTCACGTCCTTTGCCCATTTTTTAACTGAGTTGTTTGTCTTTTTGTTGTTGAGTTGTAGGAGTTATTTATATATTCTGTATATTAAACCCTTAGGAGAAATATGGTTCCCAGGTTTTTTTTCCCATTCTGCAAGTTGTTTCTTCACTTTGTTGACAAAGTTTTTTTGATGCACAAAAGTTTTAATTTTGATGAAGTGTAGTTTATCTATTTTTTCTTTTGTTGCTTGTGTTTTTGGTGTCATATCTAAGAATCCACTGCCAAAAACAGGGTCCAAAAGATTCACCCCTGTGTTTTCTTCTAAGCATTTTATGGTTTTAGTTCTTACGTTTAGGTCATTAATCCATTTTGAGTTAATTTTCATATATGGTTTGAGGTACAAGCCTGATCTTTTGGGAGCAGTCTACCATAGTGGTGGGGAGATGGGGTCTGCAATCTGACTAGCCAAGTAGAGGACCAGAAGAACATATGGCCCGGAGTCACCTGCTACTTGTCCTGGTGACATCCAACTGAAGGCTCATTAACTTTATTCTCCAAACTGAGTCCCGGAAGCCCACACTGCAGAGAGCTGCCACTTGCTTCTCTGTGAGAAATACAATTGCTGGCAACTCAGGGTGCACTAAGTAGAGTCATTTGTTGCATCCCTTATCAAGGTACATCTGATGGTAATTCAGCCTTACTCAGCAACTTGGCTGCAGAAAACTAGTTTCACAGAATTTTACATTGCTTCTTTTTGTGAAATACAACTTCAGGGAACTCATCTTTAAACCCCAACTATATATATTAAAAATATATATATACCACAGAACTGTGTATTGCTTCCAACTGGAAAGAAAAATACTACTTGTAACTCGGCATTATTTCCCCCAGGTAGATCAGGTGAAGAAGACAATGCCCAGATTTGCATGCTGCAACTCTGTGTGTGATACAACTGGTGGGGACTCATCTTTACTCCAGAAGAGGCAATTGAGGACAGACAGCACATTGTGGTCCATTGTTTTTCCAAGGGAGCTATGAGTGCAGGTTCTTAGCACTGCTCCCCATGCGAGCTGCACAAACATGGACTGCATGGAGCTGGGTTTTGCTTCTCGATAAGGAGAAAACAATTGTTTATTATACAGGTGTACTTCTCAGATGGGTTATTGAAATACTTAAGGCAAGATACAGAACCTCCCCATGTCTTATTCACTCAGCAAATATTTTTCTTTATGTTTCAGGCACTGATCTCTTTTGGAGGGCTTTTAGTAAACAAAACAGACAAAAATCTCTGCCTTCTTGGAGCTTATGTACTAGTGGGGGGTGGGGGAGGAGAAACAACTAATAAATATAATAACTGCATTATGTAATCTGATAGACTGCCATAAACTGCTATGAGAAAAGTAGAGAATGATAAGGAATTTGAGAGTACAAGTGGAGGGACAGGTTGCAACTTTAAACAGAGGGGTCAGGGTAGGCCTTGTTGGGAAGGTGACATTTGTTTGTGTAGAGGCTTCCAGGAGGGGAGGCAGTTGGCCATGGGGATTTCTGGGGGAAGGGTAAAAAGCCTTAAAGAGAAACAAGCCAGGCGTGTGGAAGGGAAAGCAGGGAGACAAATGTGGCTGGAGTGGAGTGAATAAGAGAGAGAGAATCAGGAGACTAGGTCAGATAGGAACTAGGGGGCCTGCTTGTAGGGGGCCTCCTTGACCACTTGAAGGACTTTGGCATTGAATCTGAGTAAAATGTGAAGCTGTGGCAGGGTTTTAGGCAGAGGAATGCTATGGTCTGATTTCTATTTTAGAAAAATCCCTCTGGTTTCTGTGTTGGGAATAGCCTCTTGGAGGCAAGTTTAGAAGCCAGAAAATCACATAGGTGGCTAGAGCAGTAATCCATGACTGGAACCACGGCGGTAGCTGTGGAGGTGGAGGCAAGTCAGATTCTGGATATATTTTGAAGGTGGAACCAACAGGATTTCCTGACAGACTGGATACAGGGTATGAGGGAAAGGAGTCAAGAATGATACCAAGGTTTTTTGGTATTGAGCATTTGGCAGCTAACCAAAAGGTTGGCAGTTCAAAGCCACCAGTCTCCTTGGAAACCCTGTGGGGCAGTTCTACTCTGTCCTATAAGGTCACTATGAGTTGGAGTCGACTTGACAGCAATGGTTTTGGCTTAATGCTAATAAAGGCTCAAAAATACTACCTATTATTTTTATTCCTAACATTTCTGAAAAATCGCTTACCGTTGTTATGCTGTTCGCTCTTAAGCTAATCCCTAGGGGGCACTCAAGGCCTTCCCTTCTTCCCTCTTAGTACTCTTCCCACAAAAAGGAAGACCACAAATTTAGATGTAAGACAAAATGGGTTCCCATGGGCAACTGATTTCTTGTACTAAAGGCAGGAAAACACAATGCAGGGAGTATCAAACTTTAATGTGAATAAGAATTACTGGAGGAGCTTGTTAAAATGCAGAGCCACAGCAAACTCAACCACCAGAGATTCTAATTAAGTAAATCTGGAGGGGTCCTGGGACTCTGTATTTTCCCCAACCCAGGTGATTCCAGCGTAGGTACTCTTTACCACAATTGAGAAAGCCTGCTCTATCTAGTGTGGGAGAAATTTCAAAAATTATGATAACTGGCCTGTAGCAAATGTTATCTTCCCCTTTTCTTTTCTGTACCTTAGAATTTTTGCTTCCCTTTTTCTCTTTCTCTTCCATGTAGCCAGGGAGGTAAGCCAACTCTGGGTTTCCTCCAGACGGGGAGGTCGTAGCAGGACCAGGGTGGTTCTATAGAAAGTATGAAGGGAGTGAGTGGCTTTTAGTCTGTCTACATCAGAGGACACAAAGGGGTGGCGCCTAGGCCACATCTGTGTCCCAGATCTGTTTTATTTGGCCTGAACAGATTTGGCCTCTAGTGTTGTAATAAAATTTGAATTTGTTTCCAATATTTAAAACTCAGGAGATTTTCACATACAAACCCTGATTTCTTGCTTCACCAGAACAATAAGAAGATATGAGACTTGGTGCCGCATTCTCATTTGGCAAAGTTGCTTCCTTTAATGGGCATGGGCTCTGTAATTTGCCACTGTCTGCCTCATTCCTTATTGTCCCCACAAAACCAAGGCCACGTGTCAGTTGCCATTTATCATCATACTTACACTTCTCTTTTCCTGAAGGTTAAATTGAAGAAAATGAAATATTTCTTTGGAACATAAAGATAGAACAAGAGAGTCTAGTGTTTAAAGAATAAATTTTCTTACACCAACCCATTTCTTTTATCTACATTGCTTGCCCAGCTTCTCTAGGCATTTGAGTTTCCTATTTGAGTCTGGAAACCCTGGTGGCGTAGTGGTTAAGGTTTGGCTTGCTAACCATAAAGGTCAGCAGTTCCAATCCCAAAGGTGCTCCTTGGAAACCCTATGGGGCAGTTCTACTCTGTCCTGTAGGGTCACTATGAGTCCAGCTTGGTGGCAATGATTTTTTCGGTATCTCTGGTCTAGCTCTTAATCCAGAGGTGAATGGTCGGGAGTACTATTCAGCAATCAAAACGAGTGAACTAGTAACACACGCAATAACATGAATGAATTTCAAAAATTACGCTGAGTGAAAGAAGTCAGGCACAAGAGAGTACATGCTGTATCATTCCATTTATATGAAATTCTAGAGAAGGAAAACCTTACCTATAGTAACAGATAGCAGAGCAATGGTTTCCAGGGCTAGGGGTGGGGCAGGTACGGAACACAAAAGTCCTTTGTGCTGTTGTCGTTTTAATTTTAGCTGTTCTGATAGGTGTAGTGCTGTCTCATTGTTGTTTTAATTTGCATTTCCCTAATTACTAATAGGAGCCCTGGTGGCGCAGTGGTTAAGAGCTATGGCTGCTAACCAAAAGGTCGGCAGTTCAAATCCACCAGCCGCTCTTTGGAAACCCTATGGGGTAGTTCTACTCTGTCCTGTAGGGTCTCCATGAGAGTCGGAATCAACTCGACGGCAATGGGTAATTACTAATGGTGTTGAGTATCTTGCATGTGCTTATTGGCCACACATGTATCTCCCTTGGGGCAGTGTCTGAATCTTTGCCCATTTAAAAAAAAAAAAAATTGGGTTGTTCATTTTCTTACTGTTGGGTTTTGATAGTTGTTCATATATTCTGGATACAAATTGATTATCAGATAAATGATTTGCAAATATTTTTTCCCGGTCTGTGATTTGTCTTTTCATGCTTTTAACAGTATCTTTTACAGAGCAAATTTGTAAATTTTGACAAAGCCTAGAGTATCAAATTTTCAATTTTATGGCTTGTGCTTTAGCTGTCATATCTCAGAATGCTTTGCCTAACCCAAGGACACAAATTAGAATCAACGCTTAAATGTTTATGATCCATTTTGGGTTAATGTTTGTATAAGGTATGAAATATGACTCAAGATTTATTTATTTGCAAATGGATGCTTCTTCCTGTTATTTCTTAATAACGTATTTTAGATAAAGCCTTTACAACTATTATTTCAGTTGTTTCTTCTGTTTTTCTTTGCGTGAGATAACCAATATCAAGATTTGGATGGGGATACTTCTGATCCAGTTTTTATACCTTTGCATATGAATATGTATTTATAAACTAAATACAGTATTTTGTTAACATTATGTTTTTGAGATCTATCCATCTTGAAGCATGTAATCTAGTTTATTATATTTTAACTGCCATATAGTATTGCATCATATGAATATACCACCATTTATCCATCTCTTTATTGTTGGATGTTAAAGTAGAATTCTTTTTTTCCCTGCTACAATAGCGATTCTTATGCATGCTGCTTGTGCCCATGTAAGAGTTTCTCTAAGATGTATAACAGGAATTCAGTTGCTAGGTAATAACCCAAAAAAAAACCCAAACCCATTGTCATTCAGCCAATTCCAACTCATAGCGACCCTATAGGACAGAGCAGAACTGCCCCATAGGGTTTCCAAGGAGCAGCTGGTGGATTCGAACTGCCAACCTTCTGGTTAACAGCCGAGCTCTTAATCACTATGCCACCAGGGTTTCCTGCTAGGTAATAGGATGTGACTTTGTACTAAAATAGCTGAACCAATTGACAATCCCACTACACAATGTGATTTACAATCCATGGCTTCACCAGATCATGAAACACTGAAATTACTGCCAATCAGAAAGGTATGAAATAACTTCTTTTTTTTAAACTCTGAGTTCATCTGATTACTAGTAAGGTCAACCAACCATCCTTTTAAATATTTATCAGTCATTTCTGAATTGATTTTTTTCTGTAAATTTCCTCTTTGCCTAAGGTTCTCATTTTGATAAGTTATATTTATTAATATTTTCTATACAGTATAGAACTTTGTGTGTTTTAAGAAATCCTTTTTTACCCTGAGTTCATAAAGATATTTTTCTATATTTCTTCTAATTGTTTCTCTACATCTAATTTTTCAGATAAGTATTTTCCCCACAGGTTAAGTTTATTGAGATACATTTGTTGTACAGTGAAATGTACAAATCTTAAGGGTATAGCTTGATTGGTTTTGACAAAACAATCTACCCGTGTAACTGAAACCTCAATCAAAATGTAACCGAAACCTCAGTCAAAATATAGAACATTTCCATCACCCTAGAAACCTCCCCATGCCCTTCCCAGCCAAACTCCTTCCCTAAAGACACCACTGTTCTGATTTTTTTTCTACCATAGATTTGCCTATTTTAGAACTTTATATGAATGGAATCATACCGTATATACTTTTTTGCATCTAGTCTGGCTTCTTTCACTCACTCAGCACATGAGATTTACTCCCATTGTTGCATGTATCAGTAATTTCATTCATTTTTGTTGCTAGTAGTTCCATTGTATGGATGCACCCCAGTTTGTTTGTCCTGATGATGGACATCTGAGTTGATGCTAGTTTTTGACTATTATGAATAAGTTTGCTATGAACATTCCCACATAAGGCTTTTTGTGGATTTGGTTTTTTCTTCCCTTGGATAAATATCTAGGAGTGAAATTGCTAGATGGCCACTTGAGTTTTAAATTCGTAGGTGACGGTCACTGGACAATTGGCATAGATTGATCGGTTCTGCTTGGTGAATAGAAACCATGAAGCCTTTCTCTTTTTCCTATTCAGTTTTCTTTTTGGTCTCTCCTCCAACTTCACAAAGATCAATGGCTGTAACAGCGATGTGCCTCTGGATTCTAAGATGTGGACAGTATTGGAGTCTGGGAACGCTACTTTTGCTTGGAAAACACTATTATATAAGGCAACAGTATTTAGAATTTTGTAAGGAAGTAGAACCCATTTTTCAAATGAAATCTTCTGTAGGACCTCACTATTAAAAAGAAAAAAAAGATTTTTTAAAAACGTACCTGCTTTTGTTTTGTGTGGAGGCTAACTGCTGGTATCCACTACCCAAACCCTTGCTAAGGAACTCCTTAGTGTCTACAGAACATGTTTTGAAACACTTTGGTCTAAGGAAATTGATATTTAGGCTGTTGTCAGTCTTGTTCTAGGGATTTAATTGTGTTGTCTAAATTTTATGGGTATAGGTCTATTGCTGTGATATGCTTATGTGTTTAGCTGATACTATGAACTTTTGGGAAAATTGAAGACTTTAAACTATGATTTTCCGACTCTGGATATTTTGGAAGAGCAACTCAATTCCAATGGAAGCACCTTTGGGCACGGCTGCTAAAGGAAGAAAATCAGGCATCTAAATGGGACCCCACTGGCTTTTTTAGAACTTTAATTTATCTGTGATAAAAAAGAATTGAATTCATCGCGGGGTTGGCAAACAATGTCACAAAACAATGTATGTATTAACTGTTTAATAAGAAACTAATTTTCTATGTAAACTTTCACCTACATCACACACACGACAAACAAGGATTGAATTGGTAACAGGAAGGTATTTATATTTTAACTGTAATAGTAAAGTTTGAGCCGTCTTAATACTATAACATTTTATTAATATATTGTTATCTGATTTTTGCTATAAAACTGTATCAGGTAAAGTTTTTTGTTCGTTTGTTTGTTTGTTTTTTGGTTAAGACTTTATTAATGGGCTTAATGTGAAGTTCTGTGGACACATTTAAAGCATCATTCACATACGATCTTGAAGGTCTGAGTTGTCCATGTCATTGGTCCCAGATAAATAACAGGACTGCTGCCACAGACTAGAAAAGCTGTTCTCTTCTGACATTCTACTGATATTTCTTCGTGCAGAGTAGCAACCATGCCAACCCTTTTTGGTCTATAGTGTTAGCTGGGTTAATCCAGGAAAGATTAAAATTTAGGGGAATGTTAGCCTTACATGCAAATTCCTAGGGAACATCCAAAGCTTTATATTTTCCCTCACCACCTCACTATTCTGCCTAAGGAGGAGACCTCAGGTTATGTCAAGGACAAAATGAACACCAAAGATAAATTTAAGCTTCTGTATTAGCGAGCCAAGTTCTGGTGAAAGGAGGAAAAGGTTTATAAAGAAAACAAAAGTGAGACAAAAATGCTCTTGGGTTTCTTTTGGAGTGCTTAATATTCTCTGTTTCCCTTCCTCTGACCTCATAAACTTAGATGGCCCTTGATCTCCTTCTTCCTCTTGAAAGGAGGTGCCCCTGCCCTTTGCAGGCAAAGTGGCCCAGCTTTTGACTCTTGATTTATCTCCCGTTTTTTTGTCTTTGTCCTTGTTTCTGTTCTTTGTACTTGCTCAATTACCTTATTTCCCTGACTGGCCCCTCTACATTCTCTGATGACTTGACTTTGAACTCACACTTCTGGTCCTCTTCTTTCTTTGTCAATCCAGGAAGCATCTTCAATTCTGTTATTGTTCCCCTATCCCAGACCCCAAATGCATGAATGCATCTGGAGGGACACTTCACCTTGGCTGAGTCTTCCTGATTTGGGCATCAACAAGGAGATTTTAGAAGTCCAGTGGATACTTGGAGCACATTTTGAAAAATAAACACCATTTTTACTGTTAAAGAATTATAATAAAATAGCAGAGACAAAATATATTGAGTATGACATCAATACAATTATATAAAGGAAGATTATTCAGGTTAAGTCTAAATTGATTCACTGATCTAAGGGTTATTTAACTGCATTTATTGCCTTGGACTCTTAAGATAAAACGAAAATTACTTGAAAATACTTCATTTATATAGAAATTTACATTGTGATAGCATTTGTTAGGAAAATAAATTGGTCTATAATTCAAATACGTGTATTTGAAAAGAGCTAAATTAGAATTATAGCTGCACAGCAGAAAGGATTATTTGAGAATACCTTTCAGGAAGAGGTCATTCTAAAGTTTAGAATTAAATCAGCCTTCAATTGTTAATCCAATGAGGAGATAAAGATAATATCATTTATGATTATTATTATGTGATCAGAAAATTTATCAGATTCATCTAGGATTTATAACAGGCTTTGTCAAAGTGAGACTGGAACACAGACCCCACCCCCCGCCCCGAGGAAGAATTATTAATATGGTCTGTAATGATTATTTACGTAATTAGGTTCAATATAATGAGAAAACTTTATGTGGAACTAAATTTGTTGATGATTTTTAAGATTCTATCTAGCAAATTATAGATACCTTCTTCCTTGAGTTTCATCTAAGTTACCATGTGGTCTCAATTTTTGATAAAATGTCTTCTTATGACCTTCTGTGGGCTCAACTAAATAATGATAACTAACTCTAAATATGGTATTTAAGATACAAGATATTTACTTCTGGCCCTCTACAAGGAGATAAGAGAGTTGAATCAGAGCCTTGTGTTTAGTTCCTGAGGTTTTTCAGGTCAAAAGAACTCTAGTAACCCATCAACCAAGTTCCAATAGATTATCTCTGAAAATCTGTTCTCCGTTCAGTTCTGGTTCAGGAAGATTTCTAAATAATGGTTCAAGTTCAATTTGAGGAGGGACACAATGACCATCTGGACTGGTTTTCAGTTCAAATTCTCATCGGATTTCATTCTCTCCCTCAGATTCTGCAGGGCCTTTATTAACTCGCCAAATAAACATTAAGCTGTAGAGCAAACACTGGATTTCAAGTGTCATAAAGATAAATCTGGTGCTTGAAACCAGAGCAATCAATAACTTTTTCCAAACACACAATAGAAAAAAAAAAGACTTGGTTGCTTGTTTCTCTTTCCCATGCATTTTTTTTTTTTTACCAATCAGCTTTTCAGTCTGTTTCACTATTCGCAGAAATTTGCTTATCAACTTTCATTCTAGTTAGAACAATTCATCTAATCTTTTTTAGATCTGCAGCGTCAACCACCTGTATTTGTCTGACAATTCAAATGGAACATTATAAAAGATACTAGCACATGCCATCGAATTTCCTGATCTTTTTCACGTGACATCCTGTCATTATTGCAAAATCATAGTTAAATACCAGTATGAAGCTGCTATTTATTGCTTTTCAATTTATTGACTTGGTAGTACAAAAAAGTATTTCTAAAAAAAATTATGTTTATGTACAAAAGTAAAAAGTAGTCACAGGATTTTGTAGACTTTTAGAGTAAGACAAAGCCTTTCAAAGAGCATTGAGTCCAACCCCTTCATTTTACAGATGAGGAAGATTAACAACAGAAAATATAAATGACGAGAGTGAAGTCCACCAACATTCTTTAAAATGTTCTTTATTGTATGCAGTAGGGTTATAGCAGATTCTAAACATAGCCCAGCATACTCCTAAGCTTGGGCTTTCCTCTGTCTCCTTACATCCAACATTTAATCAATCATCAGATCTTATGCATTTGACCTCATTGAGATCTCTCAAATTTGTCTCTTCATTTCCAATGTCACTGCCATATTTTAGGTCATCACTGCCTTCGGGATAACGTCCAAACTGCTTAGCTTGGTAAGAGCCCGTTATGGGTTCAACCCTATCAATCTTTCAATCTTTTGTTTTCCAGTTACCTCTTTCATTCTGTGCCCCAGCAAATGATGAACTACTTGCTGTTCTATGAACAGGTCATATTCTTGCTCATTTCTAGGTCTTTGTACTTGTTACCTCTACATAGATCGGCTTCTTCCTCCTCACATGCCCAGTTACCTGAGTAGTGTTTATTCATCCATTAGATTGTAGCTGAGTTATCCCTGCCCTTCCACCCATTCTGGTTCGGGACCCTTTGTATGTGATCTTAGAGTACTCTTTCCCTCTCAGGATACTATATTGCATTGTCAGGTAGCTTATCAGGATTCAAGTTTAGATTGTTAAGTTTCTTAAGGACAGAGATTGTATCTTGCGAGCTGTTGTGTCTTAGAACCTAACCTAGTGCCCATTAGAAAAGTAGGTACTTGATAAAGAATAATGATAGCAAGAACAACAACAATAATAATAACTAATTTTAATATCTATTTTCTGTGTCAGACACTGTGCTAAACCTGTCACCTGCATTATCACTACTCCTTCCAATAGCCTTATGATGAAGGAAATAATATTACTTTCATTTAGAAATGAGGAAACAGGGCCAAAAAAGATCAATATGCTGTCCAAAAATATAACTATCCAAAGTCATTTATCTGGTAAGTAGACAAACCAGGATCTGAATCAAAGTTTATTTGACCATGTTATGAGATTAAACGGGCAGCTCCTGTCCAGAGGTGAGATGAGGTGGTATACAGGGTCAGGAGCTGGTTGAATGGACACGGGAAATCAGGGGTGGAAAGGAGGAGTGTGCTTTCACACTACAGGGAGAGCAACTAGGGTCACATAACAATGTATGCATAAATTTTTGTATGAGACACTAACTTGAATTGTAAACTTTCACTTAAAGTACAACAATTTAAAAAAAAAAAAAGAGAAACTTTATTTGACCATGTTAAATGGGAACCTAATTTATTGTGTAAACTTTCACCAGAAACACAATAAAGTATTTTTTAAAAAAAGTAAAATCTATTTGACCATAAAATTCATGATATTACCTATAGTATATTAGGAATTAATGAGTGGTTAAATGAATGAATCTACTAATAAATGAGACTGGCTCATTCTTTACATAGACATTTTTTGTTGTCAGCTGCCGTCTAGTTGGCCCCTGACTTAGGGCCACCTCATGCCTGATGGAATGAAACACTGCCTAGTCCTGCGCCATCCACCACTGACAGATGGTGGTAGCTTCCCATGAGGTGCATTGGCCGGGAATTTCACATGGAAAGCGAGAATTCTACCACTGAGCCACCAAATACCTAATATGTAGACATAAAAATCAGTTAAATGTATTATTTCTGAAAGCTGTAGTGATTCACGATTACCTGTCTGAAATAGACCTACAAAATCATCCAGTCACTCAATCCGTTATTTTACTGATGAGAAAACTGAGGCTCACTGTTGTTGTACAGTTAATGAGTGACTTGGGACTTATCAAATTCAGGTCTCCTGAGGGTCAGTACTGGAATCTTTCCACTATGCCAGCATAGCCAATTCCACAATAACACTTGGTCGTTGACTGCAATTTTCTATGGAAAATAGATGATGTAAGCAAACATTCTTGGGGTAGAATACTGGGACTACCATGCTGCTAACTCCAGAGGGCACCACCCCTTCTCCTCTCTCCAAAAACTGCACAAGCTGGAGGACTTATATATGAGAATTTCAAGTGCTGTCAATGCATCTCTCAAATCACAGTATCATTTAACCATCTGGGGAAAAATCAATGGGATAAAAGAGAGAAAGGAATTTGACGAGACGAAGTTGGATGTTTCATTGGACTCTTCAGCCAGGGTTAGTAGCTTCCCTCTTTCATGTTCCCATAGCCCGTAGAACAGAACTCCCTAATTTTGTCCATCACAAAGGCTTTTAATCCTTTGTTGACCATTAGGTTAATGGTGCTTAATGGTGCCTGTGACATTTCGAATTTCACAAAATATATTCAGTGAATGTTTGTTAAGTGAATGATGATACATGCCTATTCAGGAATGATGATAGACTATGAAACTGATGAAGATTTCAAGTTTTCAAGATGGAACGTACCACCGTAATGTCATTTTAACTTCACAAATATGTCTTCCCTGTCACAGCCACCCAGAGTGAGGGCCTCGGGGCTGCTGGAATATTAATGAGGGCTCCTGGAGATATGCCAGGAGGGGCACATCCCCACCTTCAGAAGAACAAAATGTGGTATTTTCTTTCCTGCTCATTCATTACGGTGTTAGTTTTTATGGGGTGGGATGAGATCTCTGGTCTTTACGCTTAAGAGGTAAGTGTAGCAGGAACAACAAGATGCAATTAAGAAAAGAGGAAAACTGAGAACGGCTTATACTCTCCGGGGAAGAAACAGAATCTTTTCTTTCTTTTAGAAAGATGCTTCCATGTGTTTATCGGCAATAAGAGAAAGTGCCCAGGCTGACGTGGATGGAAGTTGTTGTTAGCTGCCACTGAGTCATACCCCGACTCATGGCAATCTCATGCACAATGGAACAAAACGCCGCTGGATCCTGCGCCATCCCCATGATGGGTTGCGAATCGGATCATTGTGTCTGTAGAGTTTTCATTGGCTGATTTTTGGAAGTAGATCACCAGACCTTTCTTCCTAGTCTTAGTCTGTAAACTCCTCTGAAACCTGTTTAGCATCATAGCAACATGCAAGCCTGCATTGGCTGGGAATGGAAGCCAGGTCTCCCGCATAGAAGACGAGAATTTTACCACCGAACCACCACTGCCCCCATGGATGAAAGAGATTGAGTCAAAAGGGAGCTGAATTCCTTTGCACAATAACTTAACAATGGTTTTTAGGTTGGCCATGGGCATTTTGAGGAATAACTGGAACCAAGATCCACACAGTGATGATAGACCCACCAACATGACCAGCTAGGAAAAGGGACAGTTGTGAACTAGATTGTCTATGGCAGAGAAGAGTGAGGATTTTTAAGACCATTGATGTCTGCTCGCAATCTTGGTTGTTTCTTGTCCTGGGGTATAATTCATCTCCATCATCCTTGCCTTTAGTAAAATCTGAAACACACAGCAGTATTGCAATGGTAGTGCCACAGAAAATGCAGGAGAGGGAATGAAAGAGCACGGAAAGATATGAGATGCCTGGGAGCAAGCAGACGACGTGGAAGGGAGGCCACAGCAACAGTTCAGAAGTACTCGCAGTTCAAATGTGAGTGCTCCGCCCTGGGAATCCCCAGAATCATTGAGAGTATGGGGCTTCTTGCTGTTACTCGGTAGAAGGCCTCAGATATAACTGAGGGTTAGAGGGATGCCTAGAGAACCTGGGGTATTGTGTTTAGATAAAAACACAAACCAAAACAAAACAAAAACAACAAACAAAGCATCAGTTAAGATGACTATTATACTTTGAGGCAGAATGCTGGGTAACCATAGACTTACCTCATTTGACAGCATTGCAAAAACAAAACAAACCAACAAAAATGCCTCCAGCCCAGAGAAAGAGAGCGAGCCAGCATTCAATAGCAAAAGTGATTCTTTTCTACTATGACCCTCACTCTCTACTCAGTAATCAGAAAACTTTTCTAGTCTTTCTCCTCTATAACAAAGGGATATAATACCTACACTGCAAGATTGTTGAAAGAATTAAAGTTAAAATGCCTTCATAGTGTTTGGCATACATTAGGCACTCAATGAATGGTACTTATTGTATTAACTAATAACCGTTTCTAAAAATAATAATAAAAATAGCAACCCGGCCTCCTGAGAATGGAGACGGTTGAGGGAGTAAGAAAAATCTTTCTGTAGTTCCTCCTGGAGCCTCCCTTTTCACCCTTTTGGACAATTAACTAAAATACCGGAAAAATAATGGAACTACCCTTGAGTATCAGGTGAGAGTGAATTTAGATTCTGGTTTCCGTAAGCCACTGTTCAGTGTGCTGTCCTGGGTTCGTGCCATCAGCCTCCTATTATCTGGGCCAGACCATCTCAGTTTACGCGTGCATTAGTCTTTAGTCTTTTGTATTTCTGCTCTACTTCCCTCCCTCGTTGGGGCTGTGATGCTGGCCAACCTTTTCAATTAGTTTGAGCAGCCATTAAAACTCATCCATTAAAATTCACTTTCCCACAGAGCTAAAGAGTAATTTTCTGCATAAACCTCTTAGCGTTGTTGTAAGGATCAAATTAAAGAAAGTGTGAAGAAGCATTTTGCTGTCTGCTTTGCTGGGAAGGCAGAGAAGTAGATTGGGACATGGCATTTGGAATCAAAACTGTGCTTTATTCAAAGCCTTCTGACTGCATTCTAAGCCTTGGTTTTCTCACTTATAATAATTTCAGCTACCATTTACTGGATACCTTCTATCACATTGATTAATTTCTGGCAGAGGTACATGATTTACACATATCATTTAACCTTCACAACCATACCAAGAAGCATGGTTCTATTATTTTTCTCTAGTTTACAAAAGAGGACACTGAGGGTCAGACAGGTTAAGTAATTCAATTAAATCACACAGCTATTAAGTGATACAGTCAAGATTCCAACCTATTTCAGCTGGACTCCAAAAGTCATGCAACCTAATTTGTCATTGTTGTGAAGATTGGGTGAAATAATGCATGTGAAAAGCCATTTTAAACTGCAAAGTTTTATGGTATTATTAGCAGTTATCATTCTAGTATAAAAAGTGGTTTATCCTCAAGTGAAATAAGGAATTCAGAATCAGCCCTACATGGGCAGAAGAAAACAACTTCAAAATTTTAAGGGTCTGTGCATTAAGTTTTGCCCTGGTGATGCAGTGGTTAAGCACTCGGCTGCTAACTGAAAGGTCTGTGGTTTGCAATGGTTTAGCTTAACTAGTAAAAAAAGTCTGTCTTGAGCATTATGTTACTTTAAGAATTATCTACATGGGATCAAAAGGAGCCCTGGGGGCGTGGTGGTTAAAGTGCTTGGCTGCTAACTGAAAGGTTGGTGGTTTGAACCCACCAGCTGCTCCCAGGGAGAAAGGCAGTCAGCTTCTTATAAAGATTGACAGCCTTGGAAACCCTATAGGGCAGCTTTCCTCTGTCTTATAGGGTTGCTATGAGTCGGAATTGACTCGACTATAATAGGTTTGGTTTTTGGTATAGATGGGGTCAAAGTAACAACAGCAACTCAAAACATTAGATAGGAGCCTTAAGGGGCAGCGAGTTTATGTTAATGGGGGAGGAACAACACAGAAAAGGAGGGTGAGACTGGTTGCACAACTCGAAGAATGTAATCGATGTCACGGAATTGTACATGTAGAGATGGTTGAATTGGTGTATGTTTTGCTGTGTATATTTTCAATAAGGAGTCTTGACGGTGTTCAACAACAATGACAAAATAAAATAAAGGTCGGTGCTTCAAACACACCAACCGCTCTGCAGAAGAAAGATGTCGCAGTCAGCTTCCATAAAGATTACAGCCTTGGACACCCTATATGGCAGTTCTACTCTGTCCTGTAGGATCACTATGAGTCGGAATTGACTCCACGGCAACGGGCTTCTTCAGAGTCCCTGGGTGACACAAACGTTAAATGCTCAGCTGCGAATCTAAAGGTTAGCAGTTCAAATCCACCCAGAGGTGCCTGGAAGAAAGGCCTAGTGATCTACTTCCAAAAGGTCACAGCCATTGAAAACCCTATGAAGCACAGTTCTACTCTGCACACGTGGGTTTGCCACAAATCAGAAACGGCTTGAAGGCAAGGGGTAATGCCTTAAGTTAGTTTACATAAAGTAACATAGGGAATGGAAAAGTCCAATTTGCTCCAAGCAGGTACATGTTTTTTTTTGTCAGAGAATTATTATTATCTCATTTATTGAATATATGTCATACTCCCACTGTATTAGACGCTGTGGGAAATGGGGCCTAATTGGTAGAGAGGATAAGGATATATGAAAAACCACATAGGAATATACAAAGTAGAGCAAGTTTTTCTAGCACAAAGCCGAACACACAGAGTGAAGCTGACTTCGAAGCTAGTTGGATTAATCATCAAAGTTATTTTGTGGGAGGAGAAATTCTGGAATACTTTAAAGAAGGAAAGCTCAATGTGAGAAATGGTGGACAAGCCTTCAGGCGCACTAGAAAGTCTGTGTCGCAACAGCAGGAAGGTGAAAGGGGGGAAGAAGGGAACTATGATATGTTAGGTATTGTAACATTTACTTTATTTATAGTATCTTATTGATTCTTCTTTATGACAGCGATGAGGTGAATGCGTTCATTCATTCATCCAGTTTTCCCAACAATTCTCTGTTGAATGCCTATTACGTGCCAGCTTTGTGTGAGGTACCAGAATACATAAGATGAAAAATAAACAGCCAAATGCAAGAAACAGAACATCTAAACACATAGTTTTTTGGTTTTTTTTTTCAATGTCCCTGTTTTGCCAGTGAGGAAACTGAGGTTCAGACAATTTGCATAATTTGCCTAAGTTCACTCAATATTTTATTGATTGAACTAGGACTAGCTATCCAGGCCTTATTATTCCAAATTAGGGCAATTTTCACTATACCACGTTTCCCTAATGCTGATATCTTGACTTTTTTCTCTAGTTATGGTGCTTAGAAAGTATTTCTACTATGGTAAAAAGTGAGGTGAATTACACTTAGTGTGACAAAGTGTAAAGGTTTGTCTATACTTGGTGGTAGTGACACAAGTGTCCCTGATCTTATTCTCAATAATTTTGCTCCAAGATGTTTTATAATGAAGGACATATTTTTAATATTCCACTTGCTTCATCTGGTATTATTAGTAATCCTAAGTATTGTCTGGACATACTGCCTCAATATCATGGACCAAGTGAGTTAATAACACTAGAGATCTGGTGTTTAAAATAAAGAAAGCTTGTGATTTCTTTTTCTGAGAGAATGTGTAGAACTATAAAGCTTTAAATGGACCAGAACTTGGAGCAGTTTCCAGAGATGAATTAAAAAGTTGCAATTATGGGCTCTGTGGTAATCAGAGTTCCTTTGGATGCAAGTGACAGAAATTCATTTCAAGCTAGATTAAGCAAAAATTGAGCAGTTACTTGCACACATAACTGGAAGATCAGAGGTAAATCCCAAGACTCAAGCAGATTTCATCAGGAATATTTTCCTCTGCTGCTTATCATTTTTCTCCTCTTTTCTTTTCTTGGCTTTAATTTCTCAATCTACTTTTCCATAGCAGATGTGATGGTTAATGTTATGTGTCAGTTTGCCTAGGATATGATTCTCAGTGGTTTGGCAGACACTGAACTGATTAGCTAGTCCATAATGTAATATAATGTAATTACTTTCATGATGTGGGTGGATGTGATCAGCCAATCAATTGAAAGGGGATTCTCCTTGAAGGTACAGCCTGCCTTCAGTATATAAACGGATGTTCCGGCAAGACACACTCTCTCTCTATCCTCTCGTCTCTTCACCTGACCTCTGGTTCTTGGGAGATAAGCCTACAAAAGTATTCAGCCTGACTCCTAATCAGCAGATTTTGGATTCGCCAGCTCCTGCAACCCCATGAGTCAGCAGAGGCCTCCAGCCTGCCACCTGGCCTGCAGATTTTGGGTTTGTCTGCCCCTGCGACCATATGAGCCAGCAGAAGTCTTCAGCCAGCCTCCTGACCCATGGATTTGGGACTTGCCAGCCCCTACAACTATGTGAGCCATTTCCTTGAAGTAAACTGTATATATTTATACAAATACTCTACTGGTTTTCTACCTAAAGAGAACCCAGACTAAGACAGCAGGATTTCTCTATAATGAGGAAAATGGCTGCCAGTATTTTCAGGCTTACATCATCACAGCTCTATACTCACATATCATATCTCATGCAAGAACTCTGCTTGGCCTTGCTAGAATTATTTGCTTACCCTTGGACCAGTCACTATTAGCCAGGCAATGTAATACCATGATTAGGCATTCCTAGATACCATGCTCACCACTGTAACCATTGATGGTTGGCAGTTTCATTAAATTTGCATGAAGTGGGAAGAGACCTATTTCCTAAAGAAGGGAATACTGGGAAGGAAAGCAAAGCAAAACAAAACAAAACGTTTATAACAGGATCTGTATCCAAAAATGCTACCACCCTTTGAAAGTCTGATTTAGCTAGAAGTGAGAGAAAGACGGCAAAATAAAAAAATTCGGATGTGTTGATGTACATTTTCCATTTTGTAATTTTTTATGAACTCCAGCAGGGAAACTGTACTGTACAACTCAAAGGAGACACCATTCACACTATCTTCAATGAGTTATGTATTGAATAAATTCTGAATGGTGCCTCCTGAAGTTGTGCAGTGTGGTGGCCTGAACTGGAATAGAATAGTTAGAAATTGGTCCAATTGCATATACATATAGATTAAAAATACTGACTTTTTGAAGCTTTGGTGTATTTGATTGGTCGCTGGTAACAGTGTTTACACCGAGAACTCTAAAGAACCAAGTGTTGCATAAGTTGCTGTCATGCCTGAGTCCTCATATCAGTAGAGTTTTGTATTGACTATAAAAAAGGTCTTGCTGGTTCTGATCAGCCTTCTGCTTGATTAAACATACATCCAGATAGAAAAGAAGCAGAGGAGAATCCCTTCTAGAACATAAATACTCTGCTAATGTATGTGTGCAGCCCTGGTGGTGCACTGGTTAAATGCTCAGCTGCTAACCAAAAGGTTAGCAGTTTGAATCCACCCGCCGCTCCTTGGAAACCCTATGGGGCAGTTCTACTCTGTCCAAGAACTTCGCTACGAGTCGGAATCAACTTGATAGCAACGGGTTTGTCTTTTTTTTTTAATGTATATGTGAATCTACCCAGAGAAATTTACTCATGAAGATATTCATTTAATTATATCAGAAAAACAATGAGGGCCGCCATTAGTTTTCAATATTTTAAGCACAAATCTTTTCAATCACATCAAGCTCAACGCCAGTGTAGAGGCTGTCCATTTTCTTGAACTTATTTCTCAATCAATGCTGTAAGAAAATGGTTAAAAGAAAAATAAACTACTTTGCACATAATTAATCCTTAAATGAAATGATGTGCAGGGCATGACGTATATGGGGGCTTTTATACTTTTACTAATATGATGAGATGAGCATAGGCTTACTTAGGAAAAAAAGAAATCGTAACCCATGAATCCATTGGGTTTTCAGGTGTACGTGATTATTGAATATGTGTTGTGTTAACATCACACAGAAGGAAAATATTGTAACCTTTTACAGTAAACTTGACAATTTGTTGAGTTTCTCCCCAAGTTTGATGACCAAACAGCTGTCATTATTCTCCAGTGCTTTCTCAATAGGTGGCTGTCAGACCAAAGTTTGTATATTACTGCCAATAGCATTTCTCAACATCAGTTGGCATCAGGCACATTATTTTAAAACCTTTCTAAGTTTTCTTCTCTCTGGCTTGAAAATTTCTTGCATTAGTTCATATCTAATCTTTCTTTTTCAGTTACCTTTGTAGGAAAATTTCAGGCCTCTCTTTCTCTGCATCAAATTTTATCTGTTCATAACATTTCATATAAAACCACCACAACAAAAAAACCCCAAACCCATTGCTGTTGAGTCGATTCCAACTCATAGCAACCCTGTAGGACAGAGTAGAACTGTCCCATAGGGTTTCCCAGACTGTAATCTTTAAGGAAGGAGCTCTGGTGGCACAGTGGTTAAGCTCTGGGCTGCTAACCAAAAGGTCGGTGGTTCTAACCCACCAGCCACTCGGTGGGAGAAAGATGTGACAATCTGCTTCTATAAACATTACAGCCTAGGTAACCCTATGGGGCAGTTCTTCTCTGGAACCAATTCCATGGCAATGTGTTTGATTTTGTTTAATCTTTAAAGAAGCAGACACATCTTTCTCCCACAGAGGGCCTGGTAGGTTTGAACCACTGACCTTTTGGTTAGCAATCGAGTACTTAACAACTGTGCCACCAGGGCTCCTTACCATCTCATATGAAAAACCAAACCAAACTCATTGCTGTCAAGTTTATCCCGACTCACAGCGACCCTATAGGACAGAATAGAACTGGCCCACAGGGTTTCTAAGCAGTGGCTGGTGGATTTGAACTACCAATATTTTTGGTCAGCAGCCAAACTCTTAACCACCAGGGCTTCACCATCTCATATAGTATGCACTTATTTAGAATGTCATCTTTCCCTTGCAAGCTTCCTTTAAGTATTTTAGTGTCGGGATTTACCCACGTATACTCCTTCCCAAATCTGATCTATTTACTTGTTGAAACGCAGTGTGCAGTATGAAAACCTGGTCCTGAATATTGAGTTGTTTTTTTAAAAAAATATTTTTCCCGTTGTTTCAGATTCCTCAACTCTGCACCCTTTTATCCCCTTCTAGACACACACACACACACAAATTGGCACACAGACTGCATATAGTACTTTCTCTATAACCAAACCAGTTGCTGTCAGTTAGACCCCGTGTGTGCAGAGTAGAACTGTGCTCCATAGGGTTTTCATGGCTGTGACCTTTCGGAAGTAGATCACCAGGTATTTCCTGCAAGATGTCTCTAGGTGGACTCGAACCTTTCGCTTAGCAGCCGAGCATGTTAACCTTTTGCGCTCCTCAGGGACTCCTTCATTCTTGGATAAAGTTTCAAGTTAGAGTCTGCTCCTTGGAGCTGCCTTACTTTGTGAAGTAGATGTGCGCAAAGTTTAGAATTACCCAACATTAGACCTAAAAGCGACCAGTGGAAACCTGAGGCCCAGAGCTGTTACTGTATAAGCCCGAGGTTACGCTCTAGTCATGGCAGAAGTTGGACTAAACATGGTGCAGCCTGGCTTCTAGGTTGTTGGGTTGTTGTTAGGTGCCATGGAGTTGCTTCCAACTCGTAGTGATCTTATGTACAAGAGAACGAAACACTACCCAGTCCTGTGTCATCCTCACAATTGTTGCTATGTTTGAGCCCATTGTTGCAGCCACTGTGTCAGTCCATCTCGTTGAGGGTCTTCCTCTTTTTCGTTATCCTCTACTTTACCAATCATGATGTCCTTCTCCAGGGACTGGTCCCTCCTGATAACATGTCCAAGGTACGTGAGATGAAGTCTCCCCAACCTTCCCCTATAAAATAGACACAGGAGAACTAAAAGTTACTATGGCTCAGTTCTTAAGTTCTATCAATTAGTGGTCAATATTCCTGTAAAATAAATACTTACTCCTTAGTTTATCTTCTCATAAAATACATTTTTTATTTTAAAATAGCTTTAGATTTACAGAATTTTTGTGAAGATGGTACAAAGAGTTCGTATATACCACACATCCAGTCTCCCCCATTTTTAACATCTTACATTAGTATGATTCATTTATTATAATTAATGAATCAGTATTGATACATGATTATAATTTCAGCTTCTTTTTTAACATTATAATTTAGATTTGCATTAAGGGAGATGCTCCAAAGGGTTGAAGGAAATATATAAGTTTATCTGAGGTGTTAAATGAACTTATAAGCAAATCATTATTGTTTAAAGTTATTCTTTGTATTTCTACCACATATTCTCTTTTCCAGTGGACTGAATTCTGATTTATTTGTTTAACAAATACTCATGTTGTGTTTACTATATGCCAGACACAGCTCTAGGTCCTTTGTAAATATTAAGCATGTAATCATACCATCCTACAAGATACATATTATTATTGCATAGTATAATATCAATATAGAGGCATTTGCCACTGAAGAGTAGTAACCAAACACACTTGTCATTTTTCCTATAAGCGTTTTATAAACACATTATAGTGACATCAAGCAGTTAATTTATTTACCATTGCTTTAAAAAGTCCTTATACTGTCATTTTAAGCAATTCACTTTTGTATTTGGGATCATAGATGGTGATTTATGTATTATCTTTTTTTATGAGCATCGTTAAATTTCAAGAGTAATCAATTGTAAACAATTGAAATAATATGGAAATATGTAAAGTGAAATATCTCATCCTTCCTCATCCTCCTCACCCCACTCCCGCCAAGTTCCCTCCCCTGAAGTAAACACTTAACAATTTAGTGGGTATTCTTCCAGTTTTTTTCTACGTATGTGTAGATAGGTAGATGGATGGAGGGATGGATGCGTGCATGCATAGCTGAATGGATTGATAGATAAAGATGCACATGTAATTTTGTTTTGCATCTTATTTTTAAAAAAATAGCCATCCTAAAAAAGTTTATTAGTGGTTACCAGGACTGGAGGGGAAAGAAATGGGGAGTTATTGATGAAAAAATTGGGGGATTAGGTCGTGGTGATGGTTGCACAACGTTGTAAATGTAATTAATGCCATTGAATTGTACCCTTAAAAATGGTTAAAATGGCAAATTGTTTATTAGATATATTTTACCACAATAAAATAAAAGGATCTTAGAGATTAATGTTCCTGCAGTCTTAAAACCCTCAATGAGATGATACACTAGCCAAAACTAACCCTAACCCTAAGCTGGCCATAAGTCAAAGCCAACTCTATGGCACCTAATAGTAATAACAACCATCTTAAAATAAAATCAAATTAGTTGCTTTATCCTGCTCCTCAACCCCTCCTCCAAATTTTCCATGTATTTAATTATTTGTGGTTATATGTACAGATACATATAGTTAGGCTTTCCTTGTTTCACATATGATTTTTGATTCATACAAATATTATTATGAAGCTTGTTCTCTCCTGTCACCGAAAGGAGGGCGAGTCCAGATACCAGAGCAATCCTACCTCCTGCATTGTGGGCTACCATTGGAGGAGGTGCAATACAGGGCAATAAGAGCCCCAAAGCAATTATCACAGTGGTATCCCCCTTAATTTGATTGCTTCCAAGCTGTCAAAGAATCTATATGGAAAATGGGAAATCAACTTTGCATTCATAGAAAGCTGAAAACATCAACAGATCATAGCACCTCTTCTCTGCTTAACAGTCAGACAATGAGTCGTTAGCTGACACAGCCAACCGATTCCTCTGTCTCTCCTGTGCCTGCCTGCTCACAAAATCCTGTCTTGTGGAAATGCAGATGTACGGCAAGTTCACTAAAGAGGAACTGATGAATAGAAATGAAAGTGGCAGCCACCAAAAAGCATCAAATTGCAGTCAATTTCAAAGGAGAGGTTTATGAATGACTATATTTTATGAGTTACTAAATTATATGAATCTACGCCAAGGGGGTCAGATCAAGCCCCAACACACTTCTGAATATTCCTCCCTCTCTGTGAGGAAATGCCTTGTGTTGTTCTTAGCTGCCGTTGAGTTGGCCCCCAACTCATGGTGACCCCATGAGTTACAGAGTAAAACTATGCTCCATAGGGTTTTCTTGGCTGTAATATTTATGAAAGCAGTTTGCCAAGCCTTTCTTCCACGGCGCTGCTGGGTGGGTTTGAACCACTAACCTTGGGTTAGCAGCCAATTTGGATCCCAAACCAGTAAGCGTTGTGTTTTCTCTCCTTTTACTGCGACTCCTTCCCCCATGTGTAAATTTTCGCATTCACCTTTCTACTAAAGTCCTGCCTGCTTCCTGTCTACAGCATTCCATAAGGTTATCTTCCTTTTCTAAACTCATAGCATAAATTATCTGTACCAAGCCCTCGCAAAATATTTAAGCATTTTTTGGACATCTCTTATACTGTTGTTTTGTACTGTAATTTGATCTTCACTAGTTTTACTTCTTGATTCCCTGACTCTGATATTACCTGTCTTTAAGCCTTATATTGTGTGTTGAGAAACTTCTAACAGTTTCCAGCAGGCTTCCTAAGGACTAGCTCAAAAAGTTTTGATCCCCCTCCCTATTTCTTTATGGTTCATGAACTATTTGAGTGTAGAAATATAGATGTAGATTTAGATATGCATGTATGCCTCTATATGTGTATATATATATATGTATGCATGTGTGTGTGTATATATGCATGTATATATTTGTTCTTGTTACTTGCCATCAAGTTGGCTCTGACTCACAGCAACCTTACGTATAACGGACTGAAATGTTGCCTGGTCCTGCACCATCTTCATGATAGGTAGTATGTTTGAGTCCATTGTTGTGTCTCGTGTCAGTCTGTCTCACTGATGGTTTCCCTTATTTATACTGACTCTCTACCAAGCATGATGGCCGTTTTTAGCTATTGGTTGTAATAGATTGAATTATGTATGTCCCCCCAAAAATGTGTGTATCAGTTTGGCTGGGCCATGATTCCCGGTATTGTGTAGTTTTCCCACATGTTGTAAATCCTGCCTTTGTGAAGTTAATGAGGGAGGATGGGCGGCAGTTGTGTTAGTGAGGCAAGACTGTATCTACAAGGTTGGATTGTGTCCTGAGGCAATCTCTTGAGATATAAAAGAGAGAAGTGAGCAGAGAGACAGGGGGACCTCATACTGCCAAGACAGCAGTGCCAGGAGCAGAGCGTGTCCTTTGGACCCGGGATCCCTACACGGAGAAACACCTAGTCTGTGGGGACATTGATGAGAAGGCCAACAGAGAGAGAAAGCCTTCCTCTGGAGCTGACACCCTGAATTTGGACTTTCAGCCTACTTGACTGTGAGGAAATAAACTTCTCTTTGTTAAAGCCATCCACTTGTGGTATTTCTGTTATAGCAGCACTAGATGACTAAGACATTGGTCTTTCCTGGTTGTATTTCTTCTAAGACCAATTGGCTTGTTCTCTGGCAGTCCACTGTATATTCAGTGTTCTCCACTAATACCACAATTCAAATGCACAATTCTTCTTCTATCTTCCTTCTTCATTGTCCAGCTTTCACATGCATATAAGGCAATTGAAAAGACCATGTCTTGGGTCAGGTGAACCTTAATCATCAAAGTGACATTTTTGCTTTTGAAAACTTTAAACAGGTCTTTTATGGCAGATTTGCTCAAGCCATATGTCGTTTGATGTCTTGACTGTTGCCTCCATGGATATTGATTGTTGATCCAAGTAGAATAAAATCGTTGACACTTTCAATTTTTTCTCCACTTATCATGATGTTATTTATTTGTTCAGTTGTGAGGCTTTTCGTTTTCTTCAAGTTCAGGTGTAATCTATACTGAAGGCTGTAGTCTTTAACCTTCAACAATGCTTCAAGTCGTCCTCATTTTTTGCAAGCAAGGTTGTGTCATTTGCATGTCGCAGGTCGTTAATGAGTCTTTTTCTGATCCTGATACTCCATTCTTCTTCATATAGTCCAGCTTCACAGATTTTTGTTCAGCAGATAATAATATACAAATAATTCATATACATATGTATACATATATACACATATACATATATATGTATTTTTTGAAATGGTTATTGTGTGACTTACTCAAATTAAGATAGGGTTTTTCTGTCCACTAAAAGCATGTTTGTTCAACTGTTCCCTTCATATTCTACTAAGTCATTTTCTCCCACTGTTTGACAATTTACCTTGCTTGGTTACATTATTTCACTGTTTATCTTTCATCACTGTAAACAAGAACAATTTTATAACTTTTAATATGTAGTTTTCATGTAGAGTAAGTCTGTGTATATGCTGACACTTTAAAAAAATTATCCTAGATAATTTCCTCTTCAAATCAAGTTTTAAAAATCTTAACAAATCACACACACACAAAAATCATTCCTTCTATGCCGCGATAGCACTATTTATGTCTTTACTGATTTATAGTTCACAAGATTCAGTAGACCCTCAGTATTCAAGAATTTTCAATTTTTGTGGTTTTAAATATTTTCAAGTGACCCTGAGTGTCTGTGACCTGTAAATATTTATTATTTTATCTGACATGCAATTTTGGTCTTTGAGAGCTATGAGGCTGGCGTCCAGAATCAAGTCATTTAGCTAGTAAGTGAGTTAGCCAATGTGCAGCACTTAATGTTTCAACATAACCTCTGCTTACAACAATTGCCCTGTGTGCTGAATTCTGTTCAGTGGTATAGTAATACTTCCAAAATCTAGGACATAGATTTTAAGGCTCTTTGGGTGAGTTCCTTTAGTGCAAACTTAACAGGTCTTAGCTTATTCATAACCCCTAGTGTGCTTAGCACATTGCCTGACATATACATGTTGGAAAACTAATCTTCTGCCTCCAAAATACACACACAGTGGTGCTCAAGCACACGTTTGTGTGCACCAACCAAAACCACATCCATTGCTGTTGAGTTGATTCCAACTCGTAGTGACCGTACAGGGGTAGAACTGCCCTGTAGGGTTTCCAAGGCTGCAAATCTTTACAGAAGCAGACTGCCACATCTTTCTCCCATGGAGCAAGTGGCTAGTGGGTTCGAACCGCTGACCTTTGGTTAGCAGCTGAGTGCTTTAACCACTGTGCCACTCCTCCTGATCATTGCCAGGTGTGATAATTTGTATTGCTCAGTGTGTCGGTGTAGAGCAGTGGCTCTCAAACTTGGCAGTATATTAGAATCACCTAGGAAGTTTTGTAAACATTCTGATGCTTAGGCTGCATCCCAGACCAAACAATCAGCATCTCAGGGAATACATCAGTATTTTTTAATGTTTCCCAAGTGATTCTAATGTGCTGCCAAATTTGAGAACCACTGCTGTAGAGATTCTCTCATAACATCAAGTGAAAAGAAACATAAACACCCTAGATAAAAAGACAACATCTGGTGTGGCAAAGAAAATGCTGAGGTAAGAATCAGAAAACTTGGAGCTAAATTCCAACTCTACTACTTACAAGCTGTGACATTGGGCAAGGTTCCAGCTACCTACTGATGTGTTAACAAACCACCCCAGAAATTAGCAGAATAAAACAACAACCATTTCATTATACTCACAAAGTCTGTGGTTAGGGATTCAAACAGGGCACAGGGGACATGGCTTCTTTCTGCCTCACAAAGTCTGAGGAGTTGGACTGGGACGGGAAGACTTGAATGGCTGGGGCTTGGAAGCATCTGGAGGTTTTTTAACTTATATGCTGGTGCCTGGGCTCAGCTGGAACTGTGGACTGGAGTTTCTACATGGGGCCTCTCCATGTGGCTTGGGCTTCCTCACAGCATGGCAGCCTCAGGATACTTGGATTTCGTACATAACAGCTCAGGGCTTCAAAAGTGAGTGCTTCCATACTCAAAGTAGAAGCTGCAATGCCTTGTACGACCCAGCTTTGGAAGTCACATAGCATCACTTTTTGTGTATCCTACTGATGGAAGCAATCTCAAGCCTGCCCGGATGCAAGTGGAAGGGGACGTAGAACTCCCCTCTGGATAGGAGCAGCATCAAAGAATTTGTGGCCATACTAATATCTCCACAGACAGTTCATACACAGCCTCAGTTTACCCTTGGTATTAGTTATCTATTGCTGTGTAACAAATTGTCACAAAACAGCAGCTTAAAATAGTACATACTTATTATTTCCTAGTTTTCATGGGTCAGGCATCTGGGCATGGCTTAGCTGGATTCTCTGTTTCAGGGCCTCTCACAAACTGCATTCAAGGAGTTGACTGAGCTGAGCTGTAGTCATCTCAATGCTTAGTTGGAGAGGATTCACTTCCACATTTACATGGTTGTTGGCAGGATTCAATTCCTTGCCACATAGGCCTCTCCAACATGGCAATTTTCTTCACCAAAGTATGCAAGCTGAGAAGCAATAGAGAGAATCTGCTCCTAAGACAGAAATCACAGACTTTTCTAACAGAATCACAGAAGTGAAATCCCATCAGCTTTTCTGTGTTCTATCAATTGGGAGCAAGTCACAAAGTACAACCCATCCTCAAGGGAAGAGTATCACACAAAGGCATGGATACCAGGAAGAGAGGATCACTGGGGGCAATCTTAGAAGTCTGCTTACCACTGAATAACAAACAAAAACTCAAACCAGTGGCCATCAAGTCAATTTTGAATCATGATAACCCCATGTATGTCAGAATAGAACTGTGCTCCATACGGTTATCAAGGCTGTGACCTCTCAGAAGCAAATCATCGGGCCTTTCTTCCACAGCACCTCTGGGTTTCAAACTGCCAACCTTTCAGTTAGTAGCTGATCACTTAACAATTTATGCCACCTAGAGACTCCTTCTAAAAAATGGGGTATTAACCCCTACCCTGCCCAATTCACAGGGTTATTAAGAGAATGCTATCAACTGGTACATTCACCAGTATTATTCAAGATGTATATGACTGTACAAAAGTGAGGGATTTTCAACAGAAAATCTATTGTGACTGACTCAGAACAGCCTTTCCTTTAGGGGGTGGGACCTCATAATGTAAACCGGTACATTTAAATTGAGGAAGGAGAATTTAAGTTCTTTTAATCAGTGATTTCTCTGTGATTTTCTTTTTCACTTGCCCCTACCTAACACAGTTTAAATAAAAAATATGACCTCTTGCTCGCAGGAGAAATGGAATTTATTTTTTATTAAAAGTATTTACTAACGCTTAGATCCATCGTATCCTGTGCATTTCCAAAGCAAACTGAGCAAAAGGTCAATGTAAACGTTCTTATGAATCAAATCCTAAAACGCTCACATCCTATAAAGGCCGATCTTTAGATAAAACTGCCTGGAAATTCTTATTTAAAAACTGCTGCTTTCTAGTGTTTGAGCTACAGAGAATGTTTGGTGGCCAGAAAATATTGCCTGGTACGTTTATGTTTGGGTGAACGCATGTATCTATTATAAAAAAGATTAACCACACCTGATGTACAGTAAAAAAAAAAGATTAACCAGTGCTTCACTTTTTTAACGAATATCTTTCTTTGCAGAATGTCAATTAACATTAGTAAAACTTTATACCGTGTATCAACTGAAATCTTTAAAATTAATGTTGAAGTAAAGAAAAAATCCCTGTGTGGTACAAATGGTGAACACGCTTAGAGCTGCTAACCGAAAGGTTGGTGGTTCAAGTTCACCTGGAAGTGCCTCAGAAGAAAGGCCTGGCGATCTACTTCCAAAAACTCAATTATTGAAAACCCTATGGAGTACAGCTCTACTCTGACACACATGGGGTCTCCATAAGTCAGAATTGACTTATGGCAACTGGGATATGTGTGTGTGTGTGCGCACGCGCGTGCGTGTGAGTCTTCTTTAGCAATTGAACCTATCTATCTGCCATTGTTAGTACATACATACTTTACACACTAATTTCATAATCTTCACAATAACTTTGAGATAGGTTCTTTCATTATCCTCATTTTACACAAGAGGAAACTGAGGCACAAATTGGTTAAATGATTTTTACAAAACCATATTGCAAATAAGGGATAAAGCCAGGATTTCATACCAGGCAGTCTGTATTCTTTTTTTTTGGGTGTGCAGCATGAAACCACGTTTTGTATGTGTGTGTGCTTATTACATGTTAGACATTGTTGTTTTTTTTTTGTGCTTTAGATGAAAGTTTACACAACAAATTAGTTTCTCATTAAGCAGTTAATATACAAATTGTTTTGTGACATTGGTTGCCAACCCACGATGTGTCAACACTCTCCCCTTCTCCACCCTGAGATCCCAGTTTCCATTCGTCCAGTTTTCCTGTTCCTTCCTGCCTTCTTGTCTTTGCTTTTGGGCTGGTGTGTACATTAGTCTCGTATACGTGATTAAACTATGAAGCACATTCCTCTTGTGTGTTATTGTTGGCCCTATTTAAAAAAAAAAAAAACCCATTGCCGTTGAGTTGATTCCGACTCATAGCGACTTTATAGGACAGAGCAGAACTGCCCCATAGGGTTTCCAAGGAGTGGCTAGTGGATTCGAACTGCCAGCCTTTTGCTTAGTAGCAGAATGTTTAACCCCTGAGCCACCAGGGCTCCTATAGACCTATCTAATCTAATCTTTGGCTGAAGGGTGACCCTCAATAGTAATTTCAGTACTGAGTTAAAAGGATGTCTGAAGGCCATACTCCTGGAGTTTCTCCAGTCTCTTTCGGACCAGCAAGCCTGGTCTTTGTGTGTGTGTGTGTGTGTGTGTGTGTGTGTGTGAATTTGAATTTTGTTCTACATTTTTATCCTGCTCTGTCCAGGACCCTCTGTTGTGATCCCTGCTAGAGCATTCGGTGGTGGTAACTGGGCACCATCTGCTAGTTCTGGGCTCAGTCTGGTGGAGGTTGTGGTAGTTGTGGCCCATTAGTCCTTTGGACTAATCTTTCCCTTGTGTCTTTGGTTTTCTTCATTCTCCTTTGCTCCAGCCGGGAGCAAAGTCGCTATGAGTCGGAATCAACTCAACAGCAATGGGTTTTTTTTTCTTTAAATAGGGCCAACAATAACACACAAGAGGAATGTGCTTCATAGTTTAATCACGTATACGAGACTAATGTACACACCAGCCCAAAAGCAAAGACGAGAAGGCAGGAAGGAACAGGAAAACTGGACGAATGGAAACTGGGATCTCAGGGTGGAGAAGGGGAGAGTGTTGACACATCGTGGGTTGGCAACCAGTAGATGTGTCTTAGGTGGCCGTTTGCAAGCTCTTAAGACCCCAGGCGCTACTCACCACAGTCAGATGTAGAACAGTTTCCTTATAGACTCTGTTCTACCAGTCGAGCTAGATATCACCTGAGACCATGGTAGCCAGCCCTCAGCCCAGTAGCTCTGTGCCTCAGGACATTTGGGCAGTCTGTATTCTTAACCACTCAAGAGGATGTGTGGCCAGTACTATTACTTTCGTCAATAGGTATGAAAAAATATCTTAGAGAGGTTGAACAATCTGAGGATTAAGAAAGGAGAACTGCAGTGGGAAAAAAAGACTGAGTATAACGGATGCAATATGAAGAAGAAAATGTATTGATCAACAGGACGGGATAAAAGGATAATAAATGATTATTCATATATTTTTGCTGCATACATTCTAACTGGAAAGAAAACAATAAAACAATAATAATAATGCTTCATGTATAACAACCATCTCCCCCTTTGGAACCTGTCTCAGACATATAGGTGCACTGCACATATTTATTTAGCACTCGGCTGCTGACCAAAGGTCAGGAGTGTCCTGTAGAGTCACTATGAGTTGGAGTTGACTCAACGGCAGTGGGTTTTTTGGGTTTAATTCCCCATGCATTCCAACACTAATGGGTTTGTGTCCCCAAAAAAGATATGTTCAAGTCCTAGTCCCCCACCTCCCTACCCCCTCATGTATACCCCTTTCTGTGAATGTGACCTTATTTGGAAATAAAGTCTTGGCATATGTAATTAGTTAAATTAACATATGGTCATACTGGAGGGGGATTATCCAATATGACTGGTGTCCTTATAAAAAGAGGAAAAGAGACACAGAGCGGGAATAGCCATGTGAAGATGGAAGCAGAGACTGCCACAAGCCAAGGAATACTTAGGACCACTAGGAGCTACAAGAGGCAGAGGTTTCTTCTTCTAGAGCTTTCAGAGATCACATGACCCTGCTGACACCTTGATTTTAGACTTTTAGCCTCCAGAATTGTGAGAGAATAAATTTCTGTTGTTTTAAGCCACCCACTTTGTGATACTTAGTTACGGCAGCCCTAGAGTTACAGCTGCTAACTAAAAGGTTGGCAGTTCGAATCCACCAGCCGCTCCTTGGAAACCCTATGGATCAGTTCTGCTCTGTCCTGTAGGGTCGCTATGAGTTGGAACCAACTCATCAGCAACGGGTTTTGTTTGGTTTTAGGAAACTAATACACCAACTCATGGCTTCTAATTGTAAGCTCCTGTGACTCTTTGCCCAAGGATTTCTTCTGGCTTCATGAGCCCACCCAGCCTGTGCCTCACCTGCAGGGTGGTCCAGAAATGCCAGGAATTGATGCCCCTAGATGCGGTCCTCGACCAGTGATGGATGGTGAGCAGGCGAATGAATACCCCAGCTCCCTCATCTCTTGTTGGGGATAACTCTAAGATGCATGTTCTACACTGTTTCCCAGAGTTCCCCAACGGGAATTGAGCTTCAGTTGGCCATAGCGGTAACCCTTCTTATAATGCACCCCTTTTTGTGCTTCCTTCCCTTCTCTGTCTCATTTCCTCACTCTCCTACAAGTGAATCCTGGGATCACCTCTCAGACAGACTGCTTGAACTCATATCTTTGTGTCAGGGCTTTTTCTGGGGAATAAAACCTAAAAGAGAAACCTAAGAGAATAAAGCACCCCAGCTAAACGGGTGTGGTAATAGGTTTCTAGGGAAATTAGACAAGAGAAGAGCTTCTTAGAAAAATTTTTGCATAACTGGCTGGAAAGTCAACTCAGCACTACACAGATCCTTCCGGAAATGATGTGGCTGCCTACTGCTCAGCTGCTGCTGTAACGTTAAAAAAAAAAAAAAAAATTTAAATTGTTGCAAAAGAATAAGATAGAGACCAGCAAAGGAAACAAGATAAGCAACAGTTATGTGGGTTTCTGTGAAAGGAAGAGGGCAAAAGAAGTCTTCGAAAGGAAGATTCAAAGTATGATTCATATCTGGAACTGAAGTAGATTATGCAGTTCCTGGCAAGTGCCTTCCATTTAGAACAGCTCTGCAAATGTTTGCTGAGTGAGTGAATGAGTGAGGGGATGAGTGAATTAAAAAATAAGCAAATGAATATTTGCTCTGTTAAAGAAACTCTCTCTTTCCCCACTCTTGGAGTGAACCTTCGTAATCAGATTGATTATGAGGAAAGGAATGATGTATGCTTTATAATGTAACGCAGGGCAGGGAGGAGTCAAAAGTTCTCATCATGATAAGACCAGGGGAAGAGTACAGAGGGAGAAGAGTCAAGGCTATGATCATAAGAGAAAGATGAATTTGTCAGGGAAGCCTGACTGAGGTTGGGGAACAAGCTGGAAGGAAACTTTGAAGAGGTGAAATGAGAGTGATTTCAGATGTTCTATTGTTAGTTGCTGTTGAGTTGATTCTGACTCATGGCAACCACATGTGTGCAGAATAGAACTGCACTCCATAAGGTTTTCAAGGCTGTGAGCTTTCGGAAGCAGATCAACAGGTCTGTCTTCTGAGGCATCTCTGAGTGGATTTGAACTGCAACCTTTTGGTTAAGTCAAAGGCTTAACCGTTTGCCTCACCCAGGGACTCCTTCACACGTTCTAGAGATGTTATGGACTCTGGGAGAATAAGGAACCGTATGACCGGAGAAGCAATATTTTTGATCCTCTAACTCTACCCACTTCAGAGAAGCCAGCCTCAAAGATTACATTTATAATAGTCTTTACCCTCCAAACTAAACTATCTCTTTCCTCTTTAGTTTCTTCCCTTCCTTTCTTCCTTTCTTCTTTCCTTCAACCTTGCCTCCCACTATCCTTCCATTCTTTCTTCCTTCCTTTGTATAGACAATTGGATTATAGTTGAGAAAAGTGATAATTGACTTAAGATAAATAGGAGCTCAGAAGAAGAAACTGTACTTTAGAAAGGGGTAATAGGTCAGGAAAGACTATTTTGTAGAGAAGTCATGTACCTTCAAAATGATTCTGATTGGATTATCAAAGAAAAGTCCTAGAAAGTGGGACTGAGGAAAGGAATTGCAAACAGGAAGTGCAAATTATGTGCAAAGGAACAGAGTTAGTATACAGGTCATAAGTCAATCAAAATGGTGAGAATATGTGATGCCCATGAATGGTGGAGAGGATGACATTGGAAAGTTGATAGGGACCAGATCTTGAAAGTGCTTGTACCTGATGCCATCAAGAGCAGCTCCCAAATGTGGACCCACCTCCCAACACACCTCCTCTTAAAGGTACAAACAGACAGACCCACACGTCCTTGTTTTAGTCTGGTATAAATTCATATGCTTCTGATGTCTGAGTGACTTTGGATTATGCTGTGTAGGGCAATTGAGACTGCAACCATTGGGTGACACAGCCCACGTGACTTAACCAAACTAATGTAATGGGGATCCCAATCAAGTTTAATAACAAATCCCAAAATCCGAACTGTGCCCTCTGGGTCACATGTTTGTATGTGAGGGAGAATAGGCCATAGAACATCTCCACTGGGGATGGGAGTTGCTTCTTGGCACATCTTTTGTCTCTTGAAATTATTGGTGATGATACCAAAGATCAGTGACTCGATCTACGGAAGGAATTTATATAGGAGAGTGATGTGATCAGATTTGCAATTTAGAGAGAAAGAAAATTTAGGACCATTGAGAGAGTAGTGATTTTAGTTTACTTTACACACAGGCTTTAGAACTGAATGTGACTCCTTATCCTGTAATCTTACGACAGGAAAGGAAAATCTCTTAGCATGCATTAAAGTTACAGAGGCTTAGTGTTAATGAAACCGGAACACTTAGGAATTCTCCACCCATCCACCATCAACGCAAGTCATTTTCAAAATAGCCTGGTTTGACCACTCAGACATATGAGCTTTCTTTTTCTTCCTTCCTTTATGTTAGTTCAGTGGTTCTCCAACTTTCATGTACATGAACTTAGTTAGGTTGTGGACACAAAACCATATATGCTGTGCTTTGTGGGATATCTTCAACAGTCATTTAGACTCTGAGACCTTTAACTTATGTACTGCCTCTAGATTGTAACCCCAGTTTAAGATTCTCATATCCAGTCTTGTGCACTATTCCAGGAGAGAGACAAGGACTGCAGGACCAAGGCGGTGGCGATGAGAATGGAGAAAAGAAAATAGAGAGGAAAACATCTATCTAGAAGACAGAAGATTTACTTCCTAGTTCTGCCTTCTGCCTCCCTATTGTCTCATCACTCCCAGCTCTTGCTTTTGACCCATTTTCTCTGTGCTTTCGCTCTTCCCAAACTTTTCTAGCTGTTGGGTTAGATGATGAGCCCCTGGGATACTCAGGTGTCAGGGATGGATACACATTCTCCTCTTTCTCCCTTGCACAGGCTTAGTGGGCAAGTTGTCTACCCGAATGCGTTGACTTATCTCTACACATACTAAAATAAATTAGGTTCCAGGTGTGGATCTCTCAAAATGAGTATAATCTTTAATTCTGTTATTCTTTTTCAGTTTCCTCCTCAATAAACTGGAATAATAGCACTGATCTCAAACTATTTTTGGCATAATAGCCAGCCAGATAGTAAGTTCTCAGTACATGTTAGCTGTTTTTTCCATCTAAATGTCTAGGAATTTTTACAGAGTAATCCCTTTATTTTTACATTTTTGCAGGAGAATAATATTTTCAGATAACAACTGAGGCTGCACCTATGTTGCTGCATGATATTCTGCCAAAATCTGCTCTTTAGCTCTGGCTTCAGTCTTGCCTTTGGAAGGCTGAAAAGCTGAATGCCTATTTTACTCTCATTTCTCATACTTGAGCTTGTCCATGATTGATGATCATGTATTCAGGTAGGTCACCATCAAGCGTTATCAGCGTAACAACTTTAGTTATGCCAGTAGGGTCTGTCATTCAAATTTTTTGTGAATATTGTATCTAAATATTCACTTTCATTCTAGATGTATCTTAAAGTGAAAAATACCCTTCTGTACGGTATATGTTGAAATGCTATTAGTCAATTGAAATAAATGTATATTTATTACTATAAGTTAAAATGCTATGATAAATAGTGAAAACTACAGCATCATGTATAAACACAGGCAAAAACTTTCAAATATTTACATAAATAGGAAAACAGATTAATTCTTAATGAAAATGTTAAGTGAGTACATTAGCTGGAAACATTTAGGAAAAGGATCATATCCTTTTGAGTCAACAAATCTTATAAAAATTTCAGTAATAATTTAAGGCAGAATATTTGAGATAAGATAATATCATAACTCCGATAGCTACAAAATTATTTGCTATACTAGCATTTATAACTTTATACAAAATGATCTTAAATTATTACCTTCTGTAATTCTTAAGAGTTGTATTTAGTTGAACCTATTTCCATTTGGGTCATGAGTATTTCAAGAAAATTATTATTTATGAATTCTTCTCATCTTAGAGGGGAAACTAAAAGCAGAATACTGACTTTATTCTTCAAAAGTTCACAAGGAAGAATAATTTTAAATAATATATAAAAATATCCATGATTAATCGATTTTAATCCATAAATAATGAGTAATATAAGTATAGAAGAAAGCAACAGAGAAAAATGCCTATGGAAAGGACTTTACATAATGATTGGCACTACCTAGAGTTTTGCAGTATACAACTTACACAACTGTGTATAGTGGCCCTACACACTCAGTGTCGGCAATGTGCAGAATAGTGACCACAGTAACAACCCAGGAGCTGGCAGAGCTGAAAAATTACCATTCCAGCACTATAATGTCAAACATTTTGACTATAAAATTTTAAGGAAAAAAATTTCATAATAATTGTTTGTATGTAAGTATTTTAATGTTTATTCTTGTAGCCCAGAAGTTTATCCTGATATATGATTACTGTCTTCTCCAAAATACTCACTTTAACATGTGGTCATTTGACAATCAGCACAAATATGCATTAAGCACACCTCTAAATAGAAGAGTATTTTCTGTGTTTCTTCCTTGTTACCACAAAGATAATCATACTGCATATTAATGCAATACTGAAGTGTGCAAAATGTTGTTTGTTAATTCTTCTCTAATCCCACTAATGGACTCTGGGAGCCTTCAGAGAGCATATGGCTTTCTCATTCATATGACTTCTCATTTATTCTAATAGCAGAAAACATAATCTGGTAAATTCAAAATAAACACAGCACCGTCTGGATTAAAATCTCAGCTTCTTCCAGGTAAGTACTCAGTCCAATTCCAGGCTCCCCTCCTTTTCTTTCTAGGAGTGATCTGAGATCCTACATACTGACCTGGGACAACCACTGCTGAGCTCTAACCGATGGTCAACACGGGGACTCAGGGCTGCCACATCATCTCAGATGACCAGGGAAGCTGGAAATCCAAAATTTTATGTAATAAAATCTTCCACTTTGCTGATGTTGACAAGTGTTTGCCCCTCTACATCCACTCTCTGTCTTTCTTGACCCCACTAACTTGGCCTTTGGGACCACATCAGCTGGCTTGCTGGCCCTCTGGCTTCCTGTTGGGCCCATCCTGTGGGATGCCCCAGCCAGTGGGTGACAGGGGGAGGGAGAACAGGAGGAGTGAGCATTTCTTCTCCATCTCCCTGTCTGCAAGGTATCGGGTCAGCATGGCAGTGGCTGCTGTCCTCCACCAAAGGCTCCTGTCTGGAAGCCTGTGCCCCTCCAGGCATGGGGACTGTAATGGCTCCTTGCGGTTACAGCCTCAGAGTGTCCTGCCATTCTCTGTTTCTTTCCTTTACTCTGCCCAGAACTTTATAAAGAGTTCATTTGAGAGTGCCATCTGTTTCCTGCCAAAACCCAGACAGACACAGCAACAAATGCAACTTTGTCTTTTTTAACTATGTGGGCCAAATAAAACATAAGAAACTGTATGGGCCAAATAAAATCATGTCTCCAGGCCAGATTTGGCCCATGGACTGTGAGTTGGCAGCCCTAGGTAAGAGAGCAGAATTGCAATTATTTCTACAATGATTGCCTTTTTAAATATTTTATTTACAGCACCGTCTGTAAAATATTTTAGTCTAAAAAATTAATACAAATTTAATCAAGTATCTATATTTACTTTCCAGTTTAGGGGAAACAAGGGGGATGGAGGAACAAGTTAAATAATATGATCCATAATGTGGGATATTACAGCCCAAATGACCCAGTCTCTCCAACAAATCAATGGCATAGAAAGAGGGGGTGGAAAGATTAGACTGCCCCATAAAACAAAACAAGACTAATGGGGCACAACAGTCCAGGGACAAGGACTAGAAGGCAGGAGGGGACAGGAAAGCTGGCAATAGGGAACCCAAGGTTGAGAAGGGACAGTGTTGACATGTCGTGGGGTTGTTAACCATTGTTATAAAACAATATGTGTACTTACTGTTTAATGAGAAGCTATTTGTTCTGTAAACCTTCATCTAAAGTACAATAAAAAAAAAGTTAATTAATTTAAAAAAAAAAAGAAAGAGGAGGTGGATAGGCAATGGGGACTACTATAGAGTAAAGGAAACCAAGAGGTAAAACAACCAAAATCAACATGTGGATCTTGTTTGGATCCATATCCAAACCATTGGAGTGTACAAAGACACCTTTGGTGTAAAAAGGAAAATTTTAATATAAACTCGGTATTATATAATATTAGACATATTGTTAATTTTGAAATCTCCCTAGTGTTTGGAGGTACATCGTGAAGTACCAGTTAGAGACCATACTGGAGAATATGAAATGCATGATGTCTTGGCTGTGCTTTAAAGCACTCCAGCAAAAAGAATAAGTGAATAAGTGGAGGAAGGCTAAATGAAAAAAGATTGGCAAAATTATGGCAATTGTTGAAGTGGGGTGATGGTACATGGGGATTTATCATTCTCTTCTCTCTACTGTTATGTAAATGTTTGAAATTTTCCACAATAAAATGTTTTGAAAATGGGAACAAATGATTTCTGTATTTGTACTCAAGCAAAACTCCACTATAGAACAATGCCATGACCCACACTCAGTACTAGCAGCTTTTCCTGCTCCTGAGAAAGGTCCCCCAAGGACTCCGTACCTTAGGGAAGCACCTCCTCCTTCCAGGATGGCTCAGCCCCAAAGCATCCATCCAAAATGCAGTTGCCCAGCTCTGGAGTCCCGGCTCCTATTCCTTTGTCATCTACCTTGCTTTCACTTCTCTGCCCAGTTCATTTGATTGACCTTTCTCTCTGTCTGGCCTGATTCTGATCTTAGTCCTGGGTGTTTGCCTTCGGATTTCCCCAAAGCCCACTCCTACATCTTCATAGTGACCCTATGCATGTCAGAGTAGAACTGTGCTCCACAGGGTTTTCAGTGGCTGATTCTTCAGAAGTAGATCACCAGGCCTTTCTTCCAAGCTGCCTCTGAGTAGACTTGAACCTCCAACCTTTTGGTTAGCAGCCAAGCCCGCTAATTGTTTGCACCACCCAGGGACATCATTTTCAAAATAATAATTACACATTGCCTAAAATCATTACAATCCCTTAGTTTTCTTTCTTGCCCTGTTCTATACTCACTAGAAACAGATGTGCACTACATCAGTGAGAATACTTTTAGGTATAAGCATCAGGAAACCAATATGGCTAAAGACTATTGTACCCCACTAAGTGTTTTCATCTCCTCAGCACAAGGGATCAATCCAGCTCTGAGATGGAAATCTCATTCCTAATTCTAAATCCTCAGGATGGAATCCTGATTGTCCCACTATGCCTAGGAGCTACTGCTGATCCAGTCAGCAATGGCCAGGCAAACATTGTCACATTCTATGAAAATGACAACAGGCGCCCCCCTCTAGAACCTGTGGATGGAAGAGGAGGTATACTCAGAAAAGGGGAAATCATTTTGAGAGTGGGACACACAAAAAGTGTCTATGAGAGAATATTCTTTAAAACAAAAAATACTACTATACTCCTGTAATGAGGCTCTGCCCCTTTAAGATGCAGGAAGCATCAATGGGACTCAGAACTGTGACTGGCAAGACTACTACCAACATTTCTCCTCCGTTTAGCAAGGAGGTCTTCAGGCTGTGAGTTGGCCTGGGAGAGGCAGCAATCTGCCATCCCCAGGAAGGCAGCCAATTCACTGGCCAAAGGCAGCTGAATGCCAGAGACAGAGAAAGACGCACTAGAAGAGGAAATCGATAGCTTTCTCCCAGGGGAACTGTAAATACTCCATCTGGCTTATACAGGTAACTTTTACTGCAATGACCAGTATTATAAACTAGAAATAGGTGACAAGTTATTTTCTACCTAGTAAAGGACAAAATATTATAAAAACAAACAGAAAACAAAGCCGATAACCTCCTTTCCTTTCTAAATCCTAGCTTTCTTTCAATAAACGTTTTATTTTAGAATAGTTTCAGATTTATGGAAAAGTTGCAAAATAGAGACTTCCCATATAGTCTGCATCCAGTTTCTTCTGTTGTTAGCATCTTAATCAGTATGATGCATTTGTCACAACAACCGACGAAGCAATACCAATACATTCATATTAACAGAAGTGTGTATTGTATTCCAATTTCCTTAGTTTTTACTTAATGCTCTTTTTCTGACCCAGGATCCCACCAAGGATTCCACGTTATATTTAGTTGTCATGGCTCCTTAGGGTCCTCAACACTGACATTTTCTCAGACTTTCTTGTTTTTGATGATCATGACAAAACTACTGGTTATGTATTATCTATTTTTGGATCCACAATCCACACCCATGGAAGCAGCAGTCAGGAAATCAAAAGACGCATTGCATTGGGCAAATCTGCTGCAAAAGACCTCTTTAAAGTGTTGAAAAGCAAAGATGTCACCTTGAAGACTAAGGT
>NW_004444043.1:2881075-2908144 GCF_000243295.1 Trichechus manatus latirostris
AAATCAAAAGACGCATTGCATTGGGCAAATCTGCTGCAAAAGACCTCTTTAAAGTGTTGAAAAGCAAAGATGTCACCTTGAAGACTAAGGTGCGCCTGAGCCAAGCCATGGTGTTTTCAATCTCATCATATGCATGCGAAAGCTGGACAATGAATAAGAAGACTGAAGAAGAATTGACGCCTTTGAATTATGGCGTTGGTGAAGAATACTGAATATACCATGGACTGCCAAAAGAACAAACAAATCTGTCTTGGAAGAAGTACAACCAGAGTGCTCCTTAGAAGGAAAGATGGTGAAACTACGTCTTACATACTTTGGACATGTTGTCAGGAGGGACCAGTCCCTGGAGAAGGACATCATGCTTGGTAAAGTAGAGGGTCAGTGAAAAAGAGGAACACCCTCAACAAGATGGATTGACACAATGGCTGCAACAATGGGCTCAAGCATAATAACGATTGTGGGCATGGAGCAGGACCAGGCAGTGTTTCGTTCTGTGGTGCATAGGGGTTGCTATGAGTTGGAACCGACTTGACGGCACCTAACAACAACATCCCTCTGTTTGACTTGTGTGGTGTTTTTCTCATGATTATAATGAGGTTAGGGTTTTGGGGAGGACGACCACAGAGCTAAAATGCCATTCCCACCATATCATATCAAGAGTACACCCTATTGATAGTGGTGATGGTTGCACAGTATGATGGACATAATCACTGTCACTGAACTGACATGTAAAAATAACTGAATTGGCAAATGTTTTGTTGTATTTTGACTTACACACACACACAAGTACGTGCTAGCCACATGACTTCTCACTGATGCTATGAAGTTTAATCACTCTGCGGGGGTAGTATTTGTTAGGTTTCTCCACTGTAAAGTTACTCTCCTCCCTTCCCCCTACCTTCCAAACTATACTCTTTGGAAAGAAGTTTCTGTGTGCGGCCCATACTAAAGGGGTAGGGAGTTATGCTTTCCCTGTTAGAGGGGGCAGTACCTACATAAATTATTTGTAATTCTTCTGTATGAGCGATTTGGTTATTCTCCCCATTTTTTATTTCTTCAAGCATTATTTATATGAATATGGACACTTGGATATTTATTTTACACTTTGGGTTATAATCCAATACTATATTTTATTGCTCAATTTGTTCCAGCTTTGGCCATTAGGCGCTCTTTCAGTTTGTTCTTGTGTGCCTTTGACATACTCCCGTCGTTGTTGGTTTTGTTTTGTTTCTGAACACTTCCTAAGTTTCTGGCACTACAAGATGCTCCAGGCTTATCTTGTATATTTCCTGCCCCAGTTCTAGAATCAATTATTTCTTCAAAGCCCTCTTGTTCCTTTTATTTTTGTTGCTGTTGTTAGCTGTTGTTGAGCCAGCCCCTGACTCAGGGCTTAGAAACCAAGATCTGGGTAGTGGGTGTGCTTGTTGCTACCAGGGTGTTGTTGCTTCTAGGTCCTTTTGCGAGACAGAGCTTGGAAATACGTGTGCATATATTAACTTGTGTATACACATATATCTGTAGTTATTCCTATATTTAGCCATCTGTATTTATAGTAAGCTGTACATGAGTTTATACTGATGACTTCAACTCTAATCTAGTAGTATATAGTTTATTTTAGTCTTCCCTCTTGCTTATCTGTAACCTCCCACTCCAACAGCAAGATACCTGGCTCCCATGTCCACCATCCATTTACTTATTGTTTAATCCCAGGTTTGTTTTTTAAAAAAGGATAAGTATATACACCCGCAGCTGAGAGATGGGGATGATAGATTTTGGCCTAAACAGACTTCCCAAAAGTCTGATGTGAGGAGGAAAGTTTGTCAGTTCTCATTACTATTGTTTAACCTGAAGTGTTTATAATTTGTGGGCTCTCAAAACACTTCATGGGAACAGATGCTTAAGAGGAGGATAAGTGGTCATCTAATGACTCTCCTTCAGTTTTCAGTTGTGAATGGAGTTAAAACTGAGCATATTTACTTCTAATTGGAACTCCCAGGGGCATCCTCCGAGTCAGAAAACATGGGTGATGGAGATGGCCCTGTCACTAGTGATAGGACTCTGATAGTCACTTTACCTCTCTAGGCCTCGGTTTCTTCATCTGTAACTCGTTCACTCAACAAACATTTGGTATGTGACTACTCTTTGTCAGTCACTGTGCTGGAAGCCCTGCAGAGAAAGGCAAGATAGTGCCTAATGAAGGGCACTTAAAAGGTTTAAGCTAGGAAATCACTGTTTTAAAGCTGTTAACAAAAAAGTTGAAGGAGTAATATCTCATGAATCCAGCAATCTCATCTCAAGTTGCCTGCCCTAGGGAAACACTTTGGAGATGTTCACTGCAGAATTAGTGGTAAGAAGAAAAAAAAAAAAAAAACCTAAAGCAGCCTCGTTATTTATTATTACAGGACTAGATAAACAGAGGTTTAATCACAGAATGGAATACTATACAGGAGGTAAAATGAATGAAATAGGTGTACCTGGATTAACATGCAGATATATGAATATGGGCTGTATCTTGAAAACATAAGGTTGAAGGGGAAAAGCAATTTTCAAAACAACATGATACTGTTTCTGAAAATGTTAAACACACAAAACAGCTCTATTGATGGCTTATAAAATCATACATTTATAATAAATGTACAAAAATATGGTCAGGGAGAATATACACCAAAACCAGCTTAGTAGTTACCTCTGGAGAGGAAGGGGAATGGGTTCAGAAAGGGGTTCTAGCTGTGTCTGTAGCAACTTACTTATTTAAAAAGAAAAAGGTCTGAGGAAAAAAATGACTCAGTACTGACAGTTGTTAATTTTGGGTTATGGACATATGTGTATACTTAATATTGTTCTCTACACTTTCCTGAGTTTGGTATGTTGAAGCATTATTTTTCAAAAAGCTGCTCACAGTTTGCTTCAAGCCATGGAGACCTCAAGCCACAACAGAGGTATCTTTATGAACAACAGAAGTCAGCACCAGGGCCACCCTACTGTGCCCTCACCTCAAAAACTGCCCACTTTCTGCCATCTGGTTGATGCCTCTCTCTTGACTTTCCTATCTGCTCCCTCCCTTTCAAGAGTGAAAACAACATTTCTCTCCTTTTTTCATGTTCTGCCGCTTTGCCATCTCTTCCGTTGGCTTGGCCTCACCCCTCAGAGTCTTACTATTCAGTCCAGCCAGATTATCATGGAATTCTCCCAATGACAATTTCCTTCCTAATGGGAGTTTTGGTCCAAGTTGTAAAAATAATAGAAATTTGTACTTACATAAGGCAAGTCACCAGAATGAGCCCTTTTAGTAATGGAGATGTATGTACCCAGTCACTGCTCTGGGGGAAGGAATAATTAAGAAGTGTTTTGCCGTAGCAAAGGCCACAAGCTGTAGCTCTGTAGGTAGAGGGAGCTGTGGTGGATGTGATGATGCTCCACCCTGTCCTCCTTTGAGGAAGGACTTGTTGCCCCAGCTGCTGGCAGAGCTGTCATCAGTCAGTGTTCAGCTGTCAGCCCACTGATGGACTGTGTTAGCTACAGAGAGCCACTTCATCCATGGTCACACCTGTCCTGGGGCAGCCCTCACCCAGTGACTGATAGTGGTAGGTATGTAAACACCTGGCCATTTGGCCAAATGTGGGATATCTCTGATGGTCCACTTTATCTCCAGAGCTCCTATGGGTTCAGCAGAGGCTGTTGTCAGGCCTGCATTGCAGCTCGACTTCTCATTGTGCCCAATCTTAATTCTTTCCCTCCTATCCACAGGTGTTGACCCCAAGGGGACTCCCTAATAAACATCCTGCACACTAACCATCTCAGAGTCTGCTTCCTGAAGACCCCAATATACAGCAAGTTCTCTGCCTTCTATCCTCCATACAAAAAAAAAACCCAACCCATTGCTGTCGAGTCCATTCCAACTCATAACAACCCTATAGGACAGGGTAGAACTGCTCCGTGGGGTTTCAGGGAGTGGCTGGTGAATTTGAACTGCTGACATTTTGGTATATGAAGTGTATCAGTCAGCTATTACTGCAATAAGGCTGAATAACAAACAACCCCCAAAATCTCAGTGGCATACAATAATAAACATTTATTATTTTGCTCATAGATCTGCAGGTCTATTAGCTTCTTCTGGGTTTTCTGAGCTTGGTTGGGTTCAACCAGGCCTGGTTCCAAGCCGCAGGTCAGTTGTAGGTTTGCTTCAAGTGTCTTTCATTGTAGGACCCAGCTTAAAGAAGCAACAGCTACTTAGGGCACCCTCTTCCTATAGGTGGGTGACAGAGGCAGAAAAAGGCTGACATGAATCATAAGAACTCAGCTCAGAGCTGGCGAATTGTCCTTATTCCACTGGCCAAAGCAATTCACATAGCAAGACCCAACATCTATGGGGATGAGAAGTATACTCTACCCACAGAGAAAACATAGCAAAGGAAGAGAGGGAACAAAGAACTGTGAACAGATGACGCTGTCAACCACAAGAAGCCTGAGAGATGAGCGTGTTTTCCTAGAGTCAAGGAGTCTTCTGGGAAAAAGAGGAATGGGACTCAGACTTATTCTTCAGAATTACTAAAGCATTATTGGGGTGCACTGGAATAGTCCTAACCAAGGCAGGGTAGAAAGGAATAGCATAAAGTCCTCTGATACTTAAAAAAAAGAAAAATCATCATAAGGATAGAAGTAGATGGCATTGGTGGAGAGCTGATTCTATGCACACATTGGCTAATACTAGAATACTTCCTGAACCTTTTGGGGAAAATGGTTATTTCTATAGGTATAAAGTGAGAGAAAATATGGCCCTAAATGAGCCTTAACATTAGGAGCCCTGTCCCATCCCTGGCCATTCTCTGCATTCCAACACCTGTTGAAGGCCAGGTAAGGCTAGTGCGATAAACAGTGACACAATTGGGCAACATTTTGCCTCTGCTTTTTGAGCCAGAAGTAAGCACTATGGGTCCTTCAGACATCGTAAGCATGCCTGGGGTCCTTGGCCTCAGGATGAGGGACTCAGGGAACAAAGACGTACTTGTGATAAACAGGAGAGTTTCCTTCTCAGAGGGGTTGTAACGTTGTTGTTGTTAGTTACTGTCCAATTGGAACGAAACACTGCTTGGTCCTGCGCCATCCCTATGATCGGTTGATGATAGGACCATTTTGTTCCATAGAGATTTCATTGTTTGATTTTCAGAAGTAGATCACCAGGCCTTTCTTCTTAGTCTATCTTAATCTGGAAGGTCCACTGAAACCTGTTCCATATAGCAACACACAAGTCTCCACTGACAGACAGGTGGTAGCTGTGCATGAGGAGCACTGGCAAGGAATTGAACGCAGGTCTCCCACAATGGAAAGCGAGGATTCTACCTCTGAACCACCAATGTTGTCATGGTTGCAATGTAAGTAAACTAAATTCTTTTGCAGGCCAAGTACAAAGAAGCAGGTCATACTGATTAGGTGGAAATAAATAAGACTTCGTCCTTGCCCTCTAGAGTTTCTCAGTCTTTTTGGGTCCCTGTTGCCATTGAGTCAATTCCAACTCATAGTAACCCTACAGGACAGAGTAGAACTGCCCCAGAGGGTTTCCAAGGCTGTAAATCTTTATGGAAGCAGACTGCCACATCTTTTTCCTACAGAGTAGCTGGTGGGTTTGAACTGCTGGCCTTTCGGTTAGCAGCTGAGCACTTAACCACTGCGCCACTAGGGCTCCTTTTTGGTGGGTAAAACATATAAAATAAGGGTGTGAGTTTTCATGTTTAGCATCTCTTCCAGTTCTACTATTCTATAATTTCAAAACGTAATGCATTTTCCCATTGTCTAATACTTATTTACTAGGTATAATGTGCATTAAAGAGCGCCAAATTTAATGAGCTGTTTCACGCCAATGTCAGCTCTCCCTGTAGGATAAAGATTTAAGTATCTACTGATTTATAACATCAGCTACCTGATTGCAACATCAAACAGCAAGTTGAAAGACTTGCCAACTTATATGAGAAAGTACCTGACATTTCAAAATGCCTAGCTCCAGGCAAGGCTGAATCCTGAGGACTGATAGCTAATAGGAATAATTGCTCTCATGACAGTTTGCAAGTCACTGTTTGACTCAATGGACTAAATTAATATTTTAACATCAGTCCAAGAGAGATGTGTGAAAATAAAATTAACTTTAGTATCAGTCCCTGGCTTCTTGGAGTTTTCAAGACCCAGACAGCCAAGCCTCACGCTGGTCCTAAATCATTTGGAACCAGAACAGTGAATTCTCTGCAATGCCCTTCCATATTAGTAATGAGACTATGAGCTAGTGTGTTTGCTCTCCAGAAAGGACTAGCTTTCTACTTTGATTACCAGTTGTACTCTAGGTTCTCTGATTGGACTGCAGTCTTAGGCAAAATTCCAAGCCATTTACTGGGACCATCCCAAGCTACCCAGCTCTGTCCAGCATCCTCTCCCCAAAAGTTAACCCCAATTCTCATTATTTCCAGCTAATGAATAATGTTACATTGAAACTCAGAAGCCCAGTAAGCCCTTGTATCTTTGAGTAATAGTGCTACCTGGAGGCCTGTCTTAGTTATCTAGAGCTGCTATAACAAAAACAAAAACAAGTGGGTGGCTTTAACAAACAGAAATTTATTTTCTCACAGTTTATGGAGCCAAAAGTCCTAATTCAGGGTGCTGGCTCTAGGGGAAGGCTTTCTGTCTCTGCTGGCTCTGGAGGAAGGTCCTTGTCTTTTTGAGTTTCTGCTCCTGAGCGATCTTCATGTGGCTTGACATCTATCTTCCCCACTCTCTGCTAGCTCACTTCCTTGTTTAATCTCTTTTATAACTCAAAAGAGATTGATTTAAAGCACACCCTACACTAATCCTGCCTCATTAACATAACAATGACAAGCCATTCTCAAATGGGATTATAACCGAAGGTGTAGAGGTTAAGAATTACAACTCGTATTTTGGGGGGACACAATTCAATCCATAACAAGGCCCCTTCATTTAAGTTCTACCCCTGAGAAGATTGCTTCCAATGAGTCTGAATCAAGACTTTATAAGCCATATCCCTCTTGACACTGCTGTTTGTGCTATTTACCTCTATTGGATATGTTGTTTTTAGGTGCCAGGGGGTCAGTTCCAACTCATAGCGACCCTATGTACAACAGAACGAAACACTACCTGGTCCCCGCACCATCCTCACAATTGTTGTTGTACTTGAGCGCATTGTTGCAGCCACTGTGTCAATCCATCTTGTTGAGGGTCTTCTTATTTTTGCTGACCCTCCACTTTACCAAGCATGATAGAAAAGTCTTTTTTAGTCCTAGTACACTTTCCACTGAAGTCCCAACATGCTTCCAAGCTGAGCCCATCTGAGTTATGACAACTACACCTTTTTCTCCACAGAGAAATATGTACATTTATGTTAGATGAATACCGGTGGCATATTATGTTTCCTTTTTCCTAATGCTATATTATTATCAGAAATAGCAGAACTCTAAACTTTATGTATGCAAGCATTCTGCCACTGGCTTCTATTGAAACATTTATTAGAATCTTGAGAAATTAGATTCTCAACTGTACATGGATTATTTATTCAAGAGAGTGAAATTATTTAATCAAAATGTAAAAATGATAGGACTTGGGACTCTTACTTAATCAGTGATCAAATCACTGTTACATAATATGAAAATTATCTGCTTGAAAATTTCTGGAGATTGCTGTCAGATACCATAAATTACCATGGAGCATTAAGTAACCAAGGGATAATCATGGAAAGGAATGTTTTAAAATCAGAATTGTGACTGGAAATGTTGTTGTTAGGTGCCATAGAGTCGGCTCTGACTCAGTGACCCTGTCTACAACAGAACGAAACACTGCCCAGTCCTTTGCCATCACAATCATTGCGATGTTCGAGCCCATTGTTGCAGCCACTGTGTCAATCCATCTTGTTGAGGGTCTTCCTCTTTTTTGCTGACCCTCTACCTTACCAAGCATGATGTCCTTCTCCAGGGACTGGTCTCTTCTGATAACATGTCCAAAGTACGTGAGACAAAGTCTCTCCAATTTCATTTCCAAAGAGCACTCACGCTGTACTTCTTCCAAGACGCACCTGTTCGTTCTTCTGGCAGTCCAGATATATTCAATATTCTTCGTCAATACCATAATTCAAAGGTATCAGTTCTTCTTTGGCTTTCCTTGTTCATTGTCCAGCTTTCACATGCATATAAGGCAATTGAAAATACCATGGCTTGGGTCAGGCACACCTTAGTCTCCAAAGTGATATATTTGCTTTTCAACACTTTAAAAAGGTCTTTTCAGCAGATTTGCCCAATGTGATACGTCGTTTGATTTCTTGACTGCTGCTTCCATGGGTGTTGATTGTGGATCCAAGTAAAATGAAATCCTTGACAAATTCAATATTTTTTCTGTTTATCATGACATTGCTTATTGGTCTTGTGAAGATTTTTGTTTTCTTTACGTTGAAGTGCAATCCATACTGAAGGCTGTAGTCTTTATTTTTTTATTTTTTATTGTTGTAGTTAAATGAAGTTTACATTTCAAGTTATTCTCCCATACAAAATTTTATGCATACATTGTTATGTGACCCTAATTGCTCACCCCATTCTGCGACAGCACACTCCTTTCTGCCCCTGATTCCCCATATCCATTCAGCCAGCTCCTAACCCTCTCTGCCTTCCCATCTCACCTCTGGACAGAAGCTGCCCCTTTGGTCTTTTGTATCTACTTGACTAAGAGGCACACTCTTCACGAGTATCACTTTATGTCCCATGGTCCAGTCCAATCCCTGTCTGAAGAGTTGGCCTAAGAAATTATTTTAGTTCTGGGCTGATAGAGAGTCCATGGGCCATGCTTTCCGGGGTACCTCCAGTCTCAGTCAGACCATTAAGTCTGGTCTTCTTACTAGAATTTGAGTTCTGCACCCCATCTTTCTGCAGCTCCATCAGGGACTGTCTGTTGTGTTCCCTGTCAGGGCGGTCATTGGTGGTAGCCAGGCACCCTCTAGTTCTTCTGGTCTCAGGCTGATGAAGTCTCTGGTTTATGTGGCCCTTTTTGTCTCTTGGGCTAATACTTTCCTTGTGTCTTTGGTGTTCTTCGTGCTCCATTACTGCAGGTGGTTGGGACCAATTGATGCATCTTAGATGGCCACTTGCAAGCTTTTAAGACCCCAGACGTCACTCACCAAAGTAGGATGCAGAACATTTTCTTAATAAGCTTTGTTATGCCAATTGACCTAGATGTCCCCTGAAAGCATGGTCCCCAGACCCCTACCCCTGCTACTCTGTCTCTCAAAGTATTTGGTTGTATTCAGGAAACTTCTTAGCTTTGGTTTAGTCCAGTTGTGCTGACTTCCCTGTAGTGTGTGCTGTCCTTCCTGAAGGCTGTAGTCTTTGATCTTTATCAGTAAGTGCTTCAAGTTCTCTTCGCTTTCAGCAAACAAGATTGTGTCATCTGCATATCTCAGGGTGTTAATGAGTCTTCCACCAATCTTGATGCTAGCTTCTTCTTCATATAGTCTAGCTTCTCAGATTTTTTTTGCTCAGCATACAGATTAAATAAGTATGGTAAAAGGATACAACCTTGATGCACACCCTTCCTGATTTTGAACCTCACAGTGTCCCCTTGTTCTGTTCGAAAGACGGCCTCTTGGACTGTGTACACGTTCTGCATGAGCACAATTAAGTGTTCTGGAATTCCCATTCTTCTCAATATTTTCAATAATTTGTTATGATCCACACAGATGAATGCCTTTGAATAGTCAATAAAGCACAGGTAAACATCTTTCTGGTATCCTGTGCTTTCAGCCAAGATCCATCTGACATCAGCAATGATACCCCTTATTCTACATTCTCTTCTGAATCTGGCTTGAATTTATGGCAGTTCCCTGTTGATGTACTGCTGCAACCACTTTTTTTGTGTGTGTGTGTGATTTTGGTTCACCTTTTTTTTTGCGTGTTGTAATTTTTTATTGTGCTGTAGATGAAGGTTTACAGAGCAAATTAGTTTCTCATTAAACATTTAATACACCTATTGTCTTGTGACATTGGTTGCCAACCCTTCAGTGTGTCAACACTATCCCCTTCTCGACCTTTGGTTCCCCGTTTTCGTTCATCCAGCTTTCGTGTCCCCTTCTGCCTTCTGGTTCTTGCCCCTGGACTGCTGTGCCTGTTTAGTCTCTTATATATGGTTGAGCTACATGTATTTATTGTTTGTTTTATAGGTCTGTCTAATCTTTGGCTGAAGGGCGAACCTCAAGAGGGACTTTAGTACTGAGTTAAAAGGGTGTCCAGGGCCATACTCTCAGGGTTTCTCCAGTCTCTGTTAGACTAGTAAGTCTGGTATTTTTTTGCAAGTTAGAATTTTGTTATACATTTTTCTCCAGCTCTGTCCGGGACTACCTATTGTGATCCCTGTCAGAGCAGTCGGTGGTGGTAGCCAGGCACCATCTATTTGTGCCGGACTCAGTCTGTTGGAGGCTGTGGTAGTTGTGGTCCATTAGCTCTTTGGACTAATCTTTCCCTTGTGTCTTTGGTTATCTTCATTCTCCCTTGCTCCAGACAGGGTGGGAGCAGCGGAGTATCTTAGATGGCTGCTCACAAGCTTTTAAGACCCCAGATAATACTCACCAAAGTAGGATGTAGAACTTTTTCTTTATAAAGTATGTTGCTGCAACCACTTTTGAATGATCTTCAGCAAAATTTCACTTGTGTGTGATATAAATGATATTGTTTGATATTTTCCACACTCTATTGGCTCACCTTTCTTTGGAACGGACACAAATTTGGATCTTTTTTGCAGTCACATGGCCAGGTAGCTCACTTCCAAATCTCTTAGCATACATGAGTGAGCACCTCCAGCACTGTATCCGTTTGTTGAAACATTTCAATTAGTATTCCATCAATTCCTGATGCCTTGTTTCTCACCAATGCCTTCAGTGCACCTTGGACTTCTTCCTTCAATACCATTGGTTCTTGTTCATACGCTACCTCCTGAAATTGCTGAATGTCGATCAATTCATTTTGGCACAGTGACTCTGTGTATTCCTTCCACCTTCTTTTGATGCTTCCTGGGTCGTTCAATTTTTTTGGCCATAGAATCCTTCAGAATTACAACTCGAGGCTTGAATTTTTCTTCAGTTCTTTCAGCTTGAGAAATGCTGAGCGTGTTCTTCCCTTTTGATTTTCTAACTCCAGGTCTTTGCACATTTTGTTACAATAGTTTACTTTGTCTTCTCAAGCTGCTGTTTGAAATCTTCTGTCCAGCTCTTTTATTTCATCATTTTTTCCATTCGATTTAGCTACTCTACATTTAAGAGCAAGTTTCAGAATCTCTTCAGACATCCATTTTGGTCTTTTCTTTCTCTTCTATTTTTTTAATAACATCTTGCTTTCTTCACATATGATGTCCTTGATGTCCTTCCACAATTCAATTCAATTCAATTCTAGTCTTTGGTCATTAGTGTTCAATGCATCAAATCTATTCTTGAGATGGTCTCCAAATTCAGGGGAGATATACTCAAGGTCATATTTTGGTTCTCGTGATTTGTTTTAATGTTCTTTAGCTTCAACTTAAACTTGCATATAAGCAATTGATGGAATGTTCCTCAGTTGGCCCCTGGCCTTGTTCTGACTGATGGTATTGAGCTTTCCATCTTTCTTTCCACAGAGGTAGTCGGTTTGATTCCTGTGTTTTCCATCCTGTGAGGTCCATGTGTATAGTCGCCTTTTATGTTTTGAAAAAAGCGTATTTGCAATGAATAAGTTGCTGGTCTTGCAAAATTCTATCATTCGATCTCTGGAGTTGTTTCTATCACCAAGGCCCTATTTTCCAACTACTGAGCCTTGTTCTAGCTTTCATATTCCAATCACCAGTAATTATCAATGCATCTTGATTGCATGTTTGATTAATTTCAGATTGCAGAAGTTGGTAAAAATCGTCAGTATCCTCTTCTGTGGCATTAGTGGTTGGTCGGTAAATTTGAATAATAGTCCTCTTAACTGGTCTTCCTTGTAGGTGTATGGATATTATTCTATCATTGACAACTTTGTACTTCAGGATAGATCTTGAAATGTTCTTTGTGACGATGAATGTGATGCCATTCCTCTTCAATTTGTCATTCCTGACATAGTAGACCATATGATTGTCTGATTCAAAATGACCAATACCAGTCCATTTCAGCTCACTAATGCCTAGGATATAGATCTTTATGTGCTCCATTTCATTTTTGACGACTTCCGATTTTCCTAGATTCATACTTCCTACCTTTCACATTCCAATCATTAATGGATGTTTGTGGCTGTCTCTACACAAGCCAGCACAGTACAACAAACTGACAGACGTGTGGTGGGTGACTGGAAATAGTGACCTTTATTTTAATTACTAAATGCATTTTTTTTTATTTCGAAAGTAATGTAGGTTCATTTTGAAAATTTAAAAATACAGATGAGCAGGAAATATAAAATAAATATTGCTTACAATCCCCCTCCCCAGAAATGTCAGCTGTTGATACTTTGATGTTTAGCCCTACACACACATACATACTCCCGCCATGTATACATCAAATAAAAAAAGTAATAATGAGTCCTGTTATTTTCTCTGCAGTGTTTGATAACCTGCTTTTTAATTTTATAATATATTTTATTTGACAATACACTTTATATTATCATTAGATATTTTTAAATAGCATGATAGTTAATGGCTACTTCCTAATCTATCATATGAATATACTGTATTTAGCCAATTCTCTGATATTTGACTATTAGAGTGTTGTTGTATTTGTGTAATCTATTTTAAGTATTAAATAAATATTTGTTCAAATCTTGACTACATTTTTCAGATAAATTTCTAGGAATGTCATTACTAGGTCAAAGCATATATATACTTTTCAGGCTTTTTGTACTGTTACCAAATTGCTCTCTAGAAAATTGACGCCAATTTATTAGATAAGAGTGTGCCCATTTCTCCACACCATTACCAATGCTTGACTATTAAGTAAAAGAGAAAAATAAATCTCTACCAGACAAAACGGGTCAATACAGAAAAATGGGAGTGGGTGGGTGAGGGATGGTTATAACCAGCAATTTGAAGATCAAAATTAAAATGGTCACCTTCTGAAAACACCACAGAAGAAAGAAATTAAAAAACTCAGCTGAGAGTATGAACAACGAAGACTATCCTTTTAAATAATAATTTATATTCTTAAGGAAAGCCTTATTGCATTATTCTGTTAAAAGTATTCAGACTTGCCCACCACGTAGGAAAATTAACTCAAAATGGATCAATGACCTAAATATAATAATTAAAACCATAAAACTCCAAAAGGTGCAAATAACCCAAATGTCCATCAACAGATGCATGGACAAACAAAATGTGGTATATCTATACAATGGAATATTATTCAGACATAAAGAGAAATGAAGCTCTGAAAAATATCACCACCTGGATGAACCTTGAAAACATTATGCTGAGTGAACTAAGTCAGACACAAAAGTACAAATATTGTATGATCCTACTTCTACGATCAATATCTAGAGTAGGCAAATGCATAGAGAGGAAAGTAGATTAGTGGTTACCGGGAATGGGGGGAAGGAGGATGGGGAATTATTGTGTAGGGGGCAATGAGTTTGGGGTGATGAAAAACTTTTGGAAATGGATAATGGTACAACATGGTGAATGTAATCAATGTCACTGAATTGTACACTTAAAAATGGTTAAAACAGCAAATATTTTATTATATATATTTTACCCCAATAAAATTTTAAAATATATTTTAAAAAGCAATAAACAGATTATAATAAAAGATAGTACTCAAGTTTGGATTTCTTGGTTAGAATTATCCCATATTTCAAAAATTCCCACATTTTAAGCTGTATCTTTTCCTCCAAACCACTGAGATATTAAAGTATGGAGCCCCATGAAATGTTAATTTCTGCCTTTTTATCTTGTTGAAGGCCCTAACTACAATATGATGTACTCTCTATGAATCGGATTAAGGACACATAGAATAAGATTTTACTGCCTTCAGTTTCACAGCTATTATGGGGTGGCTCTATCATTTTCATTCCCTTCTTGAGTCTTCTTAAATGATGAGAGGGGTTATTTTTTTAGTATGAAGCATATTTGTCACGGGTAAGATTGAATACATTACCAGTGTAAATTATAAATTATAAGACTTCCTACTTTAGGTTAAATGCATTGAATCGACCACCAACAGGTAGAAAACTGCCTCTGAGGGCATTTTTTTCTATTTGTAAAGACTTCCAAAGCTTTGCAAGAAATTAATCACAAATGTTTACCTGGAAATAAATTTTTTAACATTTTAAATTTTCTATAAATGTCAAATATTTTATTTATGATACTTACATGTTGTTTTGAAAGGAGAGAATTTATAATGGCACTTGTGGTTGAACTTTTTGCTTTGGCAAAGGAAACTGGTGACATAAAACATTGTAAAGAATCTAAGTTCCAGAGATCCTCATTTGCACTCTGTTAAGATGTGCAAGCACTTATTACTTGGCTCAGAGCTGTTTAAATGATCCTATACAGAGAGAAATTGAACCACACGCTTGTTCAGGTCATGTACTTCATTAGAATCCATATAAGAAATAAGCGTGATGTTGACTATGACGCACGTTTTGATAACCCTAACCTTTTGCAAATCAATTAGGAAACTTGACTTGTAGATGGTACACTGTTAATTAGCAGAAATGTATCCTGTGTTGGAGAGTGTTTATAGCTCACACTTTCTGTTTACACTGACATGGCATTTGCATGGTGCGATTGTAAAATAAATTATTTCCACAGAATTTACTTGATCATTCCCCTCCCCCCACTTTAGACTGGATGAACTACATCTAACTTAGAAATCTTTTTGTAGGCCCATCTCTTCACGTAGAAGATCTTAGTATGAAGAGAAAAAAAAAATCACAAACTTTTTTCTTGTTAACCTGAATGTGAAATTAACATTTTTCTGAAGCTTCATAAGATCCTTCAAAATTTGAATGATGTTTGATATGAATACCTTGGAAAGCGAACACCTGCTTTCTCCTGTCATCTTACTGGCATAAGGAGGTCAGGAGCTGCACTCTGCACAGTCCCGAGGGCACAGCAGGTGTTCTAGAAATACTTGTGGATTGTAAGAAGCCTAGGAAGCACCTCCAGAAACTAGGGTCACCAGGATGAGATGACTGGGTGGGGTTTTCCTTACCTTACTTAAAATAAATTTCCCCAAACATATTTGAGGTAAACACATCTCACAGTGTCAATCAACTTTTTGACATTTACTGCTACATATTTAGATGCACACTTTTTTTTTTTTAAAGCTTTCTGTTGGTTTTATTTTTCCCAGGAGAGCTCAATTATGACAACCTTGATTGGGGAGTGTCAATTTGCCACCAACTAGCTAAAAGTACAAATTTGAGGACTAGATAAGGTGGCTGCTCTGAAAGCCTGGTGTTTTAGAGTTCTCTAGAGAAACTGAACCAATGAGATATATGTATGTATGTACGTGTGTGTGTGCGTGTATATACATATATATGTATACATATATAGATACACACAGAGGGAGAGAGAGATTTACTTCAAGGAATTGGCTTACGTGATTTTGGGGGTTGGAAAGTCCAAAAGGCTGGAAATTCCTGCAGGCCTGCATCCCAAGCAGGTAGGTCAAGTGACAGAAAGAGTGTCGAATGAAGAGAGAGAGAGTTCTGGCAAAATATCTATTTATGGTCTGGAGGCAGAACATACCCTAAGGAAACTTCTTTTTCAACTGATTGATTGATTACATTACATTAGATTACATTATAGAAAGTAATTACATTTCATTACATTAGATTACTGGAACCACAGCCACTAGGGGCAGATCTTATGTGTAACTCCTGCCTACTCAATCCTTCAGCAGCACCCATTCTGGATTCCACACAGCTGGCTCCTGCCATTTGTTACAACATTGCTACCCTCTTTTGTCGCTCCTTTCCTTTCTGTATCCCTGAGTGGTTACAAATCCTACTCAGCTCTGTGGATGCTGTATCTGAGCCACTGCTGTGCCTTCATGGTCAGCTCTAGGGTTCATTGACCCATCTCCAGCCAATCTAAAACTTCCTGGTTCTGGTGTTACTTTCTGGGGCTCCATCAGGTCACCCTGAGAGGAACTTCCCTCTAAGGCAGTGTACCAGATTCAGTCCCTGCCCCTGAGCTCTGTTCTCCTCACCTCCTTTGAACCTAATCCCCTGCTGGAACTGGCTTGTTCCAGGAACTAGAGCCAGGTTTCCACCTTCTTGCCTCATAGCCGACCTTCCTCATCCTGACTCCAGTACTTCCAATTACAGACTCCTTCCTCTTCCTGCATTCTGCCCTGCTGCAAACTGGGAGTTAGATGAATAAATGAATGACTACAAACGACTAAATGAATGAAGGAGTTATTTGAACTGTAAGCTCCTATGACTATAATCCTTGTTGGTGTTAGTTGCCATTTAGTTGGCTCTGACTCATGATAACCTTATATATAACTGAACGAAATGTTGCCCAGTCCTGCACCATCTCACCATCTTTTGTATGTGAGCCCATTGTTGCAGCCACCATGTCAATCTATCTCATGGATGGTTTCCCTTGTTTTTGTTGGCCCTCTACTTTCCCAAACATAATGTCCTTTTCTTTCTTTCAAAAAATATTTTATTGTGCTTTCAGTGAAGGTTTACCCAGCAGTTTAGGTTCTCATTCAATAATTTCTATACAAATTGTTCAGTGACATTGGTTACATTCTTCACAATGCATAACATTCTCATTTTTTCATTCTGAACGTTCTGTTTCCACTAATCTATTTTCCCTGCCCCCTTAACATTCTTGTCTTTGTTTTAAATTAATTGTTGACTGTTTGGTCTGATATAGGTGATTTTTTAAAGGAGCACAGTACCTATGGGTGATAGTCATTATTTTGTGAGCCCATGATGTCTTTTTCTAGCGATTTGTCTTTCCTGATGACACTTCCCTTGAGCACTGTGTAATACTGACCTGCTTTAGACAGACCTACAGCAGGCTTTATCTTGTCAGACCTCAGTGGGCAACTAGCGTGACTTCCCCTCCCTCCTGACCAACCCTACCTCTATCACCCTAATACAGTGCTGCCTGTTCTAATCCCAAGACACATCAGAAGAAGTCCCCATAGTCAGGCTAAAGTATTTGAGGTTCATTTATTCGGTGATGTAACAGCAGCCTTTGCAATAAATGTCTATTTTATCACATTGACAAATATGGCCTGAGAATAAATAAAATTGAAGTCATTTGAATACAACGCAGTGAGGAGACACAACTCATTTTCCCGCCATTTTACCAACATTCTGTCATCCATGTAGTCAGGGCTGCTAAGCTGCCCTGGATCAAACCAGAATCAAAGTATTCGTCATGGAGAGGGGGAGAGAAAGGTTCTGGAATCCTCAGATAACCTTTCTTTTTCTCCTCTTGCCTTGGAGTTGTTTAGAGTCTGTAGCCCTGGACTTACAGTTAGTGGAATTGGCTGTACTGTGCCCATCCCTGCAGAAAGATGTACACTGAAATAAACACCTTTGGCACAGTGACATGGCTTAGGTGGCATTTCAGAGTTAACGACAGACATCTGAGTGATCTGCCATCTAAATGACATTCCACCACATGCCTCAAAATTCTCCAGGCAGGCCCTACTAAGAAATCTTGCAAGGCATGTACTTCAGGTAAATTCTAACCATAATCTAGGTGCATTTGAGTGACTCTAGACTTTCAGATATTAACCAGTTGACAGGACATAGAGTCCATGGGAAATGATGTGTGATGAATTTAAAAAGATTTAAGCTGTGAGTGGTTGGAAAGGGTTCCAGGGAAATTTCTTTACCTTTACTTAATCTGGCTTTTAGTTTCTAAAATCAATTCAAATGTACTATATTTGGAGATTTCTCCCTACAAGTAAAGTAGCAAAAGCGTAGCATGTAGCTAGCCTATGGCTTGACAAGGTAGTTATTAAATAGGACTCCATATCTTCCTGGGGAGCAATTATTTTTCCTGAGTAATTGGTAACATCCTTCCTCTGATCTCTGTAAAATGTCACTGTTGAGGTCGAAACCTCACAAAGCTGAACAAAAAAATGATCCTTCTCTAAATTCCCTATGATTGAAAGGGAAAGTTTAGCCAGTAGAATTGTTACTTACTTTGGACAAGCTACACACCTAGATGCAAAAGCCTGAAAGGATGTTTAGCATCTACAGGATGAAATTTTAGAAATACACATAGAAAAAGTTCAAGATGTTCCCAAACTGTAGGTCTGGTGGATTTGTGTGAAAGAGGGTCTGGGATATTTTAGATGTACTACCAAGAAGACTTTTCACTAAATTATGAGTTTTATTTGAACTTCCTAAAATAAAACAATTTTCAGCTTTTTTAAATTTAGCTTAAGACATATGGCTTATTGTTCAGTAAAGTTTAAACTGATCTGCAGATTGATACATAGGTTTATTAACGCTTCAGAGTAGTTTAAAATGATGAAGAAAAATTCAAGATTACAATTTAGAAAAAAATCAAAACAAATATTTTGACTCAAAACTGATCCCACAATTTTTAAATCAGTACTTGTGGTTTGTAAAGATGGGGGGGGGGCGGGGAATGAGACCTTTCATGCATTTTTGATGGGAGTACAAACTGCTACCAGCTTTCTGGGGAACAATTCTGCACTACATATCAATAGCCTTAAAAAATACATGTCCTTTGACCCAACGTTTCTATTTTGTGGAATTTATTCTAGGGACATCGAGAGACCCACAAATATTTACATAGAAGGATTGTTCACTGCAGCATCATTCATAATGATAAAAAATTGGAAACAGCATTAATGTCTAACAATACAGTATTGTTTAAACAGATTATTATAAATCCACACAACAGAATGGCAAGCAGCCACTAACATCATATTTTAAACCCATTTAATAAATGAAATAAAAAATTAATGGAAAGAGCAAACATCTAAATTAAGTATTTATTATACAAGTGGCACAATTCTGGAAACAAATAGCCATCGATGATGGACTGGTTAAGAAATTGTGGGGAATCTGGAATGGAATGCTATACAGTGTCAAAAATAGGGAGCGTATGATATGGACCCATCTCTGCGATATATTGTTTTTAGGGAAAGCAAATTATAGAATAGATTGTATGGTATGCGAACATTTGTGTGACTAAAAGAGGTATGTAAGTCTATATACGCATAGAAGATTTCTGGAAGTCTGCCAAGGAAACTAGTAATACTGGTAGCCTCTGGGGAGGAGAGGGGTGGGTCAGGAATGAGAGGGAGACTTATTTCTTACTGCATAAGCACTTGTTCTATTTGAGCGTTTTTCCCCATATGCCTGTATGAACTAAAAAATAAATACCAATATGTATACTATAATTTAAAATTTGTAACTAATTTTGTACCTACCCATCTGAATAGGAAAGATCCAAAATCAAACGAAAAAATGGTTACAAGAGTTCTATTTGGTAGGTATATACTCAAAAGAATTGAAAGCAGGAACGCAAACAAAAACTTGTACGCCGATGTTCATTGCAACGCTGTTCCCAACAGCCAAAAGTGGAAACCGCCCAAAGGTCCATCAACAGATGAATGGATAAACAAAATGTGGTATATCCATACAATGGAATACTACTCAGCCATAAAGAGACATGCTACAACATGGATAAACCTTGAAAACACTATGTTGAGTGAAATAAGTCGGACACAAAAAGATAAATGTTATATGATCCTGCTTATATGAAATAGGAAAATGTACAGAGACAAAGTTTATTAGTGGCTGCCAGGGGTGGGAGGGAGGAGGGAAGGGGGGAGTCTTTGTGGCACTGAGTTTCTGTTAATGCTGGCGGCATAATTTGGGAACAGACAGTGGTGATAGCTGTACAACGTGATGGACATAATCAATGCCATTTGAATTGTACATGTAAAAATTGTTGTATTGGCAAAGGTTTTGTTATATATGTATTTTTACCACAGTAAAACAATTTTTAAGAAGTAAACAAAAAAAAGAATTATCTTTGGGTGAATATTGTTCATTTCTTCTATCTGTTTTCTTATCCCTTTTTTTTTTGTGGAGTAAAATACACATTGGGGAAAAAAATTAAGAAAACAATGAGAGCAAATTAAAAAAAAAAAAAAAATGTCCAGAGGCCTAATGGGACAGTGGGTGGAGAAGACAACCATCTTGGTTCTGGGTCAACACTGAACCTAAGAGCCACTCGGGTGCTAGGCAGGCTGGGCTTTGCTTCCCAGTGGAGTAAGTAATTACCATGAATTATCATCCAACTGGCGGAGACTGCATGCATATAATTAGTTTTATTACTGTAACTCCTTTGTTCTCAATCCTGTCTGCATATTGGAGTACCTGGGGGCATAAGATACACCAAGACCCACCCTAAACCAATTTAATTCAAATATTTGGGCATCCTGTATCCAGTATTGTTGAAAGTATTGTTCAAAGGCTCCCCAGGTGTTTCTCATATGTAGCCAGGAGCAGAACCACTGCTTTAACTTGGGGCTTTGATATGATTGAAAAATGCAAGCACTCCTGGAAGGACACTTTGACCTGTTATAAGTAGATTCTGGGCTTCCTGAGAATAGGTCAAAGATTAAATGAACACTGATCCTTTCAAGAAAGATGAGTACAAATTTTGAGACCAGAAGAGCTGGAGACCAGATATAACTTTCCCAAGACTAGTTTAAAAGAAGGCATTATCAAGAAAAGAAAATTGAGAGTGAGAAAACTCAGTTCTAGTCCTGTGTCTGCCGCTCCAAAAACCAAACCCATTGCCGCCGAGTCGATTCCAACTCATAGCGACCCTTTAAGACCCAGCAGAACTGTCCCATAGGGTTTCTAGGGAACGGCTGGTAGATTTGAATTGCCGACATTTTGGTTAGCAGCCTAACTCTTAACCACTGCCTTACCTCTAATACTACCTGTCTATATAACCTGGATCAATTTATAGACCCTCCAGGTATTACCGTCCCTGTAAAATTCTGATTAGCTCTGAGATTTTGAAAATGGACTGAGGGAAAGGGAAAGAGGAAGAGGTATGGGGATTTCTTGTCATCCCTCCCCTAACCAGTACATATGTGCCTTTATCCTTTCATAGACGGACTTTCCAATAGGCTTTATTTTTAAGAAACGATTCCTGGATTTAAGAGAAATTCACTGGATCAGATAGCTTCTTGGGTCTCTTTAGTCTACAGTCTTTGATTCTTAAAATAAGCCAAATAATGAACCTAAAAATGTAATATTTTCTGGATTTTTCTCATCATATGTATTTTTAGAGAGGCTGTGGAAGCTTTCATTTGGACTATCAATGGCTTTTCAACCCAGTTCTTTTGTTCCAGTTCCACAGACAGCAATAATGTATATTCGTAAGATGTAAATAATAGATAACCATCCACACAGCTCATTTCTTCCCTGTCATAGTCATCTAGCGCTGCTCTAACAGAAATACCACAAGTGGATGGCTTTAACAAGGAGAAATTTATCCTCTCACAGTCTAGTAGGCTACAAGTCCAAATTCAGGGCATCAGCTCCAGGGGAAGGCTTTCTCTCTCTGTCGGCTCTGGAGGAAGGTCCTCGTCGTCATCAATCTTCCCCCAGACTAGGAGCTTCTCTGAGCAAGAACCTCAGGTCCAAAGGACACACTCTGCTCCCAGCACTGCTTTCTTGATGGTATGAGAGAGGTCCCCACTCTCTGCTTGCTTCCCTTTCCTTTTATCTCTTGTAAGATAAAAGGTGGTACAGGCTACACCTTAGGGAAACCCCTTTACATTGGATCAGGGATGTGACTTTAGTAAGGGTGTTACAATCCCACCCTAATCTTCTTTAACTTAAAATTATAATCACAAAATGGAAGGCAACCACACAATATTGGGAATCATGGCCCAGCCAAACTGATACACACATTTCTTGGGGGGACACAGTTCAATCCATGACATTCCCTAAGTGACACATTCTCCACTGTAAGCCAACTCATGCACAACTTTTATCCAGGCCCTGGATACTTACTGAACTTTTTGGCGACCTCTTAAAATTTTGCAACCGAGGTGAGTGCCTCAAGTGCAAAATTTAAGAGGGCACCATAAAGTCCAGGAATCAAAATGAATAATATTTTAATGCAATATTTTAAAAAATCAAAATTAATGCCATGTGGCTCAAATAGCCTTTGGATTCTGCCTTATACAGTTGCTATAAGTCAGAATCGACTCGATGGCAATGAATAAGAGAGCCCTGGTAACGCAATGGTTAAACACTCAGCTGCTAACTGAAAGGTTGTGGTTTGAGCCTACCAGCGGCTCTGTAGGAGAAATGACCTGGCGATATGCTGCTGAAAAGATTTCAGCCTAGGAAATCCTATACGGCAGTTCTATAGTCTGTTGTATAGGGTCGCTATGAGTCGGGAGCACACAACAACAGGCCTAAGAGATAGGAAAGGAGCCCTGGTGGTGCAATGGTTAAGCGCTGGGCTGCTAACCAAGATGTTGGCAATTCAAACTCACCCCTTGGCTCCCAGGGAGAAAGACCTGGTGATCTGCTCCTGTAACGATTACAGCCTAGAAAACTCCATGACACAGTTCTTCTCGGTCACACGGGGTCACTTTGAGTTGAAATAGACTTGGACCACTTAACAACAACAAGAGATAGGAAAGGCGAGATACTTTTATACTTAATTTTGTGGTCAGAAAGAGGTATTTTATATTCTTATTCAAAGTGGAAAAGGTCTTAACATTTTTACATCTTGATAAAATTTAGAATGGCACAAGGAGCCAAGCTTTGGTGGGTACCAGCTGACTAAGAAAATAAAAAATATGATGCAGACTGCCATGTGGCCAATATGTGGCTTCTTTTATAGGCTTATCTAATTTTCATTCATTCAACACATCTTTATTAAGCAGTTATTTTATCCCAGGCACTGTTTTAGATGCTGGAATAAGGAGTGAACAAAACAGACAAAAATCCCTTCCCTCATTGAGGTTTACATGTGAAATCATCAAAGGGAGATTGAGTATAATGTGATACATGATCATTTAATTTAGAAACATGGAAACAAAGAATGGAAAGAAATCTATTGCCTTGACCAACCTGACCAGGTTAATGCCACAATCCAATCCCCTTCCTGCTAAATGCTTTAGGCAGAGTCACATCTTGAATGCCCACAGGTACAGGCATGTTACTAAATGGGGAGTACAGATATTCCCCAACTTACAACATATTCGAGTTATCATGAACTACACTTACAACCATCCATTTTTTTGTGCATCTTATTGTTAGTAATATGCACTACATACAATGTTGCAGCATGTAATTTGCTGATGTTATCATTCTCAGATGTTCATTCTCAGATGTTCACTCGCAGATGTTCAACGTTATGATTTACTGATTAAAACACTGCTGTATAGCAGGCTATGGCCGGGTCTACAATGAAGTCTGTATTGGTGCCAGTGTAGAGTCATAAGGGGTAGAAGTTGGGCAACGTTCAATTCTAACAACATACAATAATTGAAATTGAACTGTGCACATACCTGAAAGTCATAACAACTCCAACTTCATTGTTACGACACTGATGTTGGCAAATAAAGATTGGATTTAGAAAGATACTGATAATAAAAGGCAATTATAATGAAAACTGAAAAAAAAAAAGGTATTTGACTTACGTCAGAACCACCTTACGACGGAGTTGTTGGAACGGAACCCTGTCGTAAGTTGGGGACTACCTGAATAAGCTACAGGGAGTAAAGTAGGCTGGTAAGGACTGTTGCCATCTGGGAGTAAAGGCCAGGGGCTGCCAGATCTTGACCAGGAACTGAAATCCAGATTTTTATGAGTCTCTTGATGTTTAAGTTTGGGAAGCTAATTTAAAATTTTCAAAGGCACCATGTGAATTAAAAGGAACACATCTGTAGACCAAAGCCATCAGTTTGCACTGTTGGTCTTAGTTTTGAGTCCAGCAAAGTCAGAGACCTTTGGGGGATAGTTGACTCCAACTTATAGTAACTCCAGGGTGGGAAGAAAGCTCCTACCCTAGCCAAGTCGTCCTTGATTCTTTGGTCCCAAAAAGATTTGGTTCATGATTTTGGTTGACATACTCATTCGTTTATTCATTCATTCATTAAATATTTATAATTGGTTTCTCTGGCTGAGACACTGGTATACTCATCTTAAAAATAGCTCCAACTTGGCCAGCCTTCCATCTAATATGGCTTTGATGGCCTTTAAACTGTGAGGTCCAGTGCTTCCTGTGATAATGCTAACCCTGGATAATCACAAAATGCATACATTTGATTAGAGTCAGATGTGTTTTCTGAAGGTGATAAAGGAAAGATATAATTGAAGTACTCTGCTTCATCTGGAATATCTGTTTAGTGCTTTTGCAATGTTTGTATTTTCTCTGTCAGGAAAAAAAATGCTTTCTTTCAACTGTTCTTTGATCTTTTGGCTGTTATAAACACATTCCTCTAGGTGGCGCCATTTGCAGCTCTCTGAGTCTCCCTGGGCCCGCTTCACTTCCTTCTCACAAGCAAGGCCGCTGTATGCCTTGGGCAGACAGCTGTGCCAGCAAGCTCTGCACAGTGCAGCTCTTTCTCAGCTCTTGTAGGATATGCAACAATTCAGGGTGATTTCTAATTGGTCTTTGGGGTGAACATTGTATGCCTACCCATACTCCTTCCAGTTGCTTTGAATGGTTACTTGGACAACTGCTCCTCCTTCTGAACTCCTCAAGCAGTTCATTTCCTATACTGTGGGTCAGCAGGGAGTGCTCCGCACCTTGTCTTGTTGTTCATTCCTTAACGCATGTGATTGCCTGCCCACAAAGGTTATAAAGCCTTTAAGGGCTTTGTATGCCTCTGGCATAATGCCCTGCCTGGGACAGGCAATCTGTGAGTGTTTGTTGTTGAGGTAGGTTGTTTATTCATCACTTGCTGAATATCTGTTCTGGGCTAGGCGTTGACAACAGTTATGAAGACAGGGTCCCTGCTCTCACGAAGCTCCTAATCTCATGGGAGAGAGAGTTGTTAGTTACCATCAAGTTGATCCCAACTCACAGTAATCCTATCTGTTTCAGAATAGAACTACTCCATACATAGCATTGCCAAGGCTGTGATCTTTTGAAAGCAGGTTGCCAGGCCTGTCTTTCGAGGTGCTTTTGGGAGGGTTTGAACCACCAACTTGTTTAGTTAGTAGTCCAGTGCTTACTCCTTTGCTCCACTGAGGGACTCCTGGGAGAGAGAAAGAGAGTAAGTAGACAATTATGGTGGTGTGGTGCAGGCTATGAAGCATCTATGTTATGTGATTGTGAGAACAAAAGGAAGATGCTGAGAGTCACAGATTAACAAGCTTTCCTTTCCCCAGAAGCTCCCTTTACAAGAACTGGGCCTTTTCACTGAGTCCAGGATCATGCCTCACGATATTGAACTATGACTTCTACTGTTTTGTCCCCTTCCCCTCCCCAGAATCTAAAAGACAGGGGATATGATTGTGGGGATAGGCATCCATCTTAGGATACCAAAGAAGATGTGACAGTCTTCCCATTTTCCTCTGGAGTTTAATGCTCCTTGGGTTTTGTGACTTTCTTTTCAGCTATCTAGTACTTGCCCATGAATTCTCAAAATGGTTTTTTATCTTGCTATCTGTTTGGGGTGATTTGGAATTGCTGATTTATTTTTACGTGGTGTAGATGCACATTTATTGAAAACCTATTCATTCTCCACCTTCTTTGTGAAGTCTTCCCTTCTCCCTAACAGAAGGAATTAGTCCTTTCTTTCTAATATGTTTACATTGTTACATCTACCCATACTTTAATAAAATCTGTTTCATTTTGTCTTTTGTTACAGCTGTTCAGAGCCTCATTATGTCTGAAGACTATACGCCTCTTGAGGGCAAGACCATATTTTATTCACCCTAGTAACTTTCTCTTCCTGCACCTCATCTTTGTTATTTATACACAGTGGGCAATGAATAAATGTTTCTTGATTTGATAAACTGATATTTTGTAACATGATCCACGTTTAGTTGCATACTTTAGAGTATATGCTTCTAGAATATGGCCAGTTCCTGCAAGGATTTTTTGTTTGACTTATGTTGTATGAACATTCGTTTGATAAATGCTTTTCAGATATATACGTAAAGGTTTCTGGATAGGTCTACGTTCCGGCTTGGAATATTCTTTTCCTGTTTCCTTCTTGCCACCTACATAGGACTATTATTGTGTTACTTTTCCTTACTTCCTGATTTCTTCCCAGTACTTGAAGAAACATCTGATTTGTTGTATCTATTCAAGTATCTATTAAGTGCCAGGAAGTGTCACTGATACTGGGAATACAAGGGTGACAAACTAGATTTTCAATGTATCTACAAGGTTCAAACCCACCCATAGGCGCCTCTGAAGTAAGGCCTAGGGATCTGCTTCCGAAAGGTCACAGCCTTGAAAACTCTATGAAGCAGTTCTACTCTGCACACATGGGATGGCCATGAGTTGGAATGGACTGCACAGCAACGAACAACAGTAAACATCTGCTGAAACAGTTTAATTCCTTCCATCAAATAATAGGTCAATTCAGTTAAAACGGATTACCTGATAGCCTGATGGCACCATTTGAGAGACATTTTCAAAAGACTCAGCACATCCTTGGCAAGGAGACCAGAGCTCGCTGTGTCATTTGATTTTCTGTTGTTTTTCGCCTCTCTGAAATTTAAGGACATACATATGTTAGAGAATGCAAACTCATCACGAAGTTTTTCCCCAAAACCATTCTAAACTTCTGCATTTTGAATGCCAATCTTTAATTTCACTAGTCACTTAATTTTATATTTTAATTTGGCAGCAAGTCTAGTGGCTTTTTGTAGGCTTTTGCGTAACAGCGGTGAGATTTGCCCTGTCTGCTCTCCTGGTCAAGGTGAAATTGAATCATTTTCTGGGCTGAATATTCTTTTAAAAACCAAAAAATACTGGCAAAACGGGATATCCATCTGCAAAAAAATGAAACAGGACCCATACCTCACGCCGTATACAAAAACTACTTCAAAATGGATCGAAGACCTGAATATAAAGCCT
>NW_004444043.1:2909875-2911455 GCF_000243295.1 Trichechus manatus latirostris
ATGTCACTGAACTGTGCATGTAGAAATTTTTGAAATGGTGTATCTTTGGCTATGTGTATTTTCACCAAAAAAAAGGTTGAGAAGTTAGAGGGTTGACACGTTGTGGGGTTGTTAACCAATGTCATAAAACAATATGTGTACTACTGTTTCATGAGAAACCATTTGTTCTGTAAGCCTTCCCCTGAAGTACAATTAAAAAAAAAAACACCAAAAAATAAAAAACAAACAAACCCATTGCTGTTGAGTAGATTCTGACTCATAGCGACCCTGTAAGACAGGGTAGAACTGCCTCACAGGGTTTCCAGGGAGCGGCTGGTGGATTGAAACTGCCAGCCTTTGGTTAGCAGCCATAGCTCTTAACCACTGTACCACCAGGGCTCCATTCTTTGAAAAAAGGAACTAGAATAGCGTATCTTATGTCTCGATGACTTGCTTGATCTAAGTCCTGACTTACGGTGTGTGTGTGTGGGAGCTGGGGTGGTGTGGGAGTAATGACAAATGAAAGGAAGTCACACTGCTGTCATCCAAGAACCTTATGTGCATTGACCTATAGCAATAGTACAGGTGAACTTACTTTACTTTCTGGATCAGCACGTAGCACCAGAGACATCTCAGAGAAAACAATCGGCAAGGGAAAAAAATTTTTTTTTTGCTATTTATCGGTAGTATATCACAACAAAATAAGCAAACAACGTTTTCAAGTAAATGGCCTCAATCAAAAGTGGAAAAACAAACAATTAGAATGGGATTTTGCTGGGACAATCTTGGTTTCCTCATTTATATACATGTATACATATATGTAAATATACATTTTCCTTTATTCCACATTATTTTGCATTTTCCTGTAAGTCATCCATAATTGAATCTCCGTGTAGGAAAATAAGTTTAATTACTTGGCTGTTAAACATGTGCCTTCACAAAAACAAGAGCGACCTTGTGAAAAACCAAACCAAACCAAACCAACATCAATGGCATGAAAAGTTGGAACCTATCAGGAAGCTCTTGGAAACTTGGGCGGCTTCATTTTTCTGCTCAGGATTTAGATTTCTATCTCAAGTAACTATGTGGACTGCTTCGCCTGTTAATCTTCCTCCTGACCCCTCCAAGAACCAGGGACAATTTCTTCTCTTTCCCAGTCCCACCCCACAATTCAGATGATTTTTATTTTTCTAAGACTGAACTGGGGTCAGAGGTGACCCGAGATACTTTCTGACCGAACGACGTTTTAAAAATGGGAATGGGAAAGAATACATATGTGGGCTTAGAGCTGCCCGGCGGAGCAGAAAGGCGCTGCCAGGAACAGGGGGCGGGGGCGCGAGAGCCACAGCCGCCTGCAGGGACCAGGCAGGGTGTGCGCGGCGCCAGGCTGTTCAGTGGGTTTGCGGGTCTGAATCCTGCGACTTCCAGCAGGGGCCGAGGCTGCCTTCCCGGGCTGGTGGGCTGGAATTCCAGGCAGGCAGAGGCCGCCATATTCCTGCTTTACCACGCCCGGGCGGCCGGCCCGGCAGCAGCAGGTTGGCAGTGGCCCCAGACCACAACAGCGGCCGCCGGTTGGGGTGCCGCGTCAGCAAGCCAGGGCG
>NW_004444043.1:2912348-2948150 GCF_000243295.1 Trichechus manatus latirostris
GCGGCAGCTCCCAGAGCTTGTCCCGGCCGCGCGCCCGGGCAGCGGGGGCTCGGCGGCCACCGCCACCTCCGGGGAGCGAGAGCGGGAGGGTGTGTGTGCGCGCGTGTGAGCAGGGGGTGCCGGCGAGGCTGCAGCGGAGGCACTTTGGAAGAATGACTCTGGAGTCCATCATGGCGTGCTGCCTGAGCGAGGAGGCCAAGGAAGCCCGGCGGATCAACGACGAGATCGAGCGGCAGCTCCGCAGGGACAAGCGGGACGCCCGCCGGGAGCTCAAGCTGCTGCTGCTCGGTGAGTACCGCCCGGGGCCTGCCGCCTAGTGCCCTCTTGCCGGGCCTCCGCGTCCCCGCCCGCCACCCCTGGCCCCTCAGGGTAGCTGCCCTCGGTGCCCCCCCGCCCGGCGCCGGTGCCTCACCCTTGTCCTCCCCCAGTGCGCGGGCGCGCCCCTGGCCACCACCCGCACCCGCGCGGGCGCGCGAGCGCGTACACACACACGCGCGCGCACACTTCACGCTGCCCTGCCCGGTGCCTCGGCTTGTGCCTTTTGGTATCCCTGAGGGCTGTGCGTTCGGGGTTCACGTTTATCTGCTGTGCATCTGCTAAATGGAAAATCACTTCACTGGAGAGGCTCGGGGCGCGGGGGTGGGAAGGTGGGCAGAGAGGTTGAACTTAAAGTGTCGTAGCGCGGCGCTCCGTGGGATGGTGGCGTGGGGAGCTGTGTGTGTGTGTGGCCCCGAGCGTGGCAAGCGGAGCCAGGACACGCTGGAAGATGGTGTTTGGTAGAGTGGCGTGTGCATCCATTATCAGTGCATTCTGGGGTCAGGAGTGAATGGGGGAACTGTGGGCCGACTCGAGACTGGATTTGCCAAGGAGTGGTGATGAGGGAGCCGAGTGCCTGGCCCTCCAAAGAAAGGGGGCTTATGTATTGGGGAGAGGGGCAGCCTCAAATGCCACCGAAGTGCTATTCTTCAGCCATCAAACCACCGAAAGGAGGGACCCCAGAGGAGTTTCTTGGCCAGTGGATAGTGACAGGCGTGTTTCTAGTCTGCACCATTTCTTCCGGATAAAAATGAAGGATAGGGGAGCGTTGTGCTGTGTGGCTGTTGACAGCGACGGGTATCTTTTGTTTAATGAGGCAACCCAGATGTAGGCCTGAATACACAATAGTTACTACTGAAAACCGGTGCAGCTTCCCAGTTACTCCTATGGAAACAAATAGAAACCTTTTGTTTGTTTAAAACGGACATCGTTTTAATATCTTTGGAATCTGGGCTAGAAGGAAAACGGGAAGCCTGTAGTAAAAATTTCACTTTAATCTCTGAACAAACAACCCAACATTCTGCTTTAACACTAAGTTAGCAAGAAAATGCCATTTCTCAAGTAGGAATTCTATTGATTATTATCTCTGAGAGAATTTCAGTATCAAGCCATCCGGGTTTATGTACAAGCCAGCATGACATAACTCTGAGCTATTGTGGTAGGAAGTGCAAACATCTTTGCAGTAACAGGCCTGAAAAATGTCTGCACTTGTGTTCTGGCTTTTTGCTTGTATAATAAATATGTTTCTCCAGCGTTTCTGTAAGAAAAGAATATTGCATTGTCAGTTAGGGTTTCAGAAGCAGGCATTTTCTTATCTTGAGCATTCCATCTTCTGGCTCAAGGAACCAATTGCATTTGGGACTGAACTGCTATGTATTGGATCATTTACAAGAAGGAACAAAATATAATGATCACAAATAGTTACAAATGGTTAATTCACATGCGATGCTTTATGTCTTCATTTTGAAACCTGATTAGATAAGTGTACACATGTTTATAAAAAACAAAAGGCAAAGCCCTAGATGAAAGAGGTGGGCTTAAGGGAAAATGCGGTGAGAGGAGGGGAAAACAGCAATTGGAAAATGAAGATTTTTTTTTAAAGTCTCATTTTTGGACTGCTTTTACACAGTTGAAAATGTGCAGTTGAATGTTTTCTGAATTCTCAAGATGAGAAGAAAATAGAGAGGGCAAGAAAAGTCTATAGAGTGCTTAAGGGCTCAATCAAGGGAAAAAGCATGTGTTTTAGAGTGATTTAAGTGATTTGTTTTAGAGTGATTTGGTTTTTCTTTTTATTTTGCCCTGTTTACAGTCTTTATTTGTTTCTGCTTAGCTGTAAACAGGGCGTTGGAGGTCTCTCAAGCCAACCCTATTGCCTGAAATTGACAGCAGCTCTGGGTTTCCCAGCAGCTGGGTTAGAGCCTGGAGGTTTGTCCCTGGGCCTATCTTTCAATGCCCAGCAGGCATTTTAAAAATGAACTTGGAGATGATTTTCTGAGGGAAAAAATATAAAGTGAAACAGTTTCCTGCTAAAGTGGTATTGGTGTGGAGAACTTTTTTTCCTGCTGTTAGATATTTGAGTAGGGTTTAATACAGCACCCCCGCCATATGACCTGTATTAGAAGTGGTAGGGAAATACGACATTAATTGAGAACCTACATTATGAGTAAGGTTTAAAAATTATACAGCTGTCTATCAGAAACACAATCCCTAGACATCACTTAAGAACTGCTACAGCTTTATGTTCTAGGTTTATTGTGTTTGTAACATATAACTACTGCGATATCCATACTACAGATATACTGATAATATACACTAAATGTCGATTTGTGTATAAGTATGGGCACGTGATTTTGCAATTTTTTGAGTCCGAGAGGGAAATGATGGTTGATTTGCGGAACAAGGGAAGGTGCCGGGGAGGGGTTCCGTTTGAGGAACTCCTGATGTGTACCGTGCCCTTGAGTAGACTGCATCTTCCGGTTCCTCCATTCATTTCATCGGTACCCATCCAGAGGGGGGTGACAAAATATGTTCTTTCACAACTGAAAGATTTACTAATGTTTTTAACCGGCTTATTTAAATTGAGGAATCACCTGCATATTGGTATTCAGTATAAAATTATTTTCAAAGTAAATTTTAGTTCAAGGCATGATGCCATTTTAATGGACTTGTTTGACAGGGCTGTAAGTGTGGACTCCGGGATTTGTTTACATTGTTTATAAGTATTATTTGGTTTAATATGAGGAATGTTGAGAAATTAGAAAAGGAAAATAGTGGCTACAGGCCCAGATGAAAGTGTAGCAGTAAAATTTGGGCTATTTTGATTCATATCCAGCGATTATGCCAGTGTGTACCCGATCTGTTCTACAGTACTTAAATATTTTGATTTTTATTCTTTGTTGTTGTTGTTTATTGAGTCCTGGAATCTACCGCCATAAGAGCATCATATTAAATTCTGAATTCTTATCTCGTTCTCTTTAATTTAGTCACTTTCTGAATTCACATATATTAGTGCTTATTTACTTTGACCTCTCAAAGAAAAGTTTGTGTTCTACATAGATAGACAAGGGAATACTTTATTTCACTTGGTTGATGTGTTTGTATACTTTCTAGGGGTTAAGAACATTATATTTCCTTAAACTGATCAATATTCAGGAATAGTCACTAAATATTTTTATTGGTAGTACATAGGTCACACTTCTTAACATTGTCTTTAAAAAACCAAACCCGTAGCCGTCGAGTTGATTCTGACTCATAACGACCCTATATGACAGAGAAGAACTGCCCCATAGGGTTTCCAAGGAACGGCTGGTGGATTCGAACTGCCCACCTTTTGGTAAGCAGCTGAGCTCTTAATATTGTCTTTAAGTCTGTATAAAAAACAAGTGACTTTGAATGCTTGCTTCCAGTCACATATATTTATCCTGAAAAATTTTTTTCAATATACTGAACAGTTTTCCCTCTCTTAACCTGTTCTTATTTCACATGTATTTGAAATCTTTGCTCTTCAGAGCTTAATCATCAAATAGGAAGATATAGCAAACCTTTTTGGTTCGATTCCACCTGTTAAGAACAGGCAAAGTTTAGGCCAGTCTTAAATGGAAGAGTATATGTTCTTGGTCTTCTGAACTGAATTACATATATGATTGTAGATTTCTCCTTATTCTAGACTGCAGGTTTGTGAGGGGAAGGATTGTGTCAATTTCATTCACTATTGACCCCCAGCGTCTGGCATAATATCTAACTTATAGAATGCTCTCAATACGTATTTGTTGGATGAAATGAATTTATTTGTAACCCTCCTGATAGAGACTGGAACAATAAAATTATGAATAAATTATAGAGACCCAGGGATAGGTGATGTTTTTATCTGTGAAGGATAATATGTTCTTCCTTAAAAAATTGTATGGAACTCTTTGGACCCATTTCTTACAAATGCATTCCAGGAGAGGAAGTGTTAATGCAAGATGTTGCATCACATATTGAACCAGTGTCTCACAGTTCTGTCTGGATGCATTAGGGAATCATAATAGTCATGCTTAAAGTATGAAAGTTTAGAAGGAAAAAAAAAAAGAAAAAGAAACCATTTGCATATCTTGATTACTTTTTATTGTGCAGGAATTTGTTTCAGGCTATCATCTTTTTGCCATCCATTTTTTCCGTGATACGCTGATCAGAGTGAATTTTAAAATGCTCTATGGCACAGGTGGTGGTGGAATAGAATTTTATGATTTATCTATACATTTCCATGAGGATAACCACAATGATTAAATACAGGATTTTAGAAATTGCAGACAGGACATTTCGAATTTGAGGGGTATACATTTGTACAGGAAACTGTGCAGTTGTAGAGCAAGAAGGGACTTGGAAGGCTGGCAGTGCTCGGTAAATTCAGACTGTATGGAGAATTCATTCACACAGATCTCCGTAAAAAGCACCCTTCCCACCACCCCTCAGGTAGGGTTAATTGGAGGAAAAGTGGGTATGTCGCTGGAGGAAGAGTGGGTATGTCGATTGCCTGAGTTAACCTAGAGGATGATTGCTGTCTAGGGAGGCTAGTCAGAACCATAGAATGAAAACATCGCTCTAACAGCCCTCATAACAGCATCTCCCCGGAAATACCGAAATATGGTGTTTAGGAGGCTACTTTAAGGACCAGCCAGCTTTAATTTTTGCTGCCCCTCTAGCTTCCAAGTGTGGAATATGTTTCTAAATGTCAGAATTTTATTTACGCGCATTTCCCGTGGCTTTTTTTTTTTTTAAACAAATTACTTATAGTTTATATCTAAAGAGTGAAGTGGTAACTTCCCTCATAAAAATGAAAACTGTGACTTTGTCACAGAACCTTCAGAGCAAAATATTTATTGAACCATGTAGATTGATTGTGTAGATCGGCCATATAATTGTCAATCCTCTACTTACGTGTTATTTCTTCATGTGGGATCCTTGGCACAAATTAAAACCTTCTGGACAGTGAAATTATCCCGTGTACCTATTCAGATATTTTTAAGTGAGTTTACAAAGGAGAATCAGAACAGCCATTTAGTAGCCATTTTGTTTATTGCAAATAAATTTGTTCACCTCTTTGTCATTTAAAAATATTGGCTCCACTTGGTAAGAGTTGCCCTGTGTTCAGTTTTCAGAGATTCCTGTTAAATGTAGTTATGGTTTTTATTATAGATACATTTTTAAGGACCTGAAGCAGCTTTCACAGTTGTGAAGCTGTGTTATGCTAAACTTAGCAGAAGAAAGGAACAGATTTTTCTTCATGATCCAAGCAAACTTATACTTGAAAAGAAATTAACAAGATTTTTCCAATGATGATTTTGATTCTAGCATTTATATTAATTTATCTTTTGTGTGGAGGTTTGTTAGTTCTTTTGATATCAATGGGAATGTTGATTGGGTGTTGTAAAGGGTGTGGAGGGAGCTCAAAGAATACATCTTGGGAGAGAGAGAAGCCATTTTAAGAAGGTTAGAATTGCTTTCTCTCTAAGAAGGTGGAAGGATTCTGTTTCCTCTAGACTCTGTGTATTGGATTGGGGGGAATACAAGTATCTGTAGCAACAAATTTAAAGTCTGATTTTCTGGTTGAAGGGGGAGGGCAGTGACATTTTCCAAAGGGAAAGTTTTATAATGGCTTTTAAGCATTGTTAAGATCTCTACAGACTTAATCCCAGGGAAGTGTGAAATAGCAATACAAGGTAAAATGTGTGATTGCTGGTAATTAAATCTGTGGCAGTAACGGAATACAGTAAACAGTGAACGTTTTCTTTTATTCTGCCGAATGGAGCAACGTTAAAGAAAGCTATTCTCAGACCCAAACACTATTTTGTGTGAACAGCTGTTACTAATAAAATTATAGGAAGTTGTTCGACAGTCGCCTTTGATTTGTTGTATTACTGATATGTAAAAATCTGTCTGATTTCTCATCTAACATGCAGTAAAAAGAAGAAAAAGGACCTAAACATGCTGTTGAAAATGAGTTCATATATCCTAGGTGGTCATGAATCTGGGCTTTACAAACAAAAATAAACATCCCATATTGAGATGCAGAGAACCAAAAACAGAATTCATTAAGCAGCTCTAGGGTTGACCTAGCCATAATTTCTGAAATCAGTGCAGGCTATTTTGGATTAAACTTTTCATAGCTAAAATTTATGAACAAATTAATATTATTTAAAAAGAAAATTATGAAAGTATTTCAAATTCACTTATTCGATGAACACTTGTCAGTTATTGGAAATTAAGCATTTCCTTCAAATTTTTTACTAAGCATACAGAAAGAAAGAAGTTGCATACAGAGTACTGGTCATTTGAACAAATATTAAGCACCTTCTGTGTGCAGAACAGGAGCCCTGGTGGTGCACTGGTTAAGAGCTTGGCTGCTAACCAAAAGGTCGGCAGTTTGAATCTACCAGCCGCTTCTTGGAAACCCTGTGGGGCAGTTTTACTCTGTCTTATAGGGTCACCATATGCCGGAATTGACTCAACGGCACAGGGTTACGTGCAAAATAATGTGCTATGTGAGACACTCCTTGTTTTTTATTTGCCAAGAGGAAAAGCTACAGCCGCATTTCACAGTTCTTGTTGTTTCATAGTTGACACCCACCCTGGTACTGATATGTACTTGTGACTCTTAAACTTCCTGGCTATTGGCTCTTAATACAAAGAAAAACAGAACAAAGTAATCTCAAGGCCATTATAAAAGCTTTCCGGGGATTACACAACTGGGGAAAGCAGATGATCTTGACAATTTGAACTCCTGAGCTATATACAGTGTATTACTATTAAAAAAAAACAAAAAAACAAACCCGTTGCCATCTAGTCACTTCTGACTCATATCGACCCTATAGGAAAGAGTAGAACTGCCGCATAGGGTTTCCAAGGACCGCCTGGTAGATTTGAACTGCTGACCTTTTGGTTAACAGCTGTAGCTGTTAACCACTGCACCACCAGGATTTCCAAATTACTATTAGGAACTATTTATGACCATTCGTCCTGTCTTTCTAACTAGATTGGAAGCTCCATGAGGGCAAAGATAGATGCTTCTTTGTATCACAGCACTGCATGATGCCTTGCTCAATTCAGAGTGATTCTTTTGGCAGTAAATGGGACATGTGGGGGTAGGAGGATGGGGGTGGAGGTTGGGTAGGTGGATGGATTTCCCAAAGAAGTAGAGAAATTGGAGGAAGTGAATTTAAACTTCTTACTTTCTTGTAATGAATAGTATTTACATCCTTTCCATTTTCCACTCTTTGCTGTTTCGTGGGCCACCTGGGGGCGTAGTAAAACGAATTCTGTTTCAGCGGTGGTATTGTCTTTGTCTCCAAGCTTACCTCTCATTCATTCTCTAGTGAGAATGATTCACTTAAACGTTCTAATGTTGTTTCAGGTTGAAAAGCCAATAGCAGTTTATCCAGCAGTTTGGAAGGAAAGCTGTTGTTACACACGCAAGTACTTTGAAATTTGAAAAATCCATACACCTTTATTACAGGATTAATCTTGGATTGTGAGCTTTAGAAACAAAGTAGTTATTTCAAGGAAGTGTGTAATTGACTGTAGTACAGTTGGGAACTAAGATGTTATTAATGCCATTACATTCCTGAAACCTCACAGAAGGGAACGATAATTGATCCACAAATTAAAGATCAATAGAGTAAGACTTTTTGGCTCTGTTGTAGGAAGTGATAGTGATGTTGAGAAACATATTCATGTATATTTCTAGGAGATAGTCTTGAGTGTATGTGTTTTTTTTTCTTTTTCCCTCCTTTGGAGAACTGAAATCATGCCCCTTCCCAGAATTTGACTGTTTTTCTTGATCACCATCACTTGCTGAAAAATTGAAATAAAATGTCTTTTTTTTCCCCAAACTTTTTCACTTATTTTGTTTTTACCTTTTTATTTCTTTTCTGTGTTTCGTTTTGCTGTAGGGGCAGCAGAGTGATTGGTGGCTTCTTCCCCCACCATGTGTTTACTGATGACCGCAGCTGTCTAGTTGTTTCCAAAGAGGAATGCATCAGTGTCTTGCCCACCCCGTAGTCTGTCTTCCAGCTATTTGCTGAAAAACTAGTTACCGTTGAATTGACACCAATTCATGATGACACCATATGTGTCAGTTCAACTGTGCTCCACAGGGTTTTCAGTGGCTGATTTTTGGGAAATAAATCACCAGACCTTTCTTCTAAGGTGTCTATGGGTGGACCCAAAGCTCCAAACTTTCGGTGCATGTTAACCGTTTGCTCCACCCACGGGCTCCCGACTTGCTCAAACCCCTGGCCATTGAGTTGATTGCAACTCCTAGCAACCCTGTAGGACAGAGTAGAGCTGCTGCACAGGGTTTCTAAGGCTGTAATCTTTATGGAAGCAGACTGCCACATCTTGCTCCTGCAGAGAGGCAGGTGGGTTCGAATGGCCGACCTTTCAGTTAGCAGCGGAGTGCTTAACCACTGCACCACCAGGGTTCCTTCCTATTTTCTGAAGGCCCCCCAAAAGACCCTTCTGTGTGAATACACATTTGCTCTTTTCTCTTGTCGTCCTTACACAAACGCTTAGAAGCGTTCTTTAGATTTTCTGGCTTGCGCATTTCCTTAAAATTTAGGGAACTTCCAAGTTAGTGGTTCTGTCAGACATGTGGCTGTGAGCTGGTAAGAGGGGAAGTTGGATACTTTAATACGTTAAAAGAAAGGGATTTGTGAATGTGCGTTTAGGAGATAGTAATTTTCTTTAGCAACACTTGCCTCTACAAAACAAAGTACTTGGGTGCTAAACAAAATGTGAAATTCACATTCCTTTTCCAGAGGGCAGGTATTTGAGATTGGTTCACTATTTCCAGCTGGGAGTGACTGAGCCAGTACTGGATAATCTATCACGGGCCACTGGATTTCCAAATAGGATGCAGTGTGTTCGCTGTAAGGGGAGAAGGTGTGGTAGGCATGTGTCGAGTGATAGTCCATCTTCCTCATTTAATGATTTGAACGTTGTCACCTCAGTTACTTGAGAGCCTTAAAAACACCTCTTTCTAATTGTATTTCCATTCAGATAGGGAGGATGGCTTTAGCCCTGGCTTTCGCTTTTGTTACCACCAATCAGTCTGAGTAGGTCTTTTGGCTTATTTGTTGGTTTTTTAAGATACTGAGGAAATGATGTTCTCTTGCTGTGTGAATTGATATTTTAGGATGTATACTTTTCAGAGCTCTTTCATTATATTACACGTTTATTTCTGTAGATGGCAAATGCAATTTTCCTTTTGTCCTAGAGAGATGACCCATTTCCTGTGACGTGTCCTGATAATGCAGGGTAGTTTTAATTTTCATCCCCTTAAAAGAATGCTGGGATACTTGTTAAGTCTTTAACTCTTGTCTCTCTAGCTATTGTGATATATTTTTGAAAATTGATAAGTTATGCCAAAAAAAGGCAGATTGGCTTTGGGAATGAACGTTACTTTGGCTGCATAACTAAACACTCCTTGTGGAGTGCAAATTGGATTGTGTATGTATAAAAACCAGTTGCCATTGAGTCAACTCTGACTCATGGTGGCCTGATACGTGTCATAGTAGAACCGTACCCCACAGAGTGGTTAATGATGGCTGATTTTTTGGAAGTAGATTGCCAGACCTTTCTTCCAAGGTGCCTCTGGGTGGACTCCAACCTCCAACCTTTCATTTAGGATATTTTTTTCTAAAGCTTGTACTGAAAGACTGCCAAGTATTCCTGTCCCACCTCCCTAATTTTTTTCCCCTTCAGAACTAACCTTAGGGTGTGTTATAGGGGAAGAACCTCATAAAGTTTAGTAAAGCAAAAACAAAGTTTTATTCGGCATATATTCAGAAGGACAAAAGTGGGAAACAGACAACCATGCTGCCAGAGCCATGTCTGCCCAAGTTCAAGGAAATATCACAGACCAGACAAAAGTGGGAAAATGGACAAGCATGCTGCTAGAGCCATGTCTGCCCAAGTCCAAAGAATATTATAGAATAGGCAAGAATGGGAAAATGGACAGGCATGCTTCCACAGCCATGTGGAATATTAACAGAATCGTCAGTATATATTAACATTAAAAATAGGCAAAACCATTGAAAGCTTAGCCTTTTCAGATTGACTAGAAACTGTGATCTTCCATTTTGAATTGTCTTGCTTAACAATCATCGGTACAGGTTTCAGTAATGGCAGTCAGGAGGGTCTTCATTGGTCCAAAAAATTTCCATTCACTAAATGCTAGTAGAAAAAGATCAGAGTGGAAAGTCTTTTGTGTTCTGTTTGATTGGCTTTATGTGACAGTTTCCCTAAAAGATATTTTCCAAGATTATCTTAGCTATGGTCTCTATACCTCAGGACCCAGTTAATGTGTCCTTGTGAGCCCAGCTCCAGCTGGGTCACATTCTCTATGCTGAAGGAGAGGGAATAAATGATTCTTATTTCCTAAATCAGGTGTTTTGTTTGTTTGTTCCTTTGCTTTTCCAGTAGAGCTCTGTTGAACCAAGAGATTGGACTAAGTGATCACTCAGGCCTTTCAAACTCTGAAACTGAGCTTCCCCTCTGCAGCTTTGGTGTCTCTGCCAATTTCTCCTTAAACAACACACACTTGGATGAAGACAGAGGTCCCAGCCCTCCCCAGCAGGGATGGGCTTCACAAGGGGAAGCATTTCCAGGGCATGTAGACTATGGCAGTGCTGTTCAAAGGCTGGTGACCTTCTGAACTCTTCCTAACTGACCTGACTCTTCTCTTTCTCCTTCGTAGTGACTCCCAGGCCCTGCAGGCAACCCAGCCAGTTCCTGGGGACAGAGCTGTGAGGAGAGCCTGTGAGTGAGGCATTAGTGTGTCTATCCAGAGCTCCCCTCACGTCGCCTGGCTTGCTACTGATAGTTTCACCATCTCCGCAGGGAATGGTATCAAAAACCTCCTGTCATATCAGCATGGGTGTCTTGCTTCCTGCAGGAAGGGCGATATCCTGGGAGGCGCAGAGGTGGAGCTCCGGAGGAATAGTGCTCCAGCTCCACTCTGCTCAGCCTGGTTGTTTTCTCAGATACCCTGAAGGCAGCTTTCTTTGAGTCACTACTTTTTTTTCTTCCTTGAGTTGTAAGCTTTTTCATTTGCTTACAAATAATCTCTGCTGCCCAAGCCCATTCCTGCTACTTTGAGTGAGAGCAGGTTAACCATTTGAGCTAGGGTACTGGGAGTGCCTTATACAGCAAACTGGAGCACATTTCAGAGGCTGTTCTGTATTTGGATCCTGGGTAGTGCAAACGGTTAAAGTGCTCGGTTGCTAACTGAAAGGTTGGAGATTTGAGTCCACTTTCAGAAGAAAGGCCTGGTGCTATGCTTTAGAAAAATCAGCCATTGAAAACCCTGTGGAGCACAGTTCTTCTCTGCACACATGGGGTTGCCATGAGTTGGAGTTGACTCAACGGCAACTGGTTACTGGTTTGTATTTGGAGCTAGTAAGTCCCTTTTCCAGGCCTTCCAGGAAAGATTCAGAGTTAGATGTTGGGCTTGGATGGCCTAGTTTGTGTCCATTTCTTCTTCTATCACTGTGCACACTATTTTCTTGGGGCTTTCATTGAAAGCAGTAGAACAGATAATGGTGGAAACATTGATAGCGTTAAGTAATAGTTTCTTAATACATTTTTGTTTTAACAGGTATATATAATGCTATAGCCTCTGAATTTCCCTCAGCCACACATGGCTATGATAAGAGAAACCTTAATAAAGCAACTTCATGTGTTCCTTGTCTGGCTTCTGTAGAAAAGGCTTGATGACCAAAGAGAACAGGTAGACTCTTACCGAAGATGGGAGATTTCACTGCAGGTGCCAGGCAGGCTTTTGCCATTCCTGGACCCCTACTTTCCTCCTTGCCCATGTCCTTATTTTCATTATCTTATCAACTTCAGGCTTACTTACCTTGATCTCGGATTTGGAGTTGGACAGGTACAGGAGAAAAAGAGAACAGCCACAGGATGAGGGAGAGTAATGGGGGACCTAGTGGGGCTTAGAAGGAGAGAGTGTTGTTACCAGTAAGGGTGGCTACAGTTGTGCCTTTGTCAGATTTGGGAGGGAAGGAAGGAAAGAGCAAAGGAGAGATGCCCCGTGACTTAGCATGGTACCCCGGATCTGGAAGAGCCGGCCAGTGCTGCTTCCTCTTGCCAGCTTCACCACTCTGCCACGTTTCTTCATCCTCATTTGACATATCCACTGTGCCCTTCCTCTTTTAGTTTGTGGGTTGAGAGATGAGCAAGCATAGACGCCTAGGTGGTATGGGGGGAAATTTCCGTTGTGTGCAGTCTCTCCTGTCCTTTTGCTCCTGGAGTAGTTAGATGGGTAAGCCCAGAGCTCATAGGAGGCTGTGTCCTGAGCAATCATCTGCATATTAAAAGGAAAATTTACAGCGTGGCTCCTCCATGTTTTTTTTTCTGTCGGCTGTTGAAGGTGGTATAAATGCATCTATTATAGTATTGTGGACTCTGCTAATCTGATGATAAGTTACTGGAATGTCTCTTGAGAGACTCTTGTCCAGGAAATCTGCTTTCTCCTGGCTTGCTTATCCTATAGTAGAGCTTCTTTCTGCTACCCAAGGCAACGATTAGATAAGTAATATCATGAAACGTTCTTGCCGGGTAGATTTATACATACTTAGGTGGAAGCATGTAATAAAGAAGCAACTTTGTAATTTTTATCTGAGAAAAGTCATCTATCGATTGGATGGGTTCTTTTGCTTGCTGTTCATATTCTGGACCATCATGGTGACTATCCAAGCCCAGGGTGTAGACTGTTTTCTAAGATTGCTGAAGGTTCCTAAAGCCTATTTCTGGTTATGACCATTCAGAATGGTCATACATTTATTCACGATATAATTGACTTAAGAGAATTTCTTGACTCAAAATGGAGGCAAATACATTTTGTATAAATTGGGAGCAGAACTAGGTAGTGCTGAAACCAAAACTAAATCAAACCCATTGCTATCAAGTTGATTCTGACTCATAGTGATGCTATAGGACAGAGTAGAACTGCCCCACAGGGTTTCCAAAGCTGTAATGTTTATATAAGCAGACTGCCACATCTTTCTCCCATGGAGTGGCTGATGGGTTTGAACCACCGACCTTTTGGTTAAGAGCCAAGTGCTTAACCAGTGCACCACCAGCGCTCCCTGCTGAAACAAAAGATACTTGAAATCAACCTCTGTTGTCATTACTGATCACTTCGTAATGGTTCAAGAAGTAATGAATTGTCATGTAGTGGCTCTGACTTTTAGAGGATGGAGGTAGAAGGGCCTCGTTGTGTTCAATGATTAACAGGATGTCCTCTGAAATTCTAGTCTCTCATATTGTGCGTTGGGTCACCATCTAAGATGTTATCCAAAGCACAGTAGAAACAACTAAAAAATGATAGACAAAACCATGAGTCCCACAGCTTCCCATCTTGGGCGAGAGAGCTGTACCTCTGTGTTGTTAGGACAGTTTGTGATAAACAGTTTGTACTTACTCTATCCCTATAATTCTTGGTAAAGAGTTGCATTTTAATTGAGGACATTATAGGAGTTCATTAATATTTCCTTAGAGAAATCTCGGCTCCAAATATATTTTCATGAAAATCACCAGCTGTATCCTTTGAGAAACACATTTTCTATAGCACTTTCCACTCCAGGCCATGCTTATGGGAAGAGAGATTCTTCTCTAGGGTTTTTCTAAATCCCTAGAATCTGTCTGTGAATTGCTATTCAAATTACAATGTATCCTTTCCAGAATCAATTCTTTGTGCATCCCTCATACTAAAACACTGGGTCACACAATGATTTATTTATTTTTGTATTAAAAATAGTCTTCCTTTTTATTGTATATGTATTTTCAAGCAGTATACTACTATTTGAGTTTATATTGTGCTTTATTCTCTCTTTGGAATGAGATAAAGAGAAACACTTGAGATATATATCCTCTGGTGGTATTGTTGTCTCTAAATTAATGAAAGAGTTTATAATGAGAAAAACTGTTGTGTTTAATAGACAGTCCAAGTATGAGTCAAGAAGAAGAGCTTATATTGTTCCACTTAAGAATTTTCTTGCATTCTTAAGAAATTCTTTATGTTGTTTTCATGTTAGTCCTTGAAAGAATGACAGCCCATTCTGTTATTTAATTATTTTTTCATGTTTTGTTTGTCAGTGATTTTGAAATTTCAAATAATGCAACGGTTTTTTTAACAAAGATTGAAAAAAAGATTTTAAAATTTATTTATGAATTTATCAAAAATGTATCCAGAATGTACCAATTTAATATAACAACCATGATTTTTTTTTTTTGGTGTATTCCTTTCTAGTCTTTTTTATTTTTATGTTTCTTGGATAGGTGTAATCATATTGTACAATTTAACATTATATTGTAAGCATTTTCTATGTGGCTATATAGCCTTTGTATTAATATTTGAAATGTCTGTATAATATTCTGCTGAAAGAATGCTTGATTAATTTGCTTAATTACTCTCCTTTTTTGGACATTTAGATTTCTCTCAGTGTTTCCATTGTAAAAATAATGCTGTGATGAAGTTCTTTCTGGAGGTAGCTTTTTAAAACACACGTGCGCGCACACACACGATTTTATTAGAACAGATTCATAAGTGTTGTTCCTAGGTCAGAAGATATGAAAAATTTTATGCCTCTTGATTACAAACGCCTTCTAAAATAATTGTATGCAGTCTGGACCAGAATTGACTCAACAGCCACTAACAACAACACGGGCAATATTATGGGAGTATCAGTAAGTTTGTAGGCAAAAAATGTCATGTAATTTTAATTTGCATACATTTGATCACTACTGAGGTTGATCATTTCCCCATATGTTTGTTTCCAGTTGAATTTCTTATTTTGCGAGTTGTCTTTTCATTTCCTTTGCCTATTTATAAGCTCTAAAGATACAAACAAAATTAGCCTTTTGTCATATTTACTGCAAATAATTTCACCCCAGTCTGTTGTTTTTCTTTTTCTTTGTTTTGTATTATTTAATGTAGAAGTTTTAAATTATTATGAAGCCAAATTGGTTGATCTTTTTGCTTTTCTGTTTTAAAATAAAAATCTTAATTTGGTTTAGATACTCCCTGAAAGCCAGATTTACTGCTATTGTTATGGGTAAAACCAGATCAAATGTAGTGTGGTACATATCGCTGTTTTATGATTCTTTGTCTTTCTAAATGAAAAGGAAATACACACATGTAAGTTCGCACGATTACACTGTGGTATAGTCTAAACTGAGATTATACAACATAAGCTGTTCTGTGTGTGATTGGCTTTTTCCTTTCATTAATATCTATTGGGTATCTTTCCATGTTAATATAAATCTTTTGCTTCGTATTTATGGCTGTTTAGTACTGCAGTGTATGTTGTAATCACACAGTAGTGTGTTGTACCCAGTTTGCACCTGCTCACAAAAGCCAATTATGTACATTTCTTCTTGACTCTGTTTTCAGTGACTTCACTTTGGTAGCTTGAAGTCAGCCACGGTGAGAGTATTTACACCGCAGAGATTGGTAGATGATACAAATCAAGGTTCCTTCCACCCTGGGGGCGGGGGATGGTTATTTAAGATCTACCAGCACACCAGTATTTATATTTGACCCCTATTGATGGATTTTTAGCTTTATTCCATTAGAAAATATTATAGTTGATGCTACAATGAATATTGTAGGAGATGCCTCTTTGTACACTTGCCTTCTTCAGATAAAGTCCTTAGAGTTGGATCCTCAGCAAAATGATAGACATTTTAAGTTTTGATACATATCATGACCCCATCTTTCAGAAGGGTGGTTATTGGTTTGCTATCCCATCTCTAGTTTATGTTAGTGGCTATTTTGGCACATCATATCTATCATTGGATTTTGTCAATCTGATGAAGGAAAACTGATCTCATTGTTGCATTTCTTTCTTTCTTTGTTGTTTTGTTTTTATTTTTATATTTTAAAATTATATTTGTGTTTTAGGTGAAAGTTTACATAGCAAATTAGATTCCCATTTAACAATTTTAATACAGATTGTTCCCTGACATTGGTTATGTTTTTTACAGTGCATCAGCATTCTCATTATTTCCATTATGTTTCTTCTGTTTCCATTAATCTAGCTTCTCCACCCCTCCTTACCATGTCATCTTTGCTTTAGGGTAGATGTTGACCATTTGGTCTCATAGAGTTGATTATTTAAGGGAGTACAATACTCATGGGTAATACTGTTTATGTTATAAGCCAATCTATTATTTGGGTGAAAGGTGACTTCTGGGAGTGTCTTCAGTTCCAAGTTCAAGGGTATATGAGAGGGATAGTCTTGGGGGTTCCTCTATTCTCTTATAGGTCCAAGAAGTCTGACCTTTTTTTAGGAATTTGGGTTTCATTCTACATTTTTAACCTATTCTTTCTGGGACCTTCTATTGTGTCCCTGGTCAGAATGGTTGGTAATGCTATGCATTTATTTCTAAGTTACCTATTTACAAAACTAACTAACATAGGCCCCAGTTTACTGTTTAGTTAGGTTTTCTATCACTTTAGGAGCGCTGGTGGTGTAGTGGTTAAGAGCTCCTCTGTTAACCAAAAGGTTGGCAGTTCGAATCCACCAGCTTCTCCATGGAAACCCTAGGGGGCAGTTCTGCTCTGTCCTATAGGGTTGCTATGAGTTGAAATCGACTCAGTGGCAATGGGTTTGGTTTGTGGAACCCTGATGGTGCAGTGGTATCACATTAGTGTCCACTTTAATAACATATATTTCCAGAAAATTGTCCACTTAATTTTTACTCTATGTGTAATTACTTCCCTGTTCTTATTTCTCTTTTTTTGCTTTACTGAGTATATTAGTTTCCTATTGTTGCTGTAACAAATTACAATAGATTTGGTGCTTTAAAACAGCACAAGTTTATTGTGTTACAGTTTTGTAGGTCAGAAGTCTGAAATGGGTCTCACTGGTTTAAAATCAAGGTGTTTAAAATATATGTGTATATGTAATTAAAATATATGTGTAGAGTTGGAATATTTAATTTTATTACGTATATGCATGGTCTGTCCCCTTACTTATGTTGTAAATCTGCCAAGTACTGAGAGTTGTGCTGAAGTCTTTTATTACTCTGGTGTTTGTGGCAATTTCTTCTATTTACAGAAATTTTTGCTTTGTGTATGTGAGTACTCTGTTTTAAGGTACATAAAAATATCCATGAGAATTAAATTTTTATCATTATAACATTACCTTTTTATATAACCTAATGCTATTATATTTTGAATTTAACTTTGTTGGGTGTACATTTTTCTTTTGTTTCCATGTGCTTGGAGAATTTCTCCATTTATTTTCAGTTATTCTTAATGTCTTTGTTGTCACTACTCTTGGAGTTTTTTTCTTTAGGTATGCCTATTTTATTTACTCTTGTTGATAGTAGATATGGTTAATCTTTTTGCATCTGATTCATGTTTTCTGATTGTATTTATGCTTTCTTGCAGTTTCCTCCCTCTCTTCCTCATTTGCTATTTGGTTTGTATTGTTTGTTGTTTTTCCACCTCTGATAATCGGGAATATTTTGAAAATTATAATATATAATATGTACTATGTAAGTTGGAGTCCTGGTGGCACAGTGGTCAAGAGCTTGGCTGCTAACCAAAAGGTCGGCAGTTCAAATCCACCAGCTGCTCCTTGGAAACCCTATGGGGCAGTTCTACTCTGTCCTATAGTGTCCCTATGAGTCGGAATCCACTCGACAGCAAAAGTTTTTTTTTTCTTATAAGTTATGTTTTTCAGTTTATCAACATCAAAGATGAGATTAGTATTTATCATCTCCCTCCTGTACACAGCTGGGAAATTTGTTTGCCTATACCATAGGCGGAGCCCTGATGGCACAGAGGGTAAGAGTTTAGCTGCTAACCAAAAGAGGGTCGGCAGTTTATATCCATCAACTGCTCCTTGGAAACCCTGTGGAGCAGTTCTGCTCTGTCCTACAGGGTTGCTATGAGTTGGAATCGACTCGACAGCGACAGATTTTTATATCAGAGGTGGGCAGACTTTCTTTAAAGAGCCAGATGGTAAATATTTCTGACTTTGTGGACAATATGATCTCTGTGGCAACTACTCAACTATGCCATAAACAATTTGTAAATGAATGGGTATGGCTATGTTAAAATAAAACTCTGTTTACAAAAACAGGCTATAAGCCAGATTTGATACCCGGGCTGTAATTTACCAACTTCTGATGTATATTATTTCCATTCTCTGCTTTACCTGGTGTTTTATTAGCAGGTTTTGAATTTTTTATTCCCGTGTATTACAGACAAGTTAGCTCCACCATGTTTGAAACAGCTCTCTTAAACTTAATGGTTAGTAATGACATTCCTTTAATACATTTTGTTTTATGCATACATTGTATTTTATTTAACTTCCTTCTCAGAGACAACACTGAATGTATCCAACAATAAAACTCTTATAAGAACAACATAAAAATGTCCATGGCTAAGGACATTTTTCCGAAGGTTTAAGTAGGTTTTGTCAAGTCTGTTCCTGTAACTTGTTGATGGTCATTGAAAGGCAAACATATAGAAAACTGAAATGATCTCAGTTTGAATATAAAAAGTGTATGCCTCTCACATGGAATGATAGGTGTATGTGGTACTCAAGATCATTTCCATGTTTATTGTTTAATCTACATTTCCTCCCTTCCCATCTTCACCTTGATTACAGCTTTCTGACTATTCAAATTCAGTACATCTGCTCTCTTAATCCTGCAGTGGTTTGCTTTTCTGCTTTTTATGTACTTCCCTTCTTTGGTATTTTCTGTCCATCTTTGCAGGCATAGACTTTACTTTTGATCTTGCAGCCTGTGTGACTCTTTAACATTTTATAAATGCTCCTGTGAAAGCGTTCTATTTTCTCAAAGTTTGAACACAGAGTTCATTTATTTTCACACTTTCTAAAACTTTTAACCTTTGGATTTCATATTTCATGTTGTGATGATCACAAGGAATCATTTGTAGTTAAGCCTAAAGAAACTCATCTAAGTATTTTGTTATGTATTGCTTATTATTAAATTTTCTTTTAAAAATTTTAGTAATAATGTATGTTTGTGTCTGCAGTTAAAGCATGTATTTAGCTGCAATTCTGTGTTTAAATAGATGTTTATCACCAGATATTTCTTCTTTCAATTTTTTAAATCATATACCTTTATTTATTTCATTCACTTGTTAATTGGCTTGCTTATGCCATCAGATTTTTCACAAAGGGTACGTGGTGATGTATTTCTTGCATATTTGAGATGTCTTTCTGTGGCATTTACATATTAACAACTTGCATGGGTATGGAATTCTTTTATATTCACATTCTTTGCCACACCTGAATGTTGTTCCATTGTTTTCTGGCTTCTAGATTTTATGAGAAATAGTTTGTAGTCAGCCTGAATATTTTTTCTTTGTGATTTGCTTTTTTAATTTGGATATTTGTTTTTTTCCGTATTGTAGAAGTTTAATAACGTCACCACATTATCCTTCAGTTTTTTAAAATAATCTTTATTATTTATCCTGGAACCTGAACCCATTCTATCTGTATAGCCTTCTTGCATTTCAAGAACTTTCTTTCCCTAATTTATCATTGAATATATTTTCTGTTCCACAGGGATTTTTTTTTTCTTCTTTAGGCATGCCAATTATTCATATATTGGATTTCTGTTATTCCTCTACCCAGGCTATCAACTTCCCTCTAATTGCTTCATTTCTCCATTCTTTTTCTTGTGTGATTTGCTCAAAACTGTTAGTTTTCATCGTGTCCTATTTTTTAACCTTGTATTTCAAACACTGTATGTTTTGTTTAATTTTCTTGATCGTGCAAAGCAAATATGGTCTCTTTTTTCCTTCAATTTCCTGAGTGAATCTTTGAAAGTGTTCTCTTAATTTTCCTTTTGCATTTTCTATGTCTTTTCTTCATTTTTCCTTAGGAATGTCTGATCTTACTATTTGTCCAAAAATAGTGTTGATGGAATCTCATTGACTGTCTTCCTTGTTTGTCTTGGATCTCTTTGTATCTTTCTCTTAGCATTTGAGCTGAAGGGCTGGAAGATGATGGCATATATCCTATTTCTAGCTGTTCATTTGTTTGAGTAGGGTGGTAGGAAGGGCATCGTAGCAGTGGGCAGCCTCAGTCTGTGGGCTTTGCTTCCCCTTAATTCTGTTGCATCTTCGAACCAGTTTCATTTGTTCCTTTTCTTTAGTATATGACAGCCACTTTAATGAGAAGTTGTTCAGAATGATGCCTTGCTGTTTATGGAATTTTTGTTCTGTAAGTCTGTTGGACTTTTTCTCTGCATTCCTAGACCACTTTGCAAAATGGGCTTACTTCCAGCCCCCAACCCTTCCAGTTAGTAAGCCAGGCCAGAGGGAAAAATGGGTCAGTTGACTGTATGGTTTCTCTTCAGCTCTTCCAGTACTCATATATAAATATGAGATCCAATGAAATGTTCTTATTCTTCCAAGTTGGGGGAGACCAGGGAGTCTTTCAGAACCTTTGTCACTTGCTTTCCTCAACACTGCATTATATTCACAAGGAGAAGAGCTGTGTGTAGGCTCCAAGCAAGTTCTCTCTACTTGGTCCATTTTTTATACTGCTTCTAGTTGATAGGTCTTTTTCTATCACTAATGTAGGTGAGGTTTTTCCCTCTACTTTTTTTCTTTTTATTCATTTTGATGAGTAGAAGAAAAGTTATTGTTGTTTTTTTAGAGCTCTTTGCCATCTTTCCAGGAAGTCTACTTTATGAGTCTTGATGACTGTAATTAACACATGTGAAGTCTTTCGTAGAGAGTTATAATTACAGAATCTCAGTTAAGAATATACTTTAAAGTCCAAGCTTGCACCTCATACTTGAATCACCTCTATAACATCCACCAATTTGTTGTTAGTCTATTCCCCCTACATTCAGTGGTGGGAGAATCATCTCCCAAGGGGAATTAATTCTGTCTTTGGTCATCTATATTAGAAATTTTTCATATATCAAGCTGAAATCTGTCCTGTAACTAGCTTCAGGTTTCATCCCTTGGGGATACTGGGACACTGGCACCCACTGGAATGTGTCTACTTTTCCAAATAGTTGGAGTTAGCCTCATGACATTCCTGGGGCATTCTTTGTTCTTTTTGTGAAATACCATGAGTTCCATCGATCATTTCTCATAAGGACGGGAATAAAATCTTGTGCCTTGTCATCCTGGTTGTTCTCTTCTTAAAAGAAAAAAATAAAGAGAAAAGAAAACCCGTAATGGAGACCAACACTTTAGGTTGATGGTGATGACCCCCAAAAACCAAACCCGTTGCCCTCGAGTCTATTCTGACTCATAGTGACCCTATAGGACAGAGTAGAGCTGCCCCATAGGGTTTCCTAGGCTGTAATTTTTTTTTTAATTGAACTTTAGGTGAAGCTTTTCAGAGCAAACTAGTTTCTCATTAAACAATTAATACACATATTGTTTTCTGACATTGATTGCCAACCCCTCAACATGTCAACACTCTCCCCTTCTCGACCTTGGGTTCCCCATTGCCAGCTTTCCTGCCCTCTCCTGACCTCTTGTCCTTGCCCCGGAGCTGGTGTGCCCATTTAGTCTAGTTTTGTTTTATGAGCCTGGCTAAACTTTGGCTGAAGGGTGAACCTCAGGAGTGACTTCATTACTGAGCTATAAGTCTGCCCAGGGGCCATACTCTCGGGGTTTCTCCAGTCTCTGTCAGACCAGTAAGTCTGGTCTTTTTTTGTGTGTGTGCGTGTGTGTGTGAGAGTTAGAATTTTGATCTACATTTTCCCCAGCTCTGTCCGGGACCCTCTATTGTGATCCTTGTCAGAGCAGTCAGTAGTGGTAGCCAGGTACCATCTAGTTGTACTGGACTCAGTCTGGTGGATGCCGTAGTAGTTGTGGTCCATTAGTCCTTTGGACTAATCTTTCCCATGTATCTTTGGTTTCCTTCATTCTCCCTTGCTCCAGATGGGATGAGACCAGTGGAGCAACTTAGATGGCCACTCACAAGCTTTTAAGACCCCAGACATTACTCACCAAAGTAGAATGTAGAACATTTTCTTTATAAACTAATAGGCTGTAAATCTTTATGGGAGCATATTACCACATCTTTCTCCCATGGAGCCGCTGGTGGTTTTGAACCTCCGACCTTTCAGTTAGCAGCCGAGCGCTTTAACCACTGTGCAACCAGGGCTACCCCAATGGAGATAGAGTATGTAATATTTCTGCATTTTCTACTAAACTGAGATATTTTTGACTCTAGAAATCTAAGTAAACATCTCAAGAAATGTAGCAATTTTGAGTGCAAAGGGCTCTCCCCAACTTTCTCCATCAGTACCAATTGTTCATATTTAATTTTTCTCAATAGGCAGTGCATTCCTCACCCTGTTTTTGAACTGTTGTCATCTGTGATCTGCAGACAGTCCTCTACATTTGTGAATTTCCTTTTATATGTATTTGCATGGATTTTTTTCTCAATACCTGAGAGTACTTATTCCTTTCGAATTTCATCCTAATTCTGTGGGAACATCTTTCTAAGGTCAAGAGCATTTAAACTTTATTTCCAACTTTTAGCATTTGTAATCCTATACAGTTCATTCTCAAAGGGAAGTAGATGAACCTATGATAACAAGATTCATAAAGAATTACATCAGGAAAAAAATATTTTTATTAATGTTGTGAGTAACGATATGGAAGGAATTAAATTTCAGGACAGATCCCTGTAGTCCATCATTCAATATGAATGTCCATTTGGTTCCAAATCTTTGGTTTTTACTTTGTTCTTTATTTACCTAACAGGTATAAAGCCAGAGACATACTACCTGAATTTGACTTTAATATTTAACATGTGTTGGTATGAGAGAGATTAGAGAAATCAAGAGAGGGCACATCTGCTTTTCTTTCCTTGACTGTTGCCTTGTCTCCTATCGCAGGAGGAAATCAGATGGCCAGCCTGAGTATGCTTCTCACGACCTGGTGGAATGGTGGAACCCTGACTCTGTACATTGTGGGTGGCTTGTTTTAATCTATCCTTATGTACTGAAGTTTATGTTGCCAACCAGTTCATAATAGTCATGGTTGTGAAAGAGGGAAGGAGCGTTTTCTTTTTCCTTGTCCTCTGAAATCTCACTTCTATGTAGGTAAAAAAGGGGAATATTTTCGGAAAAGTGAATTTCATTTGGTAACTATTTGCTTTACAACCAAATTGGCTTAATCTGTCTTTTTCTCCCCATTAAGCAAGCGGATCTTAAAGAGAGAAAACCAACTTACAAGTTTCATTTTACAGAATTTGACATCATGCCTACGTTTTTAGCAGTGTTAATGTTTAAATTGTCTCATTTAGGAAATTGAAGAATGTTTGCGTTATGTTAGTTGCCATCAAGTTGGCTCTGACTCACGGTGACCCCATGTACAGCAAAACAAAACATAGCATGGTCCTGTGCCAGCTTCATGATCACTGATATGCTCAAGTCCATTGTTGTGGTTACTGTGTATTTTGAGTGCCTTCCAATATAGGGGGTTCATCTGCCTGCCCTGTATCAGACAATATTCTGTTGTGATCCATAGGGTTTTCAATGGCTAATTTTCAGAAGTAGATTGCTAGACCTTTCTTCCTGGATGGTTAAGTGGAAGTTGTATTATTCAGTGTATTTATGTGATTGAGAAGCCCTGGTGGTGCAGTGGTTAAAGCGCTCAGCTACTAATCGAAAGGTTGAGGATTCGAACCCACCAGCCACTCCATGGGAGAAAGATGTGGTAGTCTGCTTCCATAAAGATTTACAGCCTTGGAAACCCTATGGGGCAATTCTGTTCTTTCCTATAGGGTCGCTCTGAGTCGGAATTGACATGATGGTAGTGGGTTTCTTAGGTTATGTGATTGTTTAATATAAAATAAACTCAGTTATTCCAGTTGGTTGGTGGTAGTGGTGAGGTAGAGGGAGGATTTTGTAGTAAATAATTCTGGTTCTTCAGCAAAAAGAAAAAGAGGAGGGATCCTGCCCTTCCTTGCCCCATGTCTCGTAGATGAGTCTGGCCTGTGCCCATGTGGCTGTCAATTACCAGTGGGAGGCCCTTCTTCATGGGAGGTCCATATTGATTCCTGGACAGTGGTCAGCCCAGGATATTGCCACTTTCTAGAACTTTTAACAGAAAAGGTGACTGTGTGAGAATTTGAGCATGTCACCTTTGGAAGGGCAATACTTTTCCCAGCCTGTGTGAATGTACGGTGAGTTTTCTGGCTACTCTGTGGATGGGTTTGAGTTTTACCTTGTTGGAAAAATGGGCTTATTGCTCATAAGCAGTGCTGTCACTGGGTATGTTTATTTCTTCATTAATTTGCTGATTATTATAGCCCGTTAAAATGGGTGAAATCATTTTTGTTTCCTTCTCTCTCACCATGAGAATTAGTCTAAAAAGAACTTTGGCATTTACACCAATGTTTTAAAATTGTTCTGTATCTGGATTTACAACAAGGCGCACTATCCTAAATCCAGTTATGTTTAACAAGATTTTGTATACCTTTCTGGAGGTTTCAGCCTTGGAAGCCAAACCACACTTTTTGTAAATGGGCTGACTGTGTATGGATTAATTATGGCGGTGTTCCAAGATGGGTGGAGTCTCGGAAGGTAAAGGGTTGGAAGTAGAAATACCCCTGATTTTCCAAAGTGCTGCTTTAGAAGCTGCCCTCATTGTAAATGTGCTTCTTAAGTCATTTTAATGATCAGGATTCCTTTTAAGAAAAAAAAGTGGTTGTGCTGACATTTACTTTGAGCACTTGAAGCCTAGTTCATATCTGTGGACATGGAAATTAATAATGCATTGCTATGTGAGTTTTCTCCCAATGCTGTTTGTATGTTCTTGCATATAAATTTTTAGAACTCATGGTAAATCAGATGGTGCAGAGGCTGTGTTTGGTTTTTGCTCGTCTTCCCTGCTTTCCAGTGGGTGGCTTGCTTGAACAAGGGAACACAGTGAATAAGTCTATCAGCGCCTGAATCTGTGTTTATAAAATTGTATGATTTATTTTATTAACATTGAAATATTTGGGGTTGAAAGTTTTCAGTTTCATGCGGCTTGTTTGCAAAAAAGATTTAAAAAAAATCTTGTGCATTGCACTCTGCTGTGCTTTTAAGTATTCTTTCCTAGCTGAAAGTGAAAACTAAGGCGCAAATATTGGTAGTAATTCTTTTATTAGCATGCTTTTCCCCCTTACAATTGTTCCTTGCCTCTTAACCCCTGCATGATGAATAGGTTAGGGGTAAACTTCACTTATCTTAAAGCCATAAAGTCATAGTTTTTGTCCCAGTGCTTCTTAAGTACAAATGTACTCTGGCCTCTGAATGTGTAATCAGTCATTGGAATAGCCCAGGGACTGCACAGCAGGAAGAATCTGCATTGGCTGAGTACTCTGGCAAAGTTAAAAGTTCCAGGTTGCAACAAATGTTTGGCTCATCTCTTGTTTTCATGAGGAATAACATCAGACACAGTGCTAAACCTCGCTAGAAATGAGCTGAAATTGACTCCTGAGTGGTCAAGACGTGCATCCAGTAACCTCATATGATCTCTTACCCCATCAAACCAAGGCCATATCTCTGAGGTTAAGAAAATTATGCATTACGTTGCGAAATCTTCTACTTGTGAGTTCAAAGGGAAATGACAAACCTGACTTTATTTGTTGAAAATATGTATTTTTCTCTACTGAAGATAGCGTTAAGCTGGCTCACATATACAAGCATCTCAACTTCCATCATAACTTTTCAGTGAATTTACAAAAAGCAGATTTCAGGAGCCCTTAAGATAAGCATTGTTTCTGAAAGATGTGAAGATGAAGGGGAAAAGCACTATCCTTGTTTAAATGAAGGTTCAGAATGTTTTAGCGCCGGGGTTTCAGATGATTTATTTTTTTGGCAGCACCAAACCAGATGCATACGGAGTACATGGGGGAAAAGCAGTGCTTAGGTTTACTTTTTTTTGTTTGTCCATTCGAGTATTTTCTCTAAGATTTTTATGTTTAAATGGCTTTTTTTTTTTTCCAGATGGTTCCATATCTCAGTGGAGGAAGACAGTCTTAGTGACTTGGGATCTTGTGGGGAAGGGGTCAATACTTTTTTTTTTTTTCTGTTGATATAATTGCAGCCAGTTGGAAATGTATAATTATGTTTATTATACATATATGATGGATTTATTTTAAATCTTAGTGCTTCCTGAAATTAGCGGACAAGTGAGAACAAATTTATTAGAGTAGAAGTGGCAAATGCAAACCAAACCTGGTTCTGACTCATAGCGACCCTATAGAACAGAGTAGAACTGCCCTATAGGGTTTTCAAGGAGCGGCTGGTGGATTCGAATTGCTGACCTTTTGGTTAGCAGCCATAGCTCTTAAACACTGTGACACCAGGGCTCCTTCACACATATACACCATCCCCAAAATACTTCTTATGATAATTTTCCTTTGGTAAGTAGTCAGGGCATTTGAATTAACAGCGTGATTAGAACTCAAACCTTGTGTGGTTGTGACTCTGCATAAAAGCATTAACATAGCAGGTCTGAGCCTGCTGCAAGGTTGGCCTTTGGCTGGCATCTGGGATCTTGGATTTTGGGAAAGTTTCCACTATTCCCTGATAAGAATGGCTCATGGTGCCTGAACTGTTGGTATGAGCAATGTGGTTTCTGCTGAACACCTCCTTTCCTTCTGGGAGTCTGGAATTTTGGTAGGTGCTAGGCAGAGGTGCCTGGTGACAAGCCCTCAGTAAAAACTCTGGACTCCTGTGTTCAGGTGAGCTTCTGTGGTAGACAGCATTTCACATGTGTTATCACAGCTCGTTGCTTGGGGAATTAAGTGCGCCCTATGTGACTCTGCTGGGAGAGGACACTTGGAAGCTTGTGCACCTGGTTTCTTCCCAGTTTTATCCCATGCACCTTTTTCCTTTGCTGGTTTTGCTTTATATCCTTTTGCTGTAATAAATCATAGCTGTGTGTATGGCTGTATACTGAATCCTGTGCATCTTTCTAATGAATTATCCAACCTGGGGGTGGTCTTAGGGACCCTGACAGCATCCGCATTGTTAACTCCTGAGGGTTCCATCCTGGTTAATGTGGAATGCTCTGGATGAGGTGTTCACATTGTAGCCTGTCCTGTGCAAGATTGCACCGGGGTTGTTGGCAGGAGCACATGGGATAATGTTTGTGAAACTCTCTGAGCAGAAACTATCCAAATGTGCAATGATATCATTATTCTGCTTCTTCCATAATACGTTTTGGTTACTGCCATGAGTCAAATGTTATTACATACACATAGAACACTCAGTTTTTTACCCTTCAGGTAGTGTTAGACCTCTCTCTGAATCCAGCGAGGCAAATGCCAGTTCCCCAGTGGTCTGAGCTGACAAGAGTGACAGACCTTGGGGGCCCAATCTAGACACTAACTCCCACCCTCCCCACATTTTTCACATTGCTGTCAGGTTGCTTTTCTTAAACGATACTGATTATGATTCTCTTCTATCCAGACTGTTAATTGCTCTCCCTTAGTTGCAAAATGGAGCCCTGGTGGCACAGTGGTTAAGAGCTATGGCTGCTGACCAAAAGATCGGCAGTTTGAATCCACCAGCTGCTCTTTGGAAACCCTATAGGCAGTTCTACTCTGTCCTATAGGGTCACTATGAGTCGGAATCAACTCGATGGCAATGGGTTGGTTTTTTAGTTGCAAAATAAAAGCTGGGTATCTTCACCTGTCACTGAAGTTCCTCTGATCCCACCCTCCCTTTCTGGCCTTACTTCTTACTGCTCATCTTGATCCATCTGATGCTCTGCCTAAATTTGGGTACCAACACTTTTTCTTCCCTTCCCCTTCTTCACATCTTTGATGTTGCTCACCTCCTTGCCAAGCATACATTCTCCTCCATCTCTGCCTGTGAAAATCAAACTCACTCTGCAAGCCCATCTCAAGCTCTGCCTCTTCCTCAGCGTGTACTCTGATCTCTGCACTAGGAGTTGCCTTTGAGCCCTGTGATGTTTTTTCTTTATTGTATGTGTGCATGTGTTGGGTATGTGTAGGAAGCCTTGGTAGGGGAGTGGAGAAGGCAGATAGCTAAGGGAAGGGCACCACCAAAACTAAACTCTCTGCTGTTGAGTTGATTCCTTAGCCAATAAAGGTGAATTATTAAACCAGCTACTGCAGTGGGTAGTTGGAGCTCAGTCCTGGGGAGAAGCTCTGGGAAATAGCGTGGAGCAGTGCTGCTCAGACTTTAATGTGCATAGGAATCACCTAGGGAGCTTGTTGTTAAACTACAGATTCAGACTCAACATGTCTGGGTGAGACCTGAGAGTCTGCATTTCTCACAAGTGCCTTGGTGATGGTGATGCTGCTGGCTCTGGTCCACAGAGCACATTTTTTGCGAACAATGATAAAGTTATGCTTCCTGAAGGGTGAGGGAGCTGGGGTATTTATATACCTACTCTGGATAGTTATTAGTTTCGGACCTTTTGGGCGCTGTTAATTTCTGCCACCTTTAGCCTATCATGTGGCATCTCTGACTTTGGAGAAAAGCCCTCAGATAAAAGAGATGCAGTTTTCTCTAAATTGTTAAAATCTATTTTATTTTGAATTACCTCCTTCCCAAATTTCATTTTTCCTTTGACTCATAAAAGTCCACATAGTAAAAACTTTCTACGATATGGAAATCTTTTTTGATGTTTTACATGACATAACTGCTAAGTATTTAAGGGTGGGAATCCCTATGTGGTGGAACAGTTAACACGCTTGATTGCTAACCAAAAAGTTGGATGTTCGAGTCCACCCAGAGGTGCATCGAAAGAAAGGCCTGGTGATCTACTTCTGAAAGATCAGCCAGTGAAAATCCTGTGGCGCACAATTCTACTCTGATACACACGGGGTCACCATGAGTTGGAATTGACTCAATGACAACTTTTTTTCTTTTTTTAAGACCTCCTGTGTATCTAGTTTAGTAGATGCTGCAGTTGATTGAAAAGAAATGTAAGGCTTTCTTTTTAAGCCCTCAAAGGATTAATCATTTAGGTGGGAAGAAAAAGTCAATGAATATGAGAAAGGAAACCGATTGTAAGTGTTAAGGGATGTTCAATGGCAATTGGATGTCTTAGATTTTTCCATTTAGTCTCAATGTCAAATGCTCCTTCTTGTCAGATTGTATAAGCTGTGGGTTAACATTCGTAGTTGAAAAGATATAATCACTATCACATACAGAAATTCATCTGTGAGCATGATTTTGGGCTGGCGTGATTAGGGAATATTATAAAAAACATGCAATATTCCAGCTGGACCTTAGAAAGCAGGGAAGCTCAGAAAAGGCTGTCAGAAGATCAAGGACTTTGCAGCCATTGTTTGCCTCAATTCCCAGGGTCTGGTTTGGTGTTCAAATGCGACCTAAAGTTAATGGAAGATGGCTCTGTCTGCTGGTAAAACCAGCAACCAAATGAGGATTCTTGATTCCCCCTTGGGATGCGGTTTTCCTCTTTGAGTCTGTAGATATTTTAAATATTCATTTCACAGTCTTGTTGATTTTGCCTCCTTTCTGGCAATTAACAGCTGGTATCATCTCTTTCCATAGACCTTTTCTCTGAGGTGGAGCCCTGGTGGCACGGTGGTTAAGAGCTATGGCTGCTAACCAAAAGGTCCGGTAGTTCGAATCCACCAGCCGCTTCTTGGAAACCCTAGGGGGCAGTTCTGTTCTGTCCTGTAGGGTCGCTATGAGTCAGAGCGGACTTGATGGGAATGGGTTTGTTTTTGTTGTTTTAGTTTTTCTCTGAGGTGGCTCAAAGGAGTCAGCAATAAGGGGGTTGTTTGTCTGTGAGACAGCACATTTGGGGAGGAGGTGTGCCTTCCTCAGATTCATTCTTATTGCTTACTGAATGGTATTATATGGCACCATTGACTGCAGAAGTAAAAGAGATGCAAAGAAAAAAGTGTAAATCATGGAAAAACGGTATCAAGTTTTTCCAATATAGGACTTAAATAGACAAATCCTTGTCTCTGGATAAATTTGCAATCTTTGTACTTGCTGATGTCTTCCCACATTTGTGATTTTATTGGAAAAATAGAGAATTGTGATGAAACAAGCAACTGGGCCCATCTTGAGTGGCTGGAAGAGGTTATGTGACCTTGTGGAACAGAGTCTCCTCCAAGTTCGAATCTTAGGTTTGCTGTTTACCAGCCCTGTGACCTTGGTTACGTTCTTAAGGCCTTGGAGCCATGATTCCTTTATTTGTGAATTAAGGAAAACAATATCTTCCTTTATGGGTTGCTGGGAAGAGTAACTAAATGAGTAAAAAGAGTAAATAAATGAGGCTGAGCACATGAGGGGCTCTCAGTAAATGTTTTCTTCTGTGGTCTAAGGTTCCAATGAATAGAAGCTGGGGCCAGAGGGAAATTTAGGTCTTCCAACTCAATCCATAGCTTCTTGGGTGGAGGGAAATACAAAGAGGTATAAAAATTAATAATGACATTTATTTTATAATACAACTGACTGAGGTTAGTTCATGCTCATAACATCAGCTCTGCTTACTAAATGCATTCTAATAATCCACTGTTTTGGGGTATTTCTTGGTGCTGGAGCAAACACATAGAGACACTGCCTTCTGATTCTTAACAAAACTGAAGACCCTCAGTTTTTTACGGTATCCAGTTGTTTTTATAGAAGTAGTTGTCAAGATATAAATGCCTTTATTAAATTTATTTCATTTTAGACAGAGTTACGTGCTGGTCTGATATATTCGGTTACTGCAGCATTGTCTTGTTGCCTTTTGTTTTGTTAACGCTGCGTTTATTCTGATTGGTTAGTGCATTTGTTCTGATTGGGTGGTGTGTACTGTTCGGTTATGAAATATTTTGGATCTCACTGGGGATTACATGTTCTTAAAAAAAGTTTTTTTTTCTGTGTAGGGTTTTAGGATGTGTCCTTTAAAGAGAAAAGGTTATTTTAGTAAATTCTATCAGATTAAAAGATGGATAGTAAGGATGTGCTGGTATCCTGTTGATGGCTCCATCTAAGCAAGAGCTTGCAGTTATTTTCTAAAATAATCTTAAGTTAATGCTGATGGAACTATGTCTTATCAGTCCCACATTGGAAGACTAATTATTGGTATGTACTCTTAGCAGAATTATTATGCTTGTTGGTGTAATCCATGTCAGCCAAGGTGACACGTTGTAATTATATATTCATTTTCTCTTACTCTTCGTCTTCTGCATGTATCATCAAACAAGCTTTCTTTATTACAGTTGTGGTTATTTCAGTGGCAACCACTTTCACTTGAAATGACACAAAAACCATCCCTTATCTCTGGGCCACATGGTCTTTCCTGAGACATAAATGTAGCATGTGCTACAGAATCTTTTCTAATCACGTCTGTAGATGTCTTAAAGCTCCTTGTGTTTCTTTGTCTAAAATGTTGGGTCATTAGCAGACTTATCAGTGGACTGATGTGTTTCCCCAAGTTCCACTGACATAAAATTGTGTCCTTATTTTTGATTGGAGTCCCTGGTGGTGCAAATGGTTAATACACTTGGCTGCTAACTGAAAGGTTGGAGGTTCAAGCCCACTCAGAAGTGCCTTGGAAGAAAGGCCTGGTGGTTTACTTCAGAAAATCGGCCATTGAAAATTCTATGGAGCACAGTTCTAGATGGGGTTGCTATGAGTTGGAATCTTCCCGATGGCATCTGGTTTGCTGGTACTGGTTATTTTTGACTGCCCTGGAAATCATTCCTTAATTTTCAATCCAGGAAAAATAAATGATTATTGATGTTAATTACTCTCTTTTTGCACCTCTCAATTGTAATTTAAAGTGATATGTTGGATTTTGGTCATTAATAGTTTTTTTTTCCTAATATTTGAGCCTTTATTAGATGATTTTGTAAAACAAAAGTGTCTCATTCAACTAGTTCAGCAAGCAAATTTCTCTGCTATTGTGTGCTTTTACTATTAAGTTATGATCTAAAACTGAGGTAGGATTACTCTGTCTTGGTTCAGTGAAGCCTCTATACTGGGCTGCTAACAGAAAGGTCAGCGGTTTGAACCCAGCAGCCACTCCCTGGGAGAAAGATGTGGCAATCTGCTTCTGTAAAGATTTACAGCCTTGGAAACCCTGTGAGGCAGTTCTGCTCTGTCCTGTAGGGCTACTATGAGTTGGAATCGACTCCATGGCAGTGGGTTTAGTTTTTTTTTGGTACCTTGTATTAGAGCTTTAGTAACCTTCTTTTTTCTTTTTGGTACCTTGTATTAGAGCTTTAGTAACATTCTTTCCCTCCCTCCCCCCAGTTTCTGCTAGGGAGCTAACCCACTTTTATGGGAATTCATTTTTTCATCATTTGTATTGACTTCCAATTTTCCATGTCTGGTAGTTTTCAGTAGGGTAGTGTATGAAATTTGATTTTAGAGTTGGCTTAGAGATTCAGTAAGAACAAATGATTTCTTTTCATCCATGTATCCTCAGCACCTAGCACAGGGCTAGGCCCAGTGTAGATGGTCAATAAATATTTGTTGAAATGAATAGTTCTCCAAAGGCTTGCTTGACTCTTTCTTTTGTCCAGTCACCTGGCAAGAGAATGAGGTCTTTATGATGATTTTGTCTTTAGAGGCCTAATTACTTAGTTCTTATGCAGATTGGCATTATGTAATCTTTCCACTATTGGACAACATTTTCTGTGACAGCAGACTCTTCTGGGTGAATGAATTTCTCTATCAGCTATTGATGTTCTGAGCTTGGGTTTAGAAAAATCCAGACACATTTGTCCACCAAGGCCAAAGAGATTGTTTAGCACAAGAGAGGGAAGTATTTAAATCAGCAAAATTTGCTTTCTATTTGGGATCTTCCTAGCCATCCAGGCTGGCCATAACTTCCTAGATGGAATAAGTTATTTTGTTAGATAATTGGAATTGAATCTTGTAAACCAAAAGTATTTTGCTTGTTGATTCTGTTTGCATTTTAGGAGAGGAGATGATTCTAAACATCTGCAGGTAGTCTGCAGATGTGCCAGATTGATGGCCTTTCTATTACAAATTCATCTTTTTCTTTAAGTTTGTTTGTAGATGTTCTTAAACACAGATGGTAAACACTTTCTTCCTTTGGTTTCATACAGTACAAAATAGTACTAATAATTTTAGTCTGCATGGTTCTATGAACCACATTTATATTTTGCTTTATCTTATGTGGTGTGTACTTTCTGTTATCTGTGTTGCTGCAGTAAAAAATAATTTATAAGTAATTACATCCATCAGAGAATTTGAGGGCCTTCCCATAAACAAAGTGGTATGCGTGTGTTTTCTGTAAAGGCAGGTTCAGATCAGTGCTCTGGGCTTATGTATCCGGGATCTGCTTGCACTGACAGTTCAGATGTGGAAAGTAAAGGGGAATATGGAAAATAGGAATTTTTGTCATTACCTTTTTCTCGGACATGAACTGGCACGTAGATTTACTATGGATCAAGCATGTGCTTGTTAGTGTTGAGCAATGGTTTATCCAACTTGTGTTTTGGGAATTTCATAAAACCAAATTCTCACTTCAAACCCGTTTTGAAAGTAGGTACAGTGTAAATTACCAAAAACAAAAGAACAAAAAAAATGCTGCAGACAAAAAAAGGCAGCATGAGAGATGCCAGTGCCCAGCTTTCCTTCATGTGGTGTCTGTTCTTGCTTGTGAGCTGTGAGTGCAGTTCTCATTATCAGTTAGTGGGAACGCCTGAGGCAGCGCTTAGCAGGAAGTGGGGCAGCTTGACCCTGCCCTTCCTGCTTAGCAAAGGGCCACTGGCTCCTCCACAGGCTTTGGCGGGCTTGGTGTTCTGGTCCTGGGACATAGCCAGTGTCTGTGAGTGTGTGTGTGTGTGTGTGTAGTGTGTGTGTTTAGGAAAAGGACAGAGAAATTGATTGAGTCTGCCTGCAGTTGTTCATGCCTGCGGTTAAGGAAACACAGCAGTTCTTCCCTTCAACTAGTTCCTTGCCGTAAGTCACCTGATGTGGTTCATCTTCTTTCCCAGGAAGTCACTAACCGTATTTATTACCAGTGATAATAATCATTTACCCGAGACTCTCTCCAGCCTTCTCTTGAAATGCCTTTTGGGATGAGACGTGCCTGGGAACTATGCTTGTTCGGGGTGCCTGTGGTGAATGGCTTGGCAAGGTGGCAGTGGGAATCTGGGTCCTCAGTGGGGATGTAGGCCAGTTCCAGCCAGGACTTGCAGTCTCCTCCATCAGGTCATACAGTTACTGATTTGATAGAGCAGCCTCCTGCATGAGGCCTTTGTACAGGGACTTACTAGGCCAGTGCAGCTCTCCACCACAGGAAGGAGATCGTTTGCCAAGCCCCATTACCTTGTCAGACATAGACACCAAGCCCCGATGAGGAAGGAGCATAGGAGACAGAAGGCAGGATGCAACCCAGAGACTGAAAATTCAGTGGTGGCAGGAAGTAGGAGCTGGAGCACTGAACAACTGAGTCCTCAAGAATCTCTGGAGACATGGGAGGTTGCAGTGGGTATGCTAGTTGAAAGCGAGAGAGAACTCAAGTCCTTTTAATTTATACTTTATAGAAAAGGATGACTCCATAATTCTAGAGGTCCTGAGGATACCCAAACAGATGACACATAAATAGGTGTTACATAATTTGATAAGGCAATCCACAAACTGTATTTTGGATGAATGAAATATGGTGGCTAAAGGCATGGGCTCCAGCACCACCCAGCCTGGGTTTGAATCTTGATTCCAACGTTTGTTATCAGTATGCCTTTCTAAGTCTAAGCTGCCTCATCTATAAATGAGCATAATCATAATGATTGTTGTTGTGAAGAAAAAGTGAGATAATATATGTTAAATAATTTACACAGGGCTTAGCAATAGTAAATACTCAATAAAAGTTAACTGTTATTATTACTATATAGTTGTTGATCTTTAATATCCATAGAAGGGAAGAACCATTAACAATTGTGAAAAACACTGCTTATTTGCCAGTTTAATGAGATCAGAACAAATTGTAGGCTTCAGTCTGGATTCTATCTGTGAATATAAGGGGTACAAATTAAATTTTATGTGTATAAGCAAAGGAAAGTCATTTTAAGATCTTAATTTAATGAATCTGACCATTGTTTATTTCTGATAGCTGGGTGTGAATGACTTCAGTGACAATATTGGTGCTTGTTCACATGTTTGCAGTGAACACCAGTGCATTTTTGTTTATACTATACTCCCATAATTTGTAAGCTTATCCCCATCCCCCGCCCGGCCAAAAAAAAGCCATAAACTACTACAAGTTCCGGTTAATTCTAGGGAAGTAGATAGGACGGAATCGTGGGGAACAGCAAACTATTTTTAGATACATATTGAGTGTCTCTTCCATTGTCAAGTCTGCAGCCTCCCAGGCCTCCGTATTGTACTCCACTCCTCTGAAGGGCACCATTTTATTTTATTTTTTTTTATTATACTTCAGGTGAAGGCTTACAGAACAAATAGTTTCTCATGAAACAGTAGTACACATATTGTTTT
>NW_004444043.1:2948433-2951411 GCF_000243295.1 Trichechus manatus latirostris
ACCACTGAGCTAAAAGGGTGTCTGGAGGCCATACTCTGGGGGTTTCTCCTGTCTGAAGGGTGCCATTTTTTATGGGTTCCTGACCATGTGGTGGTAGACAGACAAATTATGAGATAGTAAAAGAGTTGACACCTCCTTTATAAATAAGAAATATTTTATTTATGGAATTTGCATATTCTTTCTATATGCAGATAGAAATTGTGGCCAAGACTAGTCTCCTTGTTTTCTTATACTTTTAATTCTAAGGAATTAAATATATCAAACCGTATCTTCTAAATGAAAACAAACTGTTGTTTTGTGAAACTGCAGTCTCTAATGAATTCTAGAAATGAAAATTCTGTATAGCGTGACAAATTTAAGTCTTTATATAAAAATATTGTGTTAATGATATCCTTATGCTTCTGTCATCTTACTTTAATTTTGTACCCTGCAGATTTCTTAGTAATGCTTTTCTCCTTCATCCCCCACCTCCAATTATACCATTATTGATCATATTAATACTACTTTGGATTATAAAAATTAAGAGAAGCAGTATAGCACAGTTGTTAAAAGTCATGAATTCTAGAGCCATAGAATCAGAGTTTGAATCTAGGTCTGCACTTAATAGCTGTAGCATCTTGGACAGGCTGCAAAGCTTCTCTCTGCCTCAGTTTCTTCATCTGTAAAATGGGGTATCAGTAGTACTATCTGATTGGTAGTATCATTGCTATGAGGATTCAATTATGAGTTCATGTATATAGAGTATTTAGAATTTATCTGGCACATAGTAAGCACTATGTAACTGTTAACTTTTATTTTCGAGCATTGTATTAGAATAATATTAGGTGTTTTAACAAACAAATCCCATATGTCACTGGTATAATTCAGTAGAAGTTTATTTCTCATTTATTTAAAGCCTAAAATGGGTTTCCTGATAGGTTGGCACCTACCAAACCAAATGACACTTATGGCTAATAAGAATATTCAAATTTTAGTATATCAACCTTGAAAGAGGAGAAATTTCAGTTAATCCTTCGATTAATCATATGTGGTCCATATTTAGTCCTAGAACCTAGAAGTTGCTAATAAAGTTTTACTTATTATATGGGAATGCGTTGGATTTTTCAGATAGAATTTTGTAAAAGCTCTTATAGGTGGTAAGCTAATGATTTTAAGAAAAAAGAGAGGCAAAAAGGAAAAGTCAGCTTGAATGCAGCAAACATGGAAATGCTAGGAGATGTAGTAGAGCTCAAGCTAGAAGAGAATGGAGGATTATGTTTTATGTTAAAGGGGTAAAGAAGACATTTGCGTGTGGAGTGTTGTTAGTAATTGAATTGTATCATAAGTGATGTAGAAATAAGAGTTGGTAAAAATGAAATTACTATGGGTGCTGGAAACCAGTAACCCATTATGAACTCGATGAATCTGAGAAGAGAGTAGCCTAGTAGGAAGGATGAATGAAATGTTCCACTAAGTTCTGAAGGGATAGTAACAGATTCATCTGCTTCTTATTATAAAGAGAAAGCAAGCGGAATGACAGGGCTAATTAAGTCCTTAGAGAGTATTAATGTATTCCTGGGGTCCAGAAATAGCTACAGATAGACCTTATTTAAAGCAAATTTAACATATTTGGATTTACAGAACAGCTTCATTAAGGAAAAGTTATAAAATATTTCCTCACTTTCTAAGGATATCGACATAGTCTTTTCCATGCGTCACTAGTTTAAAACATGATTTTATTAACTATTTTTAATTCTACATACATAAATTATTTCAAAATGATATTTTAAAGTTATGTGTCCATGTAGCAAAGGAGGTTTGAAATGTCATTTTTTTCTTTTTTAGGCTGAAAGATTCAAGCAATATTATAAAGATAAATATCTTAAATTATAAGTTGATCTGCACTTTTATATACATTTTTTCTCCTTAGATCAGTACATATATAAATCAACAGTCTGTTTATATTCCATTTTTTATTTGCTTTGCTTTGCTGATACTGAAGAGATACGCTGGAATATCTGTTACAGTCTACTTTTATTATATATTAATTGTTGTTTGTGGGGATATATGCCATTTAAACATGGCTGCACTATTGACAACTGCAGCCCCCACAGGCCTCTGTGCTGCACAGCATGTTGAGACTTGTCCCCAACATGTTGAGACTTGTCCCCAACATGTTGAGACTTGTCCCCAACATGTTGAGACTTGTCATGACTTGTTTTCCCAAACCTATTGTACCTTTACTGATAGGCTTGTTTATCTGAATTCCTTCTCCCTTGCCCGCACCCAAAGCCCATTTTTCTGTTATTTGCTTCACTGCTTGCTGTATTGACTATAAATAAACTCCTGGGACTGAAGCTGGGGTCGACTCCTCAGAGTGACCCTCCTGGCCCCACTTCTCTGTTAAGAGTTGTGTTTGGTTACTGTCTCCGCCGCCCCGACATTTGCCTCCGCTGCGACAGATGGTGCCCCGTGTGAGGGGCTGCAACAGATGGTGTCCCGTGTGAGGGTGCTGTAGACATCCTCGCACTCAGTCCCTGAAGGTGGTAAGTACAGGATGCGTCCATTTCGGGCTGCTCTTACAGCCCTGGGAGCGGCGGGGTTTTTCCGGGGGCAGAACTTTCCCGGACGTTCTCATCTCGGGCTGCTATAGCCCCGGGAGCGGCGGGGGTTTCTCGTACGCTCCCTCAAGGGATTTCAGGCTTCGGGCCAGGAGCTTTCCTATCACTCTTTCCTTCATTTTCCTATTCCTCCTCGCTATGGGGAATTCTCTTTCTCCTGAACAACATCAACACAAAACCCAGTTGTTGGGATTGTTAAAGGCCTCTAAGCTTAAGGTGTCAGAAGAAGCCCTTACCCAACTTTTGCTTTTAATTGATTCTGCCTGTCCTTGGTATCCCTTGCAGGGAAACCTTGATGTAGAAGCATGGGAACATATCGGTAACATCATTTGTGACATGAACATCCCAGCTTCAGTTCTTATTGCTTGGCATCACTGC
>NW_004444043.1:2951511-2958764 GCF_000243295.1 Trichechus manatus latirostris
CAGCTCCTTCTGCTCCCTCCCCTAGTAAAGAAAATGTTTATGACCCTCCTCTTTCCACGCCTCCCAAGGCTGATTTCTCTCAACATGAGTCTCTTATGGAAAGATGTTTGCAGGAGGGCCGTGAGAAAGAGGGGTTTTCTGCTTATCCTGTCATTCGGGGATCAGGACCGCCCCGTCACGATGGCCTTGACTTTCAAGTTTTTAAAGAACTCCGTAAAAGCATGATAGAGAATGGTTTACAGTGTTCCTTTACAAAAGGAATTGTAGAAGCTATAGGACAAAACTATAAATAAACTCCTGGGACTGAAGCCGGGGTCGACTTCTCAGAGTGACCCTCCTGGCCCCACTTCTCTGTTAAGAGTTGTGTTTGGTTACTGTCTCCGCCACCCCGACATTTGCCACCGCTGCGACAGATGGTGCCCCGTGTGAGGGGCTGTGACAGTTGTTAGTATTTTCTGACAACTAATTAAAAAATTGAATATCAAAGCACATTTCTCCATTAGAGAGAAGGCAAACCATAAATCCTGTGGTTTAGACCTTTGGAGCATACTTACAACTAAATTAAGTTGACTTGCATTGAACTTAATGAGCTTCTGACCCAAAACAAAGACAGCATATTTTATATGTAAGGTTGTCATTAAGATAGCTTCATGTTTAAGCTGACAGTGTGTTTTGTAGAGGCTAAGGGAGATGTTTTCAAAGTAGAATAGAAAAATAATAAAAATTTCATCTAAAATATACATAAATCTTTTGTTTCAAATAATCTGCTAGCTTTTGAAAAGATATGGAGGCAGAATAAGTTGTGTCCATATCGTTTGTAGAGGTTACTTGGATCAAGAGTTTTGTCTTCATTTTTTGGAATTTTTCTTATCCTTTTGAGCCTTTGGTCAGATCATTGCCCTTCTATCATTCAGAAGTCCAACAGGCTTAAAAAAATTAAAAAATAAATTCCAATGTTTCTTATTCCTCCTAGTCAGAATAAAAATCATGCATTTAAGGCAGTATACCTTTTGGTGACCTTAGTTTTTCCAATCCGCGACCAACTTGTATGTGACTTAAGTGCCAGAAGCCCCAGTAGAGAACTTTTTATTTTGTTGCAGAAATTAATTGACTAGCCATTGTTAGATGTTTCTTGTGTGGTTTCACTTTGCAGAGGAAAATGATAGAAAAAAGTGAGGATAAAGGTGAAACAAGATGGAAGGGAATTCTGAAAAGAGTTGAAAATGAGCAGGGTAGTGGAGATTTGAATATGGACTATTAGAATGCTGATTCTCATAGTAATTCTGTCTCCTGGTGTTGGTTGGTGAGTTGGTCCGAGGTAAGGACTGTAGTGTTTATTGTAGAAACGTGACTAACCTTAGGCCTCTTTTGGTGATTGAGGCCATTTCCATGCAACTGTAGTTTCTACCCCCTGTTTTATATTCTGTATGCTATGATAGAATTATGATAAGAAACATGACTGGAAGAAAAAAGAGTAAAGCAGGAATAGGTCAACTTTGGGTGTACATCTCTAGAAGTGACCAGTTTAGCTTGAAGAGGCACATAAGCCAACTGACCTTCCAAAGTCTGTCTAAGATAGTGCTCTTTACTTTGACGGGATCTTTGACTAAACAGGTAGTATGGCCACTGTGAATACCACTGTGAACAGCAAAATACTCTCAAGCTGGTGTAATAACAGTTTTGTCACCAAGATTTATTATTCCACTTTGCGCAGCTTCTATTGTGCATACTTGAAAGCAATTGCTGTAGTTTGAGTGGGTAAGCTGCTTTGAAATTGAAAATCAGTGGGACTCTATGAAATACATTTTGAAGCATTTGTCTGACATTGAGACAAGTAACTTCATAGAGATTTTGTTTCTTATATAAAAAAAAGGTCAACACGGAGTTATGCAAGGAATGCATTCTTAGGTCATGCGTGTCCAACAAAGCAGGCAAATAAACATCTTCTCTCTCTGTGTGCTGCCAGGGAGGAAACACTTTTTATTGGCATACCATAACTACACTCAACTGCTATGAGTCCATTTTGCAGGAAAGCCGTCTAGTGAAATGGTCGGGGAAAATTTTGGATTCCAACACTCTTCTATACTTAAAATATTGTCTCCACGGACCCAGCTTCTGATAACATTAGGTTCACAAACATGCGTATTCCCACTTGTGTGTGTACATGTGCACACACATACACTCCCATGCATGCATACACATGCGTGCACACACACACTTGCGTAAATGTCCATATGTGCACACATACAGCACACGTACACCCATGCACATTCACACAGATGCACACACATATATGCAATACACATATGCACATACATGCACACATGTACCCCACGGGACTCTTTAGAAACGAATGCAGAAATGTGTGAAAAGCCTGAGGCCTTTGGGGAGGACTCAGGAAGAGGCTCAACAAAGTCCTGTAATTCCACCAGGCATTGGGTACCTACAGAATGAAAGCACAGCTCAGAGGTTGCAGTAAATCTTGCCAACCGTCTAGTAATCAAAATATTCATTGTCAAAATATCATGAGCTTATATGGACACAGAGTTTTCGTTAGCTTTTGCCAATTAAATAATTGCCAAACCAGTCAGTATACATGTAAGTTCAATAAACATGAAGACATTTTTTTAAATCTCACACTTTACTCTCATTTCCTTTATGAAATTTAAGGGTGGTTTCCTGAAGGGAATCACCTCTGTTACATTTATGATGAAAAAGTAAGAGGGGAGAGGTCTCCTGGTTAGTCATTTGTGCAGATGTGATGGCATTTATCAAAATACATTTTCAGCTGTAGTACTGGATTAAGAGAAAATTAGTAATCATTTATTAAAACAGTGTTTTTAGTTGGCTGCTGGTAGCAGAAAGACCCAGTTCTAATTGGCTGCAGCAAGGTGGAAATGAATTCTCTCATGTAATGAGCCGTCCAGCAGTAGGGACGAATCCAGATGTCCCAACTCAGGGCTCTGACTCCAGCTTCTCTGGATTCCTTTGCTTTAGGCGCTTAGCAAGCCAGCCGCAGGGCTTCCGTCTCCACAGCCAGATAGACCAAAACTAGAGACGAAAAGGTCTCTCTCTTCCGATGTTTCTGTCTTAGGATCAGGGATAACACAGAGCCACTGCCGGTGGCAGTATTCAGGCGTTCCCCGAGTGTCCCAGTCAGAACTGCATCTCATGCTTGGCCAGCCACAGGGGGGATCAGACTGCCGTGATGGTTTCTGAACAGTCAGGATTCATGCCCCAACAGAGCACAGGACCACCATCCCTTTGAAGCGCATGAGGGAGGGATGGATGTCTTAATAGAACTGAGGCTTTGCTAGCAAGGGTTAAGGGGGAGTGGATGTTGTGTAGGCAAACAATCACATCTGCTTTTGTAAACAAAATTGATGGGAAAGAATGGATTAAAAAAACCAAAAAACATTATTAAATGTGCCTATCAGATAAGACCTTTGGTTTTCTAGGTTACTTTAAAAAACGAATATGCTTTATTGTTTTTTTAAAGAGAAGATACATTTTGCTAAAACATTAAGAATTTATAAAAATATGTCCCAAATAGAGGAATTATCCAGGCATCCAGGCATTTTTATGTAGCATCTGACTCCGGGCTGGGGTTGAACACTGTTTTATCCTTCTCACTGAGAATAATGGACTTCTGAGTCCATAGCTGACACTCATCTTTGATCTTTGCCGGGTAACTACTGCCATTCTTGCTGAATCTCATGAAGTAATATCCTGAGGAAATACGAATATTTAGACTTGCACCAGCTTTCGAAAAAGTCCCTGGTATTATACTTTGAAGAGAGTATTTCCTGTGGAGGGTTTGGCCGTTGAGATTAGTAAATGAGGAAGGTTGCTACTCTGTCTTCATAGACCTTTTTATAGCGTGAATTTTTGACAAAACCTGGGGGTCTCCAATCACTGTCACTAATAAGAATGCTAACAGCCATTATTCGTCTGTCACTTGTGCTCTCTGCTAGGCCCCGTGCTTGACAGGGAGTTTGTCACCATTTATTTTATTTTATTTTTAAGGAGAAAACGTAACTTGTCGCACATTCTCCTTCTACAAGTGGAGGCAGTGGATTCTAAACCAGGTTTGTCTGGCCTTGAAGCCTGTGTTTCTGATGTATCATACTTCTTCAAAAGAAGGAAGATGAGAGCAGTAATTCTGCCCTCTATTCATGGAGAGATACTGAATCAGATCCTTCCTGCAGATTAACCAATATAATCCAAAATGCCTTTAGGGCTCAGTGTAGAACAAAAGATACACTCTTTCCTGTGTCCCCTCCACCCCCTCGTTTGCGGTGGAGTTGATTCAGACTCGTGGCAACCTCACGTGTGTCAGAGTAGAACTGTGCTCTGTAGGGTTTTCAGTGGCTGATTGTTTGGAAGAGTATAGCAGATATTAAAGGAGATCTCTTGCCCTGCCTCCCTCCCAGTCTATTCATCCTGGAGCAGCCAGAGTTACCGTGTTAAAGTGTAAGGCTGCCACATCGCTCCTCTGCCGAGAGCCTTCTGGATGCCTCCTGTCTCACTATGAGTACAAAACCTAAAATTGTAGAGGGCCTGTTGGCCCCCTGTGCGTTCTCTGCCTCTGCTTCCCTTCATTCTCTGACATCATCTTTTTCTGCTCTTCTTTTTGTTGACTCTACTCCCCACTTGCCACTCGCCTCCATGTGGTTCCTCAGACTCACTACCCTCTCTTTTGTCTTGGGGACTTTGCACTTTAGGTTTGTCTGTCCTGGATTGCTCCTCTGTTAGGAATCAGCAGAGCTCATCCCCTCCTCTCCCTTAAGCCTTTACTTAAGTATTCTCTGTGAGGGCTGCCCTGATTGTCACCCCAGTCACACAACCTGGCCCCCATTTCTTACTTTTTTATCCTAGGCGTTATCAGTATTTTCCATTTGGCCGGTGAGTTGATTCTGACTCATGGTGACCCCATGTGTGTCAGAGTAGATCTGTGCTCCACAGGGTTTTCAGTGGCTGATTTTTTTGGAAGTGGATCGCCAGGTCTTTCTTCTGAGGTACCTCTGGGTGGACTCAAACCTCCAGACTTTTGGTAGCAACCAAGTGCATTAACAGTTTAAACCACCCTGGGACTCCATCAGTATTTTACATCCTGTCTGTTTTTGTTAATTATTTGTGTGATGTCTTCCAGTAGCTCCATGGGAAATTTTTGTCTGTTTTGTGTATTGCTGGATCCTAAGTACCTAGAACAGGACTCGGCCCAATGTAGAGGCTTAGTCAATATTTGTTGACTGGATGAACGAGTGAATGACTCATACATGGATTAGAGTTCTGGCTGTGATCATGCAGGTGGACTGCTGAGAGATATTCACAAGGACATGGCGTTACTTAATTACAAAACCTCCTTTCCATGTTTCTGTCAGGTTCATGGTGTGGAGTTCAGCCATTTTCTATCACCAAAAGAGTGAATCAGAGTGTCTGGTTTTATTCAGCAGATTTTATTCTGATATTCTTCAAAACATGGCACCTAGATATAATTCTTAAATGCAAGACAATTTTTCCAGCCTAACTAACTAACTTCAGGCATTTCAGATGTCCTTTAGGCAGTCACCCAAAATATTCCATGTGCCAGTGACTCTGCAACTCAGGGAGACACACAAGGTAATATTGACACCTTTTTAGTCTGAATGGTGCTGCTTGCTGATGATAAGCCCAGATGCTGTGAAGGCAGAACTTCAAGTGGAATTAGTACTGTTCACTGGCAGTATGAAGCAGAATACCAGTACCAGTTGCTGTTTAGTCATTTCCAACTCATGGTGACCCCATGTGAATCAGAGTAGAAGTGTACTTTGTAGGGTCTTCAGTGGTCAATTTTTCAGAAGTAGATTGGCAGGCCTTTTTTCTGAGGCGCCGCTGGGTGGACTTGAAACTCCGACCTTTCGGTTAGCAGCTAAATGCGTTAACTGTTGGCACCACCCAGGGACTCCTGAACAATGAACTCATTTTGCTACCCAGATAGCATGATGACTGGCAAAGAATAGAAAACTGCAGCAGGCTAACCAACATGTATGGCAAAGAAAGAGAACAAATGGCCCTCAAATTCCAGACCAGACCAAAGATGCAGATGGTGGTGGTAGCCAGCCAGTTTTGAAGGACCTAGACGTTTGCACCTTTGGTATCTTGAGTAGTTTCCTTCATTTAAGAAGTATTTCTTGAGTATCTGTGACGTGCCAGGCCCTGTGCTAAGGATATAACAATAAATAAAAGAGTAAGATCCCTGCCCTCCTGGAGCTTCCAGACTAATAGGGGAAACAGACATTTAACTAGTACACACATGAATAAATACCGAATTAAAAATCATGATCAAAACCCTAAAGAAAAGGAAAAAACAAAATAAAAATACAACAAAACAGGCAGTATGAGAAAGAGTAATGGTGGGAGGGGTCAGGGAGACTTCTGAGAAACTTACATCTTGGGTTTGCCATTTGAGTAGGTGTGAGGGTCCCAGCTTTTACAGATTATTGTGTACTTTCATTGGCAACAGTCACAGTTAGCCTCAAATGTCAAATCCAAATCTCTGTAACGGGGTGCATGTATTGGGTAGTTCTGTAAGATTCAAAGGTTACTTAGAAAGAGAATGGCTGTTTTTATTAGACTAATAGTGTTGCTTAGAGCAACAGGATTCTGTTCGATGGGGAGTCTGTGTGCAAACAATGCGTATGACCAGGCTATCTAGGTAGCAGCTATGTGACAAGGTAAAGGGTGGTGGCAGCTATAATCTACTTGGCCAAAGAATAAGCAAATATTAGTGTGGGACTTTAAAGTTGGTTGTGCTAGGACATTTTAGGCAACATCAGCAGCACTAGAGGTGTTATTCTGACTGTGTTTCAAATAGACACGTTGCCACTGAATCTATTCGGACTCATAGTGACCCTAAAGGACAGAGTAGAACTGCCCCATAGGGTTTCCAAGGAGCAGCTGGTGGATTCGAACTGCCAACCTTTTGGTTAGCAGCCAAGCTCTGAACCACTGTTTGGGTCACCAGGAGTCAGAATCCACTTGACAGCACCCAGCAACAAAAAAAAAAAAAACTGTGACAAAATTTAACAATAGCCAAGGCTTCACAAAATGAGACTTGTTTCGGTTTAGCTACTGTTGTAGCTGAAAATACATAAACAGCTTTATGTTCAAACAGAATACGCGGCTGCCTATGTGATATAATCCAAGGGGTAAACCAGTCTTCCATTCCCCGGACCTCCCACGGACACACAGTACCTGAAGTCACCACCCTC
>NW_004444043.1:2958864-2976382 GCF_000243295.1 Trichechus manatus latirostris
AAGTTAATCTTTAAAGTCAGACTGTCCAGCAACAAAAAAAAAAAAAAAAAAAAAAAAAGTCTTCACATTCATGTTGTGTCAAGAAGATCCAAGTCCATTTAAATTTGGATTGAGTGACAGCTGGTTTTTAAAAAAATCATACTTGCACACATCTAGCAACACCCAGTTGATTACAGCACTTCATGTTGTGAAGGTTAACATTTGTACTTTGTTAACAGTATGCAATGTTTTAAAATAGTATCCAACTGTCCTTTATTCTGTGAAGTAAAAGTTTCTGCAGAATGACTGCTCACAATTAATTTTTTCAGTTTGTTTCATTATAAAATGTGATATGGGTTTCCATGGGAGGAAAAACAGAGCAAAACTCCACAGACTCTTTCGAAAACTCCTAAACTCTTTCATTTAGGAAGAACTTGTGTATGTCCATGCCATAGAATTGCTATTTCTCTGCTGTAGCATTGAGGTTCTCAGATGGTGGTGGTGTTGTTAGGTGCCATCGAGTAGGTCCCCACTCATAGTGACCCTGTGTACAACAGAAGGAAACGCTGCCCAGTCCTGCGCCATCCTCAGTCGTTGCTATGTTTGAGCCCCTTGTTGCAGCCACTGTGTCAATCCGTCTCATTGAGGCTCTTCCTCTTTTTCACTGACCCTGTACTTTACCAAGCATAATGTCCTTCTTCAGGGACTGGTCCCCCCTGATAACATGTCCAAAGTCCACTTTAAGTTTGTAATTCTCTGTCTTCTCCTCTGAGCTGCTGAATACTTAAATATATGTTTGAGGATTGCTTCATTAGTGACTTGGGAATTTGGGCCATTTTGTCGATTACAGTAGTAGATCCAGGAGTTTTTCTCCCTGGCGCTGCTCTGTGCCCTGTAAAGCAGTTTCTCAAAGTGTGGAATGAACTCCTGCCTCAGAGCACATATGCACCAGGGTCCTCTGGGATGTTTCTGTTAAAACTGCAGGTTCCTGGGCCCCAGCCCAGAGCTTCTGAGTAAAAAACTCTAGGATCCAAATGAAGTAAGTCTTGGTGGTTCAGCAGTTAAGTACTTGGCTGCTACCTGAAAGGTTGATGGCTCGAACTCACCCAGTGGCTCTTTGGGAGAAAGACCTGGCGATCTGTTTCCCGTAAAGATTACAGCCTAGAAAACCCTATGGGGCAGTTCTACTCTGTCATATGGGGTCGCTATGAGTCAAAGACGCGATGGCACCAAACAACCACCACCACAGGATCCACAGCACCACAGCACTGCAGTTTGGTTCCCACAACCACCACCGCCCCACCCCCAGGGTAATTGTAATGACTTCATCCCACCCATTTGATCATTGTTGTGATAATTCTATGGTGGCAAAGAGCATCAGAACCTTAAACAAGTCCACTCCAGGGCTGTACCTGATATTTATAATTATTACCTAAAAGTTACTCAGCTGCTGGCTTTCTTCAAATTTTGACCCAATTTTTTTTTAGAATAGACCTGACAATTTACCTGTCTGTTCTCCATGGGCCAAGTTGCTGGGTGGAGATGTGATGTTACATGTGAAGGAAATTTTTCCCTCAAGATGTTTAAAAAAGTTACTTCAAGACAATAAACGCCTTTAAAAAAATAGTTCTAAAGAAAATAAAATGAATTTGCCTATTTTAGAACCTTATATATTTCCAGGAGCTCTGCTGGCATAGTAGTTAAGAGCTCAACAGCTAACCAAAAGGTCGGCAGTTCAAATCCACTAGCCCCTCTTTGGAAACTATGGGGCAGTTGTACTCTGTCCTATAGGGTGGCTATGAGTTGGAATCGACTTGATGGCAAAGAATTTGTTTCTTTTTGGTTTTTATGTATTTCCAAGAACTTTGAAAATTATTTCATTACCTCTGTAAGGCACTTCATAGTAATTACAGCCATACAGGTAATTCAGAGAGCCTTGATGGTGCAACAGTTAAGCTCTCGGCTGCTAACCAAAAGAGGTCTGTGGTTTGAACCCACCAACTGCTTCATGGAGAAAAGACCTGGTGGTCTGCTCCCATAAAGAGCACAGCCTAAGAAATCCTATGGGGCAGTTCTTCTCTGTCGTATAGGGAATTGACTCGACGGCACACGACGACAACAACAACATGTCGGTAGTTTAGCTGATATCCAATATTGCCTGTGTCCTACCTGGCTAGCTTACCAACTTGGTTGAGCTAATACTTTTTTTCCTCCACAATTCTGTTTGTATTCATCAAAGATCCAGGATGACTTTTGAGGGGAGGGAGATAGTCTGTGGATAAATGGGTGAAAGGCTAGATCTTTTATTTCTGTATCCCCTGAAGCTGAGCACAATGACTGACACACAGCAGGAACTCACGTTAGGCTCTGCCCTAAGGTGGCTTGGAGTGGACTTCCTCCAGGAGACTGTCAGTTCAGACTTCGACTTACCAGAGAAGGATCCACCCGACTAGGGGAATTACTAAATTCTCCTTGTTGGTGATGCCAGAGCCAAAGCCAGACCTGCCAGTAATGCCCATTTCAAGTGTACAGGTCACTGATATGTTTGCCATGTTTTCATCAAATGCAAGAAAATGAGTGTAGACCTTTGCTGATAAATCAGCCAAGCGCAGTGCCATAGGCAGGAGGTCCTTCAGGAAAAGAAGCAAAGGGCGCAGCCACCAACTACTAGGAGTGAGGCAAACAGCTCTTTGGAGAGAACTATGGCTACACTCGTTTTCTCAGGGCCCACTAGAAAGGAAGAGGCAAAAGGGGAGTCTGCCAGCCAACACAGTGTGTGGGTTGACTGTGGATGACGCTGCATCCTGAGAACCCAAAGGTTATAGAGATACCTTGAGGCTGCCCATAGAGGGATGTTGGAGGGAATAAACAGAACCACAACCACCTGGTCTCCTTAAAAGATTTTTAACAGTATGAAATGGCTACTAAAGTAGGTCAACCATTTTTGTTTCTTCCCTGCTCCTGTATTTAAGAATCTTTAAAAAATGTCATTGCTTTTTGTGAAAGTATAATATTGATGTCCAGCACTCCATAAATATATACTGTGCAAATGTTATTACCATACAGGAGTTCACGCTGTTACGTAGAACTAGCTGTATAACAACGATTGTGAGGATGGCACAGGACCGGGCAGTGTTTTGTTCTGGTGTACATAGGGTCGCTATGAGTCGGAACCGACTTGATGACACCTAACAACAAGAACAAGAACAAGAACAACAACAGCTGCTTAAGTTAAAAACAAAGTACTTGTTTCTATGTAGGAAGTGTTTGCAGTTTATTCTCTTTTCTATATCAATATAGCAGAGTGATGAGTGGTATATGAAGACTTTAAGCATTGATACAATTAGAGACCTATTTTTGTATTTTCTCTATGATGCTTCTTCTAAAAAACATTGATCATGCTAACATTTGTATTGGTTTTGGCTTTTTTTGGTGGCTAAGTGTTTGACTGCTAACCAAAAGTCGGCAGTTTGAATCCACCAGCCACTCCTTGGAAACCCTGTGGGGCAGTTCTATTCTGTCCTATAGGGTCGCTATGAGTTGGAATTGACTTGATGGCAATGGTGTTTTTTGGTGTGATGCTTCTTCTAAAAAGCGTTGATCATGCTAACATTTGTATTGGTTTTGGCTATTTTTAAACACAGAATCAAAAATTGGATATGGATGGAAGATTTATAAATATGAATGCGTTTTCACTACTGTACAATGCATATTTGATGATATTTTTGTTACATGGAAACATTAAGGTACTTCCTAAAAGGCTTTTCAAAAAGTACACAATACTTCTCAGAAAAGGCTAATATTTGTCTGTATAGTAATTCTAATATATAAGTATAGTTTTTTGTTTTTTACAACCCCCACCCCTGTATGTTATATTCCCATCTCTTGTATTCTGCCAATCCCATGATAAGATGTAGAGTCTCCACATGAAAAATGGCAGGGGGGTTTCAGTAGCCCATAGCCATTACCATAATCGATTGATCTCTAACCTTCTCACTTAGGTAAGAGGGTTTTTTTTTTTTAAATATTTTGCCAACATCAGCGGTCAAACAGTTCCCTTTTTTTAAAAAAGAAAAAGAACAACACTCTGTCAGAAGTGGAATTTGAGCCTACGCCTGTCTATGGAGACCAGAATCATTTCCTTTTTATAGAACTCTTTCTGAGAATAGTGATACTGCTTTGCTAAAAACGTTCTGTAGAAAAGACTACCCACAAGCACGTAGACAAACATGAGTGTATATGAAATTCCTGCTACAAATGGTAGTTGCACTTTGCAGAGGTCGTATAATCTTTCTCTGCTGGTCGTTAACAATAGGCTTGCTATTCATTAGTCCTGGAAGGGTTAGATGTTGTCCAGCCTCCAAGCAGGAACCTGAATCTAATACCAAGAAACTTTCCTACCTGTGTGGGCTACACGTAGAAGCATAACTCTCTCCTCAAACATATCTAGTCAGGTAATTGTTAGACTCATCATTCCACAGTTTGTAATCACTCTTTTGGATGGTTAGGCAGTTAACTAGCCTTTGACGTAATGTGGGATTATAACGAAGGTAAAATTGATCAGCAGAGTAAAAATCCAGTAGATTTCTATTTTCTGTGCTGTGGGAAACAGTTTCAGAGATATGATGAACACGTGGTTAATAAGGTCTTGAGAAGTGCCTAAAAGCATTCCTTAACTGGGGATATGAGATATAACTGAAATATGAGAGAAAAGAGATTTAAGGTAAGAATGGCAGACACCAGCCAGTTGTCCTCAAGTTGATTCCTACTCATGGCAACCCCGTGTGTGTCAGAGTAGAGAGCGTTTTAAATAGCCACCATTTTTCTTCTGTCTTGGTTGACTTCTTTAAAGGAAATAATATTACATGACACAATATTGGCAGTGAGTAGAAATACAATACAGGTATAATATTAACCTTATGGAGATAAAGTCAAAAACCAATTAAATAATGAAAGAAACATTGTATTTACTAATACATTGTTATTAGTAAATAACATTGTGTACTAATGTAACTAAATAAGTGTGGACAAGTCCAAGCATTTAAATGGTAGTCTAGATCCTACTACCCTACCACTCACTTTGAAATAGAAGCTATTTTGGTGTGTAGGAGTCTAGTAATATCAATTTAGTTAGAAATCATTTTAAGTTTAAATCACTGCTATAGCATGGAGTAAGCAGGTGAAAGCCAATTAAAGAAGAGAATGATTGGATTCCAGCGAGTAAAATTCATGGAACTGTGAGGGGTGGAGCTTGAAATGTTGCACTGTTGCGAGGAAGAAGTTTTAGTGACAACGCGTATGTCTGTGTGATTTTTACATATGTACAAAGGGTGGGAGTATTCATCTTCCCAGAATTCTAGAACTCATGATTTTGTCATCCAGCTTGTAGAGTGATTCAAACAAAGCTTTTTTTTTTTTAACCATAAATTTGGATAATGTATGAATTATGGCTGTTTTTACCTAGTAAGTGGTACCTGTTGGAATTACTTCTTAATTGACCATGGTAAGATCTGTGTTACTAGACAAAACATCTTAATATGCTAAGATCTAGTTCAGAAGTTTAATCACAGAGCCCCCCTCCCCTTTTTTTTGAACTCCCTGAGAGTCTAATTATAAAAGACTTTTATAGTAACATTATCCTTGACCCAATTTTTTTTTTTTTTTTAATATTTTATTGTACTTCAGGTGAAGGCTTACAGAACAGATAGTTTCTCATGTAACAGTAACACACATGCTGTTTTATGACATTGGTTAACAACCCCACAACATTTTAACCCTCTAAATTCTCAACTTTTTGTTTTTTTGTTTTTTTTTGGTGAAAATACACATAGCCAAAGATACGCCGTTTCAAAAATTTTTTTTACATACACATTTAAGTGACATTGACTACGCTCTTCTAATTGTGCTGTTATTCTCACTTAAGATGAAGGCTTACAGGACAAAATAGTCTCCCATTTAACAGTTACTACAAATGTTGCCCTATGACAATGGTTAACAATCTCACAACACATCAACAATATCCTTACTCTACTTTGTGTTCCCTATCATCAGCTTCCTACTCCCCTTCTGCCTTCTGGGCCTTGTCACTGGACTCCTGTACCTCGTTACTCTCATGGTTTTACTGGGCTGTCCACTCGCAGGCTGAACAGTGAACCTCGAAGGTAACTTCACCACTGAGCTAAAAGGGTGTCTGGGGGCCATACTCTCGGGGTTTCTCCAGTCTCCTTTAGGCCAGTAAATCTGGTCTTTTTTTTTTTTTTTGTGAGTTAGAATTATGCTCTACATCCTTCTCCAGCTCTGTCCAGAACCCTCTGTTGTGATCCTGGTCAGAGCAGTCAGCGGTGGTAGCCGGGCACCGTCTAGCTGTACTGGACTCAGTCCGGTGAAGGTCTTGGTAGCTGTGGACAATTAGTCCTTTGGACTAATCTTTTCGTTGTATCCTGTTCTCTTCATTCTCCCTTGCTCCCGAAGAGATGAGACCAGTGGAGTCCTTGACCCAATTTTTTGCCTAGCGGTGCATGTCTCTGTTTTTAGTTTTATGACTAGATTCTTAATAATGTCTGCCCTGCCTCCCCCCGTGCCTTCCTTGTTGTTGTTGTTGTTAGCTGCCATGCAGTTGGCACCCAACTCATGGCAACCCCACGCACGGCAAGGATTGGATCCTTGTGATCCATAGGATTTTCACTGGCTGATTTTTGGAAGGAGACCGCCAGGCCTTTCTTCCTAGTGTGTCTTAGTCTGGAAATACTGCTGAAAACTGTTCAGCATCATAGCAACACGTAAGCCTCCATTGATAGAGGGGTGGCTCTGCTCATATGGTGCATCGACCGGGAATCACATCTCTGGGTCTCCTGCATGAATGGCGAGAATGGCAAGAATTCTATCACTGAACCACCACTGTTCCCATGACTTCCTAGGAGTTGAGTAAATACTGCTTGCTACTTGTGCTCTGGGTCTTCATTTATTATAATAGCTAATTTGAGAGACATTTGATCCTGGACATGTGAGAACTGTGATTAAGCACTGATTCTAAGTGCCAGGAGTGTGCTGACTGCTTTATCCACATCATCTCATTTAATCTTCACAGTACCCCTGCAAAGGAGAGGTTGTTATTCTGTTTTACAGATTGGGAAATGGGTTCAGAGAGGTGAAGTAACTTTACTTAACCAAGGTCACACCGCAAAGAAAGTAGTTTAGCCAGAATTTAAACTCAGCTTTGTCTTACTGCAAAGGCACGGCTCTTCTTCCTGTGCACCATTGCTTCGCCTGTAACTTTACCCATTTCATAAATTAATTTATCTCCCAGGAACAAGCACTTTTCTCTCTGCGAGGTGTTGGGGCTTATTTTCTGTTTTATAACATTGCCAAGTACATACTTTAGATTATATGTATTTTTTATTGTCTTTTTAAAAATGAAAATCAGATAGCTAGGAAGCTAAATCATACAGCAAAGCAAACCTACATTTAGGGTACAGAAAAGAAAAAACTGGTCATGCTAAGTGAATCATCTCACTTGGTGTCATCTTCCCCCTTGGGCACGCACCTTGGAGCCTTTGGGCTGCAGGGGTTCTTTTTATTGGCTTAATTGTTTAACTCAATAACTGTTCCTTGTGTTGACACGCCTTGGAGCCTTTGGGCTGCAGGGGTTCTTTTTATTGGCTTAATTGTTTAACTCAATAACCTTCCCTTGTGTTCTCGCAGTAACGTGCACTTCTCTCTTGGAAAGGGATGAACACTGGACAGCATTGAGGTCATATGAATGTGGTTTTAATTAAAAAAAAACATGGATACAAATATTGACTAGGACAGGGAGATAATCATAGTCTTTTCAAATGTTTTAAAAACGTGAAAATAAAGCAAACTACATTGTGATGTAATTTTGAACATTTAATGGAGCTTAAGGAAAAGAGAACCCATTTGACCCTGCAGCTTAGCCAAGTTCAACTCATGAGTTGGCTATTGTGGTTCTGCAGACAGTAGTATTTACATAATCATACTGTTGTAAACGTAGCGAAATAGTTTGATTAATCTCCACACAGACAAGGAAGATGCAATTGTAACTATAGGAAAAAAAAAAATCCTGAGTTTTAAAACCTGGCAATGTAAAGGGAGCAGAAGAGCTAACAGAAGTCAGTTATTCAGTGACAGGAGGAAAAGAGAGAAAGGGTCACGTGGGCCTGCTAACGTCCTTCTCATACATGGCATGACATCAAGGAACACTGTTGAATGCTGACGAAACAAAAAACAGAGGTAGCCAACTGAAGAAATGCAAATTTCATAATCAAGAAAACTACGGAAGAACTAGAGGTCAGGTAAGTGTGAATGAGTTAGACACCAGGAAGCAGAAAGTCAATACTGTCTAAATTTGATAAATTAAGATGAGCTATAAGCATATTATTTAGTTAAACTGGTAACCACAGAAGGACAGTAAAAACAGTACCAATGGACGGGAATGGAAATGGACGATATGGGCTCAGAGATACTTTCTATTTATTACTGTCTGGTCCTTTTTGGAAATTTTTTTTAACTGCACATGCATTACTTTTGAAAGAAGAAAAAAGAAGAATCTCAACAGTTGTGGATGTACGGTGTCGGAAATACCTTTCCACACGACTACTGCATCACTCCTATCGCTAGACTACCTGGGATGGCTGTTGCCAGTGGTGGAGGGCGCTCATCCGGCAGGATCAGACAATGGTTAGTTGGGGTGGGATTACAAATAACTTGCATCCATAATCTCATTCAAACATTCACCTGGTTTTTTGGGTTGCATCTTGATCAAAATGTGGCAAAAGGCTGCAGATAGTAGAAAAGTAAAGGAAAAAACACCACCCGTCCTCAAAACATGCGAAGTGAAGGGGCTCCTGCTTCCAGAAGCCAGCACGGAAAGCCCAGGACTGGTGCCAATGTTCCTGCTCCCTCAGGATCCTGCTTCCTATTCTAGGATGGAGTAGATGCCTGCGCTGCCTTTGTTTTCTCTGTTCTGAGGAGTGGCCATGCTTCAGGGCACTGACTTCCTTCCAGGAACTTCCTGATGGGGAAATTTTGACTTTCCTACATGGACACTCTAAATAAATGCCTGTAGATCGAACAATGGCTGCAGGAGTTGTTTTTCAAGGAGGGGCTTAGTTTTGTTTTGACCTTGTGAAGAGTAGATTGTTGTGTTCATGGCGCCTCCAGGTGGGCGGTCAATGAAGGGAGTCTTCGGATTGCTGGTTGTTAAGGTATGGTCAGCAGGAGAGAGGGTGGCATTTAATCACCCAAAGAATGAAAAACCTAACTGAGCATTAAGGACGTTCTGGTCCAGCTATGGTAAATACCTGATGCGTTAGGAGGACGAGGTTGGAGAGGAATGGTTAGGGCTCTTGGAAGAGGAGAGTCGGGGTTGTGGTGGAGTATGAGCCCATGGAGAATGATGAGTTGATAGTGCCATTTTTGCTTCTATCCCTACTTGACCAGCTTATGCTGGAGACAATAGTGCAGTGATAAGGTTAGGGTTAGAGTGGGAACCAACCAGGGAATTAGTTCAGGAAGCACCGTGAACTGAAGAAACAGCTCAAGAAGCAGCATGGCTTAGTAAGTTTGATAAGTAGATCCCTTATCCAGTGTGTTTCTTTCCCTCTCCAACCTAACTTTGACTGCTTTTCCAATTTCCAAGGAATTACATCTTTTGAGACGAAGGAGGTCAAATGTGATACTCTGAGGTTCTCCCAACTGCTGGAAAATCCTGCCCAAGGTTTGTAGTTGCAGTTTGTCAAGAATTGATTTGCTGTTGATTTTAGTCCAAGGCTTGCCAAGTGAAATGTTTCTGGGATCCAGGTGGGTGATTTTAAATGGGTGACACGTCTGGGTGTGGACCCTGGCAAACAAAAATCTCGTGGCTCATTGAAGCTGCTCTTCAGCTTCAAATGTTACCATGTATAGAGAGCAGGCTTAGGGTTGCCAGAGCTTCCAGTTTTTCAAGTTAAACAAGAAATCTGGATTTTTATGTGAAATCCCTTGGGTTTTAAATGTTGCCAACTAGTTAAAAATTTAAAAACTACTGCCCAAACTTTAAAAACAAGCCTGTTGGTTGGATAAAGTCCCTGGATCACCTGTTTTTGCCATGGGTTAGGATTCTAATTCTTATCTCCTAATTGTTTCTTTGTCTTTATTGTTGAAAATGAGCTGAACATCTACTGGGCACTTTATTTATATGCCATCTTGTCCCCATAGCATGTAAAGATGGTCTCATTTGTATAACACAATATAAATTAGAAGTAAGAAAGAAAAAGTCCAAACAGTTATATAGGGGTAACAAATAGAAACCGGAATGAAATTATCTGTACATACATTAAAATTTCAGTGGACCCTGAAGTGGGTGGACATTGAGCCTTCTATAACTTGCACAACATAGAGACCTTACCACTTGTGTAGTTCGTAGTATCTTTAAAAAACAAATCACTTAACAGAGACACAGCTCTTTTTGATGCCAAGATAGGAGGCCACTTCTCCCAGAAGGGTCTTCAAAAGTATACACTGAATTGTATGAGGGACAACCCCCTGATCACAGTGTGAGTTTTATAGGATTGTTCTGTTGTCCTTCATTGAAAGGCTGATACTATTACACTAATGTGCAGTTTAGGAGTTGAGAGTGTATGTGTTGCGGGGGTGGTGCTGGTGGGATAAGCTGCAGGATGGGATAACTTTCTTCTGGTTGAATTAAACTTGTGGGGAGGTGGGCGGAGGTAGGGGCTGGCATAGGTAGGGAGACAAGCGGTTAAGCTCCCACTCTCTGGAAGCAGAGGGCTTGGGCTGACTCATAGCACCATCACTTACTAGTGGTGGGACCTTGGGTAAGTTGCTTTATTTTTTTAAATCTCAGTTTCCTCATCTGTAAAATGGGGATACGTACATAACAGAATCCCTCTCATAGGTTGATTGCATAACTGATTTAATTCAAATAAAGCACTCATCGCAGTTCCTGGTACCCCATAAGCATTCAGTAAGTTTTAGCTATGGTGAATTTAGAGGAATTGTTAGCCGTGGGCACTTAATTGTCAAGAAGATTAAAATCAAGATTTATTTAGAGGGCTTAAATGTTTCTGTTTATTTGCCACGGTAAAATGTTTTATTTGTAATAATTATTCCACTGAATCACTGGTCAACAAAAACCAGTTGAGTACCTACGTACGAAGTACTTTCCAAGTTTCATGGGATGGCCCTGACTCAGGAAACATATAGTTTGGTAAACAGGGTATAGATGGACAAACAGTAGGAGACAGGCTGCACCAAGAGTCATCTGAGCAAGGCTGTAGTGACTCAGAGAGGGCTTGTTCATAGTGGGCTGATACCAATGAATGATTTCCCAGATGATGGTCGACTTTATTTTTGGGATAGATTTTTATAGTTTTGGTAATTCCAAATACTGTGCAAGAATATTTTAAGCTACGAAACAGAGTACAATGAGGATTTTAGTATTTTGAAATGAATCATCATAGGAGAGAGTGGAACAACAGCAATTAGCTGTGCTTTGCAATTTGTATTAATTAAACCTTATGCCGAGTCATTCAGGTTGGGCCATCATGTGTATTTTATCATTAAAGGGCATCTTCTTAGCTGGTCGTGGGATATACAGAGAGATGGGGCTCTGCGTGTGTAGGTGTGGGGCTGCGTCACCCTTCACAGGAAGTTAGGGGACCTCTTTGGGCCTCTGTTTCATCTTCTATAAATTGGGACATGATTGTACTAGTGATAGCTTGGAAGGAGTGCTGTAAAGATCACATGAATGAAGAATCTTTAAAGTCCTTAGGATAGTGTCTGGCACACAGAAGCGCTGCGTATGTTAGTTGTTATCAGTGGTCCCTCTTGAAACAATCAGTACTAAAATTTTAAAGACAGCTGTCTGGTCAGGCTTGGGTAGAACAGAATAGAGCTAACTGTGTGGATGGGGATAGAAGCTCATAACTTCACAGTGACACCGTAGACCTCATTAGTCTGTGACTGTGGAAATGTAGTGGGGGCAGGTTGGGGATGCCCTGTTTCAGACCCAGAAATTAAAAACTGAGCTGCAGCTTCAGCTGCAGCCCACGTGCTCTGTGATACACTTCAATTCTTCTTTCTCTTTTAAAGCTCTGTGTGTGCAAAACAGCTGTAACCCCTCATTCTGCATGTGTGCTGTATTTTCATCAACTTGGAAAGCATTTGGGGGATAAAATGGATGGATGAATAGGTTATTTTCTAAAATACTATTAAAAATTAAAGGAGATGCAAATGTACTAAATATTATTGATTTGATTTCCAGGTTTTCCCAGGAATTAAAATATATAGTATGCATCAAATGAGAAAATTAAATTTTTCCTTATTTTCATACAGTAGCCCAAGAAAGACCTTCATCGGTTGCTCCATTTTTGTATTTCCTGGAAATCTTGTTAGCTGAGCGTGAAAACTCAGAAAATGTATTCATTGGGTCTCCCCCCCACCCGCCCCGCTTCATTTTCATCAAAGAATTGACCTGAATCTTAATGTACTTTTGAAGTCTTCTTAATGAATTTCTGCTCCTTGTGCCGACAGTGGGTTATCACAGCGTGAGTGTGTATCTGGCTTCCAGGCACCCATTTTTTGTAGGTATTGCTTTGAAGTGAGCGGTCATACAGAGATAAGTACATACACTGGCTGCATATAAAAATATACTCCAGCCTTAGAGCTGCGGAGCCCTGGTGGTGTAGTGGTTCAGAGCTCGGCTGCTAATCAAAAGGTCGGCAGTTTGAATCCACCAGCTGCTCCTTCATTGGAAACCCTGTGGGGGCAGTTCTACTCGTCCTATAGGGTTGCTATGAGTCGGAATAGACTTGATGGCACTGGGTTTGGTTTTTTGGTCTTCAGAGCTGCAGCCCTGGGTAGGAATCTGCTAGAGGACAAGGAGGGGGGGTATCTTGCAGTAAAGCCAGGCTCTCAGCCCACTTGTGTCTGAGCATGTGTGGGTGATATCATGAGTTCTCTTTGGGAGCAGTTCATTTCATGTCTTCCTTAAAGAAAAATTCTTGGCCTTTCTCGCACAGTTATTCTCCAAGTGGAATTTAAAATCATTTTGTCAGCTTCTAAAAAAAGAATCCCATTTTGAATCACATATTTTGAATGTGATTGTGTTAAATAGATAGATTAATTTTGGGAAAATTTACACTTTTACCATCCAGGAACATGGTATGCTTTTAAAAGAATTTTTTTCTTTTAACACCTTCTCTTTTTTTTTTTTTTAACCTCAGTGAATGAAATCTTGTACTTTTATTTATGCAAGCCCTACACGTTTCCTGTTGGATTTATTTCTAGATGTTTTAAATTTTGTTTATGATTGCTGTAATGAGTGACTAGGCTGTTCTTAAATTATATCTTACAACTGGTTTTTGCGGATGATGGAAAAGCGGATGATTTTTGTACATTTATAAATGAGCTTTTGAAGTCTATTTCCTGAATTACCTGAAAATGGGAATCGATGTCACCTACATTTGTTGTGTTTATGAACCCCGGGAAACAGAGTATGAGAAACATATGTTTTTGCTTTATCGTCTGTGGGACCCTCGAATGGGTCCTGCATCTCTGTTTTTATTCACTGTTGTATCCCCAGCACCTACCTCAGGACGTATCAGGTATATACTTGATAAATGTTACTGGAATACTTCTTAACTTTCTTAATTACGTAATAGTTTTTAAGCTATTTCTCTTGTCTTTGCCATCATATCATCCCCAAATAATACTTTTTGTCTCTTTTCTAGTATTTGTCTCTTTCATTTTAATTTTTTATCTTGTTATTTTGGCTAGAACTTCTAGAACAGTGTTCAATAATAGTCACAACAGTAGGCATCCTTATTTTGGGCCTAGATTTAATGGGAGTACCTTTAGTGCTTTACTTTTGGGATTTGAGAAAGACTTTTTTTTTCTATTGTATTGAAGTTAGTTCCTTCTATTCCTGGTTTACTAGAGTTTATTTTGTTTTAAAATCAAGAATAGAGTTAATACTGGTTTCTCAACTTTGGCTTAATTTATGTGTAACTTATTTTAGTATGTATTCTAATATTAAAATATTCTTGAATTACCAGAATAAGCCCTGTTATTCTAATAATAGCTTACTGAATTTAATTTGCCATTTTAAAAAATGATTTTATGTCTATATTCATAAATTAGATTTTTCTTTAGTTTTTACTTGTTATGCTAATCTGATAAAATGAATAACAAGTTTTCCATCCTTTTCTATGCTGTGAAAGAGTTTAAATTGTATAGGAAGTAACTAGTACTTAAAGGTTTGGGCAGAACTCACCTCCAAACTGAGTGACATCAATGACAGCCTTTCATTTATCCTTCCTTCTTTCTTATTATTTAATGCTGTACAAGTATTATAGACAGAAAATTAAGAATGTAATAGATGACCAACAGGACCCCAAGCTCCTAAATTCCAGCTCTACAGTCACTAATAACATTTGATTTATGTTCTTTAAAACATTTTTCTTATGCATAAACACACACATATGTTATGTGAGTTGCATAGCAAATGTTACTCTATTCTACATGTTATTTTGTAACTTAAAAAAAAAAATTGTGGTAGAATATATATAACAAAAAGTTTTCCATTTTAAAGTCTACAATTCAGTGACATTGGAGTCCCTGCGTAGTGCGAAAGTTAATGAGCTTGACTACAAACAAAAAGTTTGGAGGTTCAAGTCCACCCAGGGGCACTTCAGAAGAAAGGCCTAGCAATGTGCTTCTGAAAAATCAGCCAGTGTAAACCTTATGGAGCATAGTTCTACTCTGACACACGTAGAGTTGCCATGAGTCAGAGTCAACTTGGTGGCAATTGTTTTTTAAAATTACATTCACTGTGTTGTGCTACGTTCTCCACTATCCATTTCCAAAAGTTTTACATCACCCCAGAGTATTTTGTAACATTTTGAACAACTTTGTACATCAGTAAGAATAAATCTACATCATTTTATCGATTGCATAGTATTTCATTATATGAGTGTGCCATAATTTATTTAACCAGTTCTCTTCAAATGGGTATGTAGATTGTTTCCAGTTTTCTTTACTATGTAACATGTTGAATGATCATTCCTATATAGATATCTTTGCTTAATTATCTGATTTTCCTCCACTGTCTTAAGTTCCTACAGATGTAATTTCTGGAATCCATAGGTAATGAATATTTTTAAGTACACATTTTGTCAAATTCCCTTCCCCAAATGTTGCTCAATTCATAGTGTGTGAGGGTGTCATTTACCTGTAACCATAAGTTCGTTAAAAAAAAAAAAAAAAAAAAAAATTGCCTGATGATAATTTAGCTTGTGACCAGAGGAGGGCTCATCCCCCTTACTAGGTAGAATAGGAAAGCTTTGAGCATTGCAGGCACTGATATTAATTTGGTTAATCTAAGTAACTGCATTGCATTTTAGGAGCCTTGAACATTCAGGGTATACACTGTGCTAGCATTGAGCACAGTGGTTTGTAGGAGAACAAAAAAAAACTGCCGTGGAGCTGATTCTGACCTGTAGTGACCTTAGAGAACAGAGAAAAATGCCCCATAGGGTTTCCAAGGCTGTGATATTTACACAAACTGCCACATCTCTCTTCCATGGAGGGGCTGGTGGGTTCCAACTTCCAACCTTTCAGTTAGCAGCTGAGCGCTTAACCACTGTGCCACCAGGGCTCCCTAGAGGTTTATAGACTTGCTGCCATTTCACATTCCTGTCCGTTTTGCCTCCTCAGTGGCTGAAACCAACATTTATCTTGTATGCTTTGCTACCATCCCTGTCTTCTTGTTAGAAGCCGTCGAGTCAATTCCAACTCATAGCGAACCTATATATAACAGAATGAAACACTGTCTGGTCCTGTGCCATCCTCCACAATCCTTGCTATGCTTGAGCCCATTGTTGCAGTCACTGTGACAGTCCATCTCATTGAGTCTTCCTCTTTTTCGCTGACCGTCTACTTTACCAAGCATGATGCCCTTCTCCAGGGACTGGTCCCTTCTGATAACATGTCCAAAGTACGTGAGACGAGGTCTTGCCATCCTCACTTCTAAGGAACATTCTGGCTGTACTTTTTCCAAGACAGATTTGTTCACTCTTCTGGCAGTCCATAGGGTTGCTATGAGTCAGAACTGACTCAATGGCAGTGAGTTTGGTGTTTTGGTTTTCTGGCAGTCCAGGGTCTATTCAGTATTCTTCGCCAACACCATAGTTCAAAGGCACCATTCTTCAGTTTTCCTTACTGTCCAGCTTTCATGGGCATGTAAGGCAACTGAAAATACCATGCTTGGGTCAGGTGCACCTTAGTCCTCAAAATGACATCCTTGCTTTTTAATCCCTGCCTTAGCAATACGAAAAGAAAAAGCCAAAACTTTGAAACGACATTTTGTAAAGTATTTGTTTTTTTTTTTTTTTTTTTTTGATCACAGTAAGATTTATGTAAGGAAAAAAAATTCAAGGAGTACAAAAGTATATAAAATAGAGATGGAACACTTCAACCCCCTTTTTGGAAACAAAACACCGTTGACAATTTGGTACCTACTCTCCCTGGCTTTGGTTGGTTGGTTGTTTCCTACTCAGGAGCAAAATTTGGGCAGGTGTCTTCATCTTCTGACCTTTGTTGCTGTTGACAACAGGAAAATGAACAGATGGAAGGGGCTTTGCTTACTTCACTGTATTTAATTTCATAACATGCTATTTTACACCTGGGGAAATGTGAGAGAGTTTTAATAGCTTGCTCAAGGTCTGTAGGTAATAAGTGGTGGAGCTTGGGATTTGAACCCAGGTCTGTTTCTTTGATGCTCTTTTCCCTGTTTCAGGACTCTGTCCATCTAAACCTGTGCTAGTCCGTACAATGGCCGCTAGCCACATTTTACAATATAAATTCATTAAAATTAAGTGTAATTACAAATCTAGTTCCTCAGTCCCACTCGTTTCAAATGCTCAGTATGGACATATAGATAATTGCTACTAAAGAAGAAAGGTAAAGAACAGATAGTTAAAGAACATTTATATCATTTGAGAAAGTTCTGTCTGTCAAAGGTGGAACCATTGAAATATGAAGTCATCAATTAAAGACTTTTATTTTTTAAGTTTTATTGTGTTGTGGGTGAAAGTTTACAGTGCAAATTAACATGGAAGTTTATACACAAAAAATTTATAAACAAATTGTTTTATAACATGAGTTGCAACCCCCACAATGTGTCAGAACTCTCCCCCTTTCCCTTTTAAAGACTTTTTAAAAAAGTCTATGCTGGCACACTTAGCAGACTCTAAATTCTAGATTTCAAAAGATAGTGGTGAAAAACCTACTTGTTTAAGAAATGGAGCAAACTTGCAATGCCCAACGTTTAAAAATGAAGTATTGATCACCCTTAAGGTATTCAGAAGAAAGGCCTGGCGATCTACTTCTGACAAATCAGCGATTGAAAACCCCATGGAGCACAGTTCTACTCTGACACACGTGGAGTTGCTAGAGTCGAAATTGCCTTGATGGCATCTGGTTTGGTTATGTTTTTAGCTCTCTGCAGGGATTGGGAATG
>NW_004444043.1:2976482-3015920 GCF_000243295.1 Trichechus manatus latirostris
ACCTTAGTCCTCAAAATGACATCCTTGCTTTTTAATCCCTGCCTTAGCAATACGAAAAGAAAAAGCCAAAACTTTGAAACGACATTTTGTAAAGTTTTTTTTTTTTTTTTTTTTTTTTTTTGATCACAGTAAGATTTATGTAAGGAAAAAAAATTCAAGGAGTACAAAAGTATATAAAATAGAGATGGAACACTTCAACCCCCTTTTTGGAAACAAAACACCGTTGACAATTTGGTACCTACTCTCCCTGGCTTTGGTTGGTTGGTTGTTTCCTACTCAGGAGCAAAATTTGGGCAGGTGTCTTCATCTTCTGACCTTTGTTGCTGTTGACAACAGGAAAATGAACAGATGGAAGGGGCTTTGCTTACTTCACTGTATTTAATTTCATAACATGCTATTTTACACCTGGGGAAATGTGAGAGAGTTTTAATAGCTTGCTCAAGGTCTGTAGGTAATAAGTGGTGGAGCTTGGGATTTGAACCCAGGTCTGTTTCTTTGATGCTCTTTTCCCTGTTTCAGGACTCTGTCCATCTAAACCTGTGCTAGTCCGTACAATGGCCGCTAGCCACATTTTACAATATAAATTCATTAAAATTAAGTGTAATTACAAATCTAGTTCCTCAGTCCCACTCGTTTCAAATGCTCAGTATGGACATATAGATAATTGCTACTAAAGAAGAAAGGTAAAGAACAGATAGTTAAAGAACATTTATATCATTTGAGAAAGTTCTGTCTGTCAAAGGTGGAACCATTGAAATATGAAGTCATCAATTAAAGACTTTTATTTTTTAAGTTTTATTGTGTTGTGGGTGAAAGTTTACAGTGCAAATTAACATGGAAGTTTATACACAAAAAATTTATAAACAAATTGTTTTATAACATGAGTTGCAACCCCCACAATGTGTCAGAACTCTCCCCCTTTCCCTTTTAAAGACTTTTTAAAAAAGTCTATGCTGGCACACTTAGCAGACTCTAAATTCTAGATTTCAAAAGATAGTGGTGAAAAACCTACTTGTTTAAGAAATGGAGCAAACTTGCAATGCCCAACGTTTAAAAATGAAGTATTGATCACCCTTAAGGTATTCAGAAGAAAGGCCTGGCGATCTACTTCTGACAAATCAGCGATTGAAAACCCCATGGAGCACAGTTCTACTCTGACACACGTGGAGTTGCTAGAGTCGAAATTGCCTTGATGGCATCTGGTTTGGTTATGTTTTTAGCTCTCTGCAGGGATTGGGAATGAATTCTCAGTAAGGTTTGGATGTATCTGGAAGTGGAATAGCTAGAACAAGAAAGTGCCTCCCTTCTGTCTTTTTTTTTTCCCCCTCAAAAAAGTGAGATAATGTGTTTCTCTTCCTACTGCATATATAACACTTCTTTAACCAAACGGTAATCAGTGTATTTAAAAGTAATATTTCAAGGGTATGTTAGCAGGAGAGTTTTTTTTTTTTGGTGAATATTTTATTGTGTTTTAGGTGAAAGTTTACACAGCAAGTTAGGTTTCCATTTAACAGTTTTTATACAAATTGTTCTCTAACATTGGTTACAGTTTTCCCAAAATGTCAGCATTCTCATTATTTCCATTCTGTTTGTTTTGTTTCCCTTTATCTAGCTTCCCTGCCCCTCCTTGCCTTCTCCTATTTGCTTTTGGGTAAATGTTGACCATTTGATCTTGAATAGTTGATTGTTTAAGGGAGCACATTCCTCATGGGTAATACTGTTTATTTTATAAGCCAATCTATTATTTGGCTGAAAGGCAACCTCTAGGAGTGGCTTCAGTTCCAAGTAGTCCAGTAAGTCTGCTCTTTTTTTTAATGGAATTTGAGTTTTGTTCTATATTTTTCTCCCATTCTATCTGGGACTTTCTATTTAAAAATGAAAAGTTTTGTTTTTTTGATGTTTATATTCTTACACCTGGAGTTGATTTTTATAGTGTGAGGCAGGGATCAGGAGAGGTTTGATTTTGGCCTTCACCACTGCTCTGCAAAGGCTCTAAGTGCTTCTCTGCTGGTGTGTGTTATTAAGGAACCTGGTGATAACTGCATAGTGAATAACACTGGGGAAGAAAACTTGTGTCCAGGGCAGAGGTGATGCAGGTTGGCAGTATATAACTGGGTATAGGGCAGAGTTGAAGGAGGGCATTGGTGGTTCAGTGATAGAATTTTCCCCTTCCATGTGGGAGACCTGAGTTCAATTCCTAGCCAATGCACGTCATGTGCAGCCGCCACCCATCTGTCAGTGGAGGCTTGCATGTTGCTGTGATGCTGAACAGGTTTCAGCAGAGCTTCCAGACTAAGACAGACTAGGAAGAAAGGCCTGGCAGTCTACAAGCAGTCCCTGGGTTACGAACAAGATCTGTTCCTAAGTCTGTCTTTAAGTAAAATTTGTGGGTAAGTCAGAATAGGTACATACGGTTCCTATTTAGCATCAATTTTGTCAAATATTTGTCTTAGAATATATATTTTACCTTTCTATGCGTATAAAGGAAACCCTGGTGGAATACTAGTTAAGAGCTATGGCTGCTAACCAAAAGGTTGGCAGTTCGAATCTACCAGGCGCTCCTTGGAAACTGTGTAGGGCAGTTCTGTTCTGTCCTATAGGGTCTCTATGAGTCAGAATCAACTCGACAGCAACGGGATGCGTATAAAACACTTAAACGCTTCCAAACTGTGCGGTGTTTTCATGAGCATCGTAAGGTAATGCGTGCATTTGTTATTACAAACCATTGTATTTAATTCAAGTTTTTAATATAATAGGTTTTATGGCAGTTTGTTCTCACGTACGAGTTGCCCGTAAGTAGGACCTTCTTAACCCGGGGACTGACTTTGATAGGTTTTATGGCAGTCCATTCTTAAGTACGAGTTGCCCATAAATCAGACGTTTGTAATCTGAGGACTGCCTGTACTTCTGAAAATCAGCCCGTGAAAACCCTGTGGATCACGGTGGTTTGATTCCACTGTGCCACGGGGTCCCCATGAGTTGGGAGGGGGATGACTTGATAGCAGCTAAAAAGAAACAGGGCAGAGTCCAGAGGAGGGTTTTGTAACTATCAGCTTTCATGACAGGTTCAAACTTGAGCAGTCCAATTGCTCATAAAGAACTCGAGAGTGAGCTGAGGCATAAGGGGTGTTGGTGTTTTGTTTCTGTGGCATACGTGCTTGAGACTTGGAAAACATTGGACTCTTCGCCTTGCATTTAATAGGTGCCTGGTGCATGCCTGATGAAGAAATGAATGCAGTGTCTTTACACATGTAGAGAAGGAACTGCCTCCATTTCCAGGAAACTCCATGGGCTTGAACTCTTATATGGGTAGGATGTAATCTGGAATGTGTTCAGTGTTGCTGAGACTACACTGAAAAATATTTTGCTGTGTGATATTTAAAACTCTTAGTATATTATGGCATAATCTCTCTTCCACCGCTTTTCTCCTTCACTAGATGAAGAATTGGACATCTCAGTTATCTATTGTCTCACATAGACCCTACATTTTATGACTTTTCTGTTTACATGCTTGCCTTAATTTTATTATCTGGTATTGGGAAATACTAACGTGGTGCATTAGACTGATTGTATAGGGAGGCAAGATCTTGGGCAGTAAACAAGCTAATTTCTGAGTTTAAATTGGGAACTTTGATGGTTGCATTAACTTCCAGGCCAGCAGAAATTCTTAAATTGCTGCTTTAGGGCCCTGCATGGTAATTCGGGTGTGTTAGGAAATTACAGGGAATTACAGGAGCGTGAAATCAGTAAGAGAGCCACAGTGGTATTTCCCACCTGCAGGTGGCAAGGCCCAAGGGAATATTTGGGGGGCTGAATTTGATGAATGGGCTGCTTGGCTGCAGTTTGAAAGATTTACTATGTTGCCCAGCTCTCTGAAATAACAGACAGGGGCGCCTGTGCAGACCAAGGATGTGCCTCAGAATGCTAGAGATAATTTAATTTCTTCAGGGAGAAAGTGCTGTCCTACCATGATTTGTTGAAAATATTTTTATTTGGAGTGAACTCATGTGCTGCAATCATGCCTCACTGGGAAGAATTACTGTGTCCATTATCGAGTCCTCAGGGAGGTGCAGATGCCTGGAAGCTGCATCACTTCCTGCAGGCTCTGTGGAAGTAGAATAAACCTGCCCATAGGAGGTGATTTCCCGTAAAATCCCCACACTTAGGAATTACTTACCCTGTGGAAAGCTGGCTCTGGTATTTTCCCCAGTTCTCTTTAAGAGCGTCTCTGCTCTCTTAGTGTCTCAGCTTTGGCAAATAGCATACATAGTCTTTCCTTTGGTTTGGTACACGTATGAAGATTCATTTGGAATGAAATATAATTGAAGGCCAATTATATCTCATGGCCAGATCTGTTAGAACAGAGTGGTGTTGTTGGTTGGGAAATGGAACGCATTTGAGATAGTGTCTGGGAAATGCATTAAATACATCGAATGTCACTGCATGTCTAATGGCCTAATTTAAATTACCTTTTCCTTTGCTATTGCATTAGTTTGTTTCCAGATAGACTTTAGAGCCTAGGAGGGAAGGAAACTGTATGGTAAATGAACACTTAGGCATCTTAGTGCAATCCTGTTTTGTATAAGAATTGGAAAACACTTAAAGGATATGTTTAGTTTTTGCTTCTTCTGCCAAGAAAAGAGGGAAATAATTCACCCCTTGAATTTAATGGTTCATTTAGCTTGCAGGGACTTAATTTTATCCAAAAGTGGCCCTAAAATACTTTATACTAAACAAACGACATTCTTGGTATCTTTGTTTCTTTCTGTAATTCAGTGCCTTTTAGTGTATTCACTAGGCTTTTAATATATTCACTATGTTGTGTAACCATCACCACTATCTAATTCCAGAATATTTCCGTCATCCTCAAAATGAAATCCTGTATCTATCAGCAGTCAGGCCCAGTTCTCCCCTCCCTAGCCTCTGATAACTGCTAATCTACTTTCTGTCTCTGAATTTGCTTATTCTGGACATTTCATAAGAATGGAATTATCCAGTATGTGGCCTTTGTGTCTGGCTTCTTCCACTTACCATAATGCTTTCTTTCAAGTGTCATCCATGTGGTATCATGTATCAGTACTTCATTCCTTTTTATGACTGAATAATATTCCATTGTATGGATGTGCCCCATTTTATATGTCCATTCATTGGCTGATGGACATTTGGATTGTATAGACGTCTTAATATGTTCAAATATCGTATGGCCTTTCAAAATATTTTGTAATGTTTAAGTTCATGTGCTCCAATGTGGATCTTTGAATAGAATTGTTCCCAACAGTGAATGCAATTCAAGTGCAAGAAATCCTCAAGCAGATGGGAAAGAGCAGTAGGCTCTTCATCTTGCTCAAATTTGCATTTGTGGAATTTAAGATATATGGAAATAGTACCAACAAGTAATGGAATTTTTTTGGATAGAAGTTGCCCAGAACCTGCCTACCCGGCCCCTCACGTCCTCATCCCTTATTCCCTCACTCTCCACTGACAGCCCTAAATGAATCCTTCTCTGAGAATTGTCGTTGGTAGAGAGCCCAACGTCAGGCCCCTTTCCCAGGGATAGCCCACATCTCTGGGATATAAAGTCTCAGCCCCTTTCCCTCAATTTGAGACAACCCTGAAGGGCCTTCCTGTGGGATCGGCTGAGGCCTTTGTTGAGACTGGACTGCAGTTCAGTTCATTTCTTTCTCTGCCCAGCCCTGCCATCCTCATTGCCATGCTGGTGTTATCCTGAGGCCTTTTCCCATTCCCCAGTTCCTGCACACACATCTCCATCTCAGAGTTAGCTTTTCAGGAAACCCAAGCTGTGACAGGAATACATTGTAAGAATAAAGGGGGCAAATTTTGGGCTCAGCAAAACTCCACCACCTCTTTAGCCCTGTCAGGATCTGAGAGCCTGAGAGCTAATTTGCAGAAGGACCAGGAGCCTCCTTGGAGAGAAGGGCTGGAGAAATCCTTTCCCTTTTAAGATTTAACCTTGTTATAACTTCTCTATGATTTTAGATTGTATGCACAGGTCTAAGAGAGGCTAAGAAAGGGTAATAAGGCGGAACTCACTTTGATCTACCGACAACACTAGGACGTAGATTTTGATGGGGAGGGGCTGGTTCTAGGCATAGCAGGTGGCTGAAGCCTAATGGTTGTGTGGGTGACATTAAGGTATAGAAAGATGTGGCATAGGGACAGGAAGTCGCTGGGTGGTGCAGAAGGTTAAGCGCTTGACTGCTAGCCAAAAGGTTTACTGTTTGAACCTACCCAGAGGTGCCTCGAAAGATAGGCCTGGCTATCTGCTTCCAAAAGGTCACTGCCTTGGAAACCCTGTGGAGCAGTTCTGCTCTGCACACGTGGGGTCACCATGAGTTGGAATTGACTTGACAGCAACTAACAACAACAATAGTGTAGGGACACAGGCTTCTGGTGGTGTGGATGACCGTGGTTGAATCTACCTAGAGAACAGAAACCTTCGCTCTACCCTGAGAAGCTGTCGCTGGACTACCAGGGGCGTCGTTGTTCTGGGGACAGGGCCAGCTTCTCCCTCTGCAACACCATGTTGTGTCCTCTTTCCCAAGAAGCACTCACACTTAAAAAAAAGGTTGTTCACCTTAACTTTTTTTTGATTTCCCGTGAAGGTGAAAGTCAAAGTTTAGAAAAGCAGGTAGAATTATGAAACAAAAGAAGAACTGAAAAAGAAAAGCCTCTGGGGAGAAGGATGAGGAATGAGATTCTGAAAGAGGCTCTGAAAATGGCAGCGGATGGGCTGACCAAACCAGGCTAAAGGAGAACCGGGCGCAGGAAGCAGTGTTGACCATGGCAGAGGCAGTGGACAAGTCAGACAGCATGGCCTTTGACCTCTGGTGAGAAAGCATCGCTGGACACTGTTAGAGAATGGTCGGGTCTGCAGTCCATTTCCTGTGCCAAGGATTGGTATTGTACAGCTGAAATGTCAAGAATCAATCTGGCAGTCACAGACTGAATGTCATTATTTTCTGCAAATTCATTAGCTCGTGCCCCTTGTGAATATCTTAGCTTTGAATTTCCTGACTTTATGATGAATAAACTTTGTTTGAATGTTTATTAATGCAGTATTTACTTTCCCTTGGGTGAGGTTCTGGCTAGTAACAAGATTCATGTTTATGTTGTGGTAGGGCGTTGTTGGAGTAAAAGAAGCCTGAGGAAAATAAATTTTATTTCTTCCGGGGACCATAATTACCTTAAAAAAATTTAAAGTGTACTTTCCAACCTAGTAAAATCCTATTATAAAGAAAAACATACATAGCAGAATATTCTGCTTCTATGTAATAAGTAAAATATAATTTAGATAGGCCCTTACAGTGTGTTATAATAACATTTTGCAAAAACAGCTTCATAGAGATGTAATTGATAATACAGTAAGTGGCACATATTTAAAGTGTAGAATTTAATAGATTTTGTCATTTATATACATCCGTGAATACATCTGTGAAACCATCACCACCATCAAGATAACGAACTCATTCATGAAACCCAAAGTTTCCTTGTGCTCCTTTGTAATCCTTCCCTCACACCCCCTGCTCCCCTGGGATAACCACTGATCTGCTTTTTGTTACCCTACACTAGTTTGTTTACCCTACACTAGTTTGTATTTAGTGAAGTTTTATATAACTGGAATCATGCAGTATGTACTCTTTTCTCTAGCTTCTTCCACTCAGTAAAATTATTTTGAGATCCATCTATGTTGTTGTATGTATCAATAGTTTATCCCTTTTTTTGCAACCACTAGGTCAATCCATCTCGTCAAGGTCTTCCTCTTTTTCGCTGACCCTCTACTTTACTAAGCATGAAGTCTTTCTCCAGGGACTGGTCCCTCCTAATAACATGTCCAAAGTACATGAGATGAAGTCTTGCCATCCTTGCTTCTAAGGAACATTCTGGCTGTACTGCTTCCAAGACGGATTTGTTCATTCTTCTGGCAGTCCATGGTATATTCAGTATTCTTCACCAGCACTGTAGTTCCAAGGCATCAATCCTTCAGTCTTTGTTATTCATTGTCTGGCTTTTGCATGCATATGAGGCAAATGAGTCAGGCCCACCTTAGTCCTCAAAGTGACATCTTTGCTTTTTAACACTTTAAAGAAGTCTTTTGCAGCAGATTTGCTCAATGCAGTACATGGACTGATTTCTTGACTGCTGCCTCCATGGGTGCTGACCGTGGATGGAAGTAAAATGAAATCCCCAACAACTTCAGTATTTTCTCTGTTCATCATGATGTTGTTCCTTGGTCCAGTTGTGCAGATCTTTGTTTTCTTTTATGTTGAGGTGTAATCCATACTGAAGGCAGAAGTCATTGATCTTTACCAGTAAGTGCTCCAAGTCCCCTTTGCTTTTAGCAAGCAGGGTCACGTTGTCTGCATATTGCAGGTTGCTAACTAGTCTTCTTCCAGTCCTGATGCTGCATTTTTCTTTATATAGTTTAGCTTCTTGGATTATTTGCTCAGCATACAGATTGAATAAGTACGGTGAAAAGATACAACCCTAACACATACTCTTCCTGATTTCAAGCCATGCAGTTGGTTAATACTATTATTCAAGTTTTCTTTTTATCAGTTATTGAGAGAGAGGTATTGAAATCTCTAACTGTAATTGTGGATTTGTCTGTTTCTTTCTGCATTTCTGTCATTATTTGCTCTTGTATTTTGAGTTCTGTTATTAGGGACATAAACATGTAGGATTGTTAGGTTGTTTTGATAAATTGACCCTTTTATCATTGTGAAATGATCTTTATTCCTGTAAAATTATTTGCTCTAAAAGCTGCTTGATTTTATTAATATATCTTCCAGCTAGTGTTAGCATGATGTAACTTTTCCCATCTTTTTACTTTTAAGCCATTTGTATCATTATATTTAAGATGTTTCTTATAAGCAACATGTAGTTGAGTTTTGCTTTTTTGTCCAATCTGATAATCCCTTTCTTTTACTTGGAGGTATTTAAAACATTTGCATTTAGTGTGATGATTAATATGGTTAGGCTAAAGACTGTCATCTTGATCTTTATTTTCTATTTGTCCTGTCTATTCTTTGTTCTGTTTTTGTCTTCTTTTGGATTAATTGAATATTTTTTATGACTCTATTTAATATGCACTATAGAATCAACTCGATGGCAGTGGGTTTGGGTTTTGGGGTTATAGCTATAACCTTTTGTTTTATTTTTCGAAAACTTGTTGCTGTAGGGTTTATATTATACATTTTTATCTTAGAGTCTACCTTCAAATAATATTGTGCCACTTTACATGTAGTGTTAGAATCTCAAAACAATATACTTCCATTTCCCCCTTCCTGTTATTTGTACCATTCTTATCATATATTTTACTTCTATATTTGTTATAAACCTTACAATCCATTATTATTGTTTTGCTTTAAAGAGTTCACTATTTTGTTAAGCAATTATACAAAATAAGGAAAAAACTGTTATATTTCCCCACATAGTTATCACTTTTACCTCTCTTCATTTAATTGAGAGATTTAGGGCACCCTTTGGTATTTTCTTCTGACCTGAAGTACATCCTTTAATATTTTCCATAGTGCAAAATTGCTGGTAGCGAATTCTTTTACCTTTTGTTTGTCTGAAAAAGTCTTTATGTTGTTTTCATTTTTGAAATATATTTTTACTGGGTAGGGTATTCTAGACTGACAATCTTTTTTTCACAGCTTTGGAGATGTTACTTTATAGTCTTGCCTTGCATAGTTTCTAATTAGAAGTCTACTGTCATTTTTATCTTTTCCTCTATATGTAATGTGTCTCCCTTCCTCTGGCTGCTTTTAGGATTTTCTCTTTAAGACTGGTTTTCAGCAGTATGATTATGAACTGCCTGGTGTGGTTTTCTTTATGTTTCTTCTGCTTGGCATTTGTTGAGATTCTTGGGTTGGTGGTGTTATAGTTTTCATCAAATTTGGAAAATTTCTGGCCATTGTTTCTTCAGACAGACAGACAGACACACACACACACACACACACACAAATGTTGGCAGTTCGAACCCACCATCCACTCTGCGGGAGAAAGATGTGGCAGTCTGTTTCCATAAAGATTACAGTCTTGGAAACCCTATGGGGCAGTTCTGCTCTGCCCTGTAGGGTTGCTGTGAGTTGGATTCGATTTGATGGCAACGGGTTTTTTATTATGAACATACCCTTGACTGTTCTACCCATGCACTGTGTACTGTCCTTTCTCTTTTCTGGCTGGTGGGAACATGAAAGATGACTAGCTCTGTGTGAACCTGGGAATTGTTTGGCTGATGCTTTCCAGTGTTTCTTTTCCAAGCCCCAGGGAGTTTCACCCCACTCACAGGTCATTATTCAGCCAAACATTCAAGGACACCCCTCTGCAAATCTCCAGAGCTCTTTCTCTGTGCAGCTCCCTCCTCTCCTGTCATGCAAATTCTAGCCTTCTCAGCCTCCCTGAAGTGTGATCTCTGTCTTCTCAATTCAGTGAGAACTTTGACTTCTGTTTGGGATCTTCCTCACCATGCTGTTGTCTAGAAACTGCTTCCAGGCAGTAATCTGGTGACAATTATAGGATTTACCTTATTTGTGTCCCTGTGCTGCTTGTTTTTTTCAGTATCTTTTATTTGGTTTTCTAGCTGTTTCTCATTGTTTGCTTTAAGCGAATGAATATAAATTCAAACTCTGGTAATATCACTTAGGTTCTAAAAGCATTTGCTTTTGTTATTTTAATTTTATATACAGTGAAACCTGTGAAAAGCAGAACCTGTATGAAGTGGAAACCTGTCAGAGAAGGAAAACCCAAATATTTTCCACTAAAACGAGTGATAGAAAAGTGGTAAGATTGCACTCCATCAAAGCCAGAAAACTTGTGAGACCTGGAAGAACAAGGCAGTCCCGTTGACTTTCGGCTCTCACAGGTTTCACTGTATAAGAATCTTACCAGATATTACTTTTAAAGGGAATAATAGTATTTTAAACTACCCTGTTAATTAGATCCTGAACTGTGTGTTTCTAATAATGAAATTTATTAAAGTAAGGATATTTGATACAGAGAATGATCTCATACATCTTTTATGAAATGGTTGCTTGTAAAAATCATTCCAAGGCTTTTTGTGCTCATTAGCACCTCATTTAAAAGATAGGCATGAAAAACTAATTAAAGAAAATGAACTTTTAAGTTTCTAATTTTTCTACTTGTTCTACTCTTAGTGAAGGCTAAAATGTTACTTTCGATTATCTGTAGTCTTAATTTAGCTATATTATCCCATTTTTTGCAATGATAATTTTAAATTATATTCAAAAATATTAAAATTACTTTTTTAGAATAACCAAACCAAATGTATTAAGAGAAAGTTAGGACTGGACGTAGAAAAAGAAAGGGACATCTGTCATAACCAACCATGATCAGTTCTTTCACTAATCTGTTGCTTTTGAGGGTGTTGGAAGAGAAGGAAAAGAAGGGAGTAAAGAAAATGAAAGATTGGGGTAAAAAAGAGGCAGGGCAGGATGATACCATAGAACATTTTAAGTGGAATTAAGGAATTTAAGCTTCCTTACTCCTAACAAAACCAGAGTCCACACCCATTCTGATCTCTAGTACACAGAAGATTAAAGATAATGATTATAATCCCACTGAGTCAATAAGTTCAGTGTTAGTTCTACATGAGTAAAAAGGAAATAAGTGCTATTGGATGAAGAGGTAAGGAATCCCTTTATCATTCAGCTTTACTCTGCCTTTGGAGGGTGGAGGGAATGCAGCAGGTCCTACTCAGCTTCTACTCTGCAGGTTTTACAAGCCTGAGGGGTGAGGCCTGGGCTGAACGTATGGGATTCCCAGAATTGTGATGCCTCCTCTTCTTTGGGTCTGAATCTTGAAATCCTCCTTAATTTCGCTACCAAAAATTGATTAGAAAATAGTTGAATTTGTCAGCAGATACTTGGAAAGGAGAGATTCCACTGGCTTTGTTTTTTGCACCTGTGGAATATTAAATATTGTGAGCAGCAGAAAAAGAGAAGAAAATGAATGATTCTTTGTAAATATAGAAATAAAAAATAGAGGGAATAAAGCAGTGAGGGAAGGAACTATGTAGTGCTGTAATGTATTTTTGGGCAGATTAAGATTTGCAGATGGTAGTGTAGAAAATTTATCTGCAGAGCTGTTTCATTAAAGTTTTGACTTGTGACAGCAGTCTCTGTTTATATTTATAAATTTGTTTATGTTTTGTGGAGATTTTAAATAACACATTTAATACTTATAAATTTCACATTATCTTTAAGTAAAAAATGTAGTAAAACCGATTAAAAAAAAACTGTACATAGAAAATGAGATAAAACAGATGATTGCAAACTAATGATTCCTTGGATTAGAATACACCAGAATAAAATATTTTATTACAGAGTGACAGTTGGAAAATTTAAACGAAGCAAGAGATTTTGGAGTGACAGAACCCAATTAATATTGTGAGTAGAACAAAGAAAAATTTTATGAAGTAAATGAATCATTATGGGGAGAAGAGGGTTCTCTTCAATGTGTGAAGAATCACCTGGGAAGTTCATTAAATATTGAACTCCCTGGGACCTGCGCTTTGTGTGACTGTGTTGCAGGGGTTTATGTACCACATCTTTGAAAAGCAGTGATATTTAGACTTATATTCCATGTACAATGAAGTGCTCATTTGCTTTTTTCTTTAGTTCTCTTTTCAGTGAACTGTCTTAAGTATTGTTGACAACTTGGAGGGTCTCTGAGATGGATAAAGGGAGAAAAATCGAAGAATGGAAGTGTTTATCAAGGGTTACACACTCACTATGGGTTGAAATTAGCCTACAGGCATATTTTCATTTTGTATACCTGGTGTTTTTGTTTTTTTCCATTGCATTCGAGTGCTTTAGACAGGCTAAACTGTCCACTTGGTCACATTCTCTACTGCTCCCCATTGCCGTGTCCCCCTGGCTTGTTTTTCCTTCACCTGCCTGGTCATTAATGGCATTGGATTGTGGCTGACCCAGTGACATCTTGTCTAAGAAATGATGACCCAGTTAAAAAACACATCCCCGACATTAGCAAATAATATAAATTGGTTGCTAAGAAAATGCATGTGTCAGTATTCTGTTTTGTCAGTTCCATAATCTCCAAAACCTGTTGCAGTCAAGTCGACTCCAACTCATAGCAACTCAATAGGACAGAGCAGAGCTGCCCTATAGGATCTCCAAGAAGCAGCCGGTAGATTCGAACTGCCAACCTTTTGGTAAGCAGCCAAACTCTTAACCACTATGCCACCAGGGCTCCCTTAATTTTCCATGTTAGTGAATAGACCAAAGCAATCCAAAATACTGCACACAATCTGAAAGTCATTTATTGTTGTTTTAGCAGTGTATTTTATGGCTTGAGGGTATACATGTATTTTTCTAATTATATTTTATTTGGTCAATTGTTAAAGCTAATGTTTATTCTCTTTATATTGACAGTAGGCTGCTGTGGGGAAAGCAGCTCATAACTGACCATGGAAAAAGTAGGCAGATACAGAGTTTAAATTCTGCTCCTTAAAGGCACCGTGAAAAATAAATAACAGCCAGCATTTACTGAAAATTTACTACATCCCAGGCTTAATACAGTAATTGTAATTTTAACCCTTCCGCCAACCTTATCAGTTAATAGCTACTCTACTATTCCTGTTACAAAGGTGTGGAAACTGATACTTAGAAATTTAAGTGATTTCCCCACATTGCCTTTATAGAGGCATAAACTAATAATATAGTGTTCAATTTAATAAGAACATGCCTGCCATTTAAGATGGGGCTTTTCTTTAGGACACTGCATGACCTAAGATGCCACGGGATTGAGATATTACTTCAGCAAGATGGCCAACACATTTAGGTGGCACCAAGCGCATGCCTAAGCTCCTGCCCTCGCTCATTCTGATTGGACTTCGCCACAGAGCTCCCACAGTTGGCTTCCTCCAGCAGGGGCAAGGACATAAGTCTGTTCCTCATTCATCATCTCATGTGAGGAGCCAACCTAACGCCGTATTAAATAAGATGTGCTCCTTGATGCCTGTAACATCCTCCTCACCTCTTCAGCTTGCAGCTGTCTGACCTTTCCTTCGCTCAAGTTGCTCATGAAATCCCATTGCCTGTGTGAATCTGACCTAGTTGAAAAAGAACAAGCAAATTCCCCATGCTGTCTCCACCCCCTGCTATGTGAGCCTTCACCCCTCACTAATTGCTTACCACGCAATAGTGGGTCTGCCCCTTCCTGTATGTAGTCCTGAATGGTTGTATAATGCATGCCCCAGGGACATGGACTCTTATCTGCTGTGGACATTATTATTATTTTCTTTTTACACTGCCAGCATTTCTATCATCCTGTCCCAGCGATACTGCGGTTAACCTGTAAAGTGAGGCTGCTTTATCAACTGTCATCCTCATTCAAAGTACTGCCTCAGAATATTTTCATATGTGGGTATAAGTGATACTCATGCTTTTCCCTGTGCCTGGAAGGCCACCTGGGTCACTTAGAAAAGGCCTATTCCTATTTCAAAACCCAGAATAAACGATGCCACCTCCAAGTATGACTCTTTGTATCAATTTCTAGTTCCATTCAAATTTCTCTCATGTAATTTAGGTGTTAGGTGACTCTCTCACCTGCTTTCTTTGAGGAAGAGACTGTGTCCCTGGGGTCCGGCAGTATGCACAAGGGACTCTCATTAAAAGCTGAATCCAGTTGAATTGTGTCCCCCAAAAAAGATAGGTTGAAGTCCTAACCCCCTGTACCTATGAATGTGACCTTAATTGGAAATGAGGTCTTTGAAGTTGGGTCAGTTAAGTTATCATGAGGTCATACTGGAGTAGGGTGGATCCTAATCCAGAATGACTGGTGTCCTCTAAAGGAGAAAAGGCACAGACACACAGACACAGAAGGAAGATGGCCATGTGATGACCATAGATTGGAGTTGTGTTGCCACAAGCCAAGGATCTCCCAGGGCTACCATAAGCTGGAAGGGCAAGACAATCTTCCCCGAGAGCCTTTGGAAAGAGCATGGCCCTGCTGATGCATTGTGTCAGAATTCTAGCCTTCAAAACTGTGAGATGAGAAGTTTCTGTGTTTCACGCACCCAGTTTGTGGTACTTTTGTTAGGGCAGCTCTAGGATACTAATACAATCCCTTCATTTTTTTTTTAACCAAATGTTGTCTTTTCCATTTTTTATTATTAACTAGTAGTAACAACAATATGGGTATTGAACATTTTCTATTTACCAGACCTTGTTCTAAAGTACTTTATATGTATTAACTAATTTGACCTTCTCAATAACCTTACAGAAGTTAGTGTTATTATTTTACACAGAAATCTATCTAGGATCTTAAACTTACTAGACCAGAAATGGAAGCAAAAATGTATAGCCCCCAAAGACATAGGGAATTTGAAGGCAACCACTAGAGAAAAAAAAATTCTCGATTCCTATGCCCCTGTCACGATCCTGTCACATACAGGTTTCCCCTGCTATCCAGAAGTAGAACGTTCCTAGGAAACCTTCATAAGCTGAAATAGCATAAAGCGAAGAAGGAATTACCATTAATTTATACGGGAAAAATTTTTGAGCACTCTCAGACCCAAAAAATAACCTACCAAATCATTGTAGGCTTTTCTGATACCTTAGGACACATCTTGTAATAGACGCGCAAAATAAATTGAGATAAAGCACAGATGCTCACGGACACAGTTCAAAGCTATGGCTGCTTGATACTGAGATGCTGAGTGTAGTTCTGGGAGAAGGAGCTTGACACCAGTCTCACTGCTTGGGGTGTGCACTGCCTGTTCAATGGCTTGCTGCAAAAGAAACACTGAACGCTATTTCTGCTTTTCACCTTTTCTCGTAAAAGCGAAAATCGTCTTCGGATTTCTTTTGGTTAGCAAAACTGGTACTAACGTAGGTCTTTCATAAAAGTGAGGTGGTGTAAAGCGAACTTTCAGAAAGCGAGGGGATACCTGTACTGCAAAGACCTGGTTTCTATCGTCCTATCCTCGGAGTGCAGGAAGATGTAGGAAAATGGCTTGTAACTCTTACAGTTCTCTGGAAGTTCTCTTATAGTTTTCTAGAAGGTGTTAGCAGCAGTGCTGTGCTTCCTCAGTCTTTAGGAGGATCCTTCCTTGTCTCTCCCAGGTTCTGGTACCCCCAGGCCTTCCTTAACTTGTGGCAGCACAAGTCCAGTCTCTGCCTCGTGTTCCCATGGCTGTCTTCCCTCTGTGTCTGTGTCCTTGTGTCTCTTCTCATTTTATCAAAGGACACCAGTCGTACTGGATTAAGGGTCTCTCCAACTCCAGTACGACCTCATTTTACTTAACTAATTACATCTACAATGACCCTATTTCTAAATAAGGTCACATTCTGAGGTTCTGAGAAGAACATGAATGGGGAGGGGCACTATCCAACCCACCAGTCTCTCCACGGGAGAAAAGACCTGGCGATCTGCTGATCTGCCCTTGTAAAGATTACAGCTATGGGGCAGTTCTACTCTGTCCTGTAGGGTCACTAACACACATAAAAACAGCAACACTATCCAACCCAGTACAGGGATCAAAAAAGTTTGACACGAGACACTATTTATCATGGATATATCCTATTCACAGACCCACTAAAGGTATCTGAGAAACCACCATGGCAGGGATTGATATCAGAAGAGGTGATAATGGTTTTGAACAATCTAAATCTAAATCTAAAAACAATCTAATGTAAGATCTAAATCTAAAGCAAGAGAGTCTATTGAAAATGGTAGGCAAAGTTATTGCTAGAGAACTCTCCCTTTAAATCCTGCAAATCTAAAGTTTAGATTTAATGTCCCTATAAATTTAAAGTTTTATATGCATAAAAATATTTTAGATTACTCCATAAAACTCATCTGGTAAGTGACGTAGGCAAATTAAATACATTTTAATCTTTTCATATTTATACTAGTTCAACTTTTAATGGATTGATTTAAGCTTTTTGAGAATTACTGAGCAAAATTCTTGAACTGTTCACCAAATTTTGCATCAATATAACTTTACTTTTGCTGTTGTTGCTGTGTGCCATTGAGTTGATTTCAACTCACAGCAAACCCCATGTGACAGAGTAGAACTGCCCTATAGAATTTTCTAGGCTATAATCTTTACGGGAGCAGATTGCCAGGTCATTTCTCTTGCAGAGCTACTGGATGGTTACTTTTGGTTAGCAGCTAAGCACTTAACTGTTGCACCACCATTATTACTTAATTTTGCTTTGCCTGAGTACAAAGAATAACATTATATGTAAAAAGTAATTAAATACAGTTACACAGCTTTCCTTTTTTTCTTTCACTTTAGCAAGGACTGAAGATTCTAGAAAGCCTCCCTCCCCCGACTTTTACCTTGTTTGGACATTCTCAGTGGCACTAGTGTAAAGTGTGTCAGGTCTGCATCTTAAACTATTTCAGGCTCTTTCTCTGGCCAGCTATTACTCCGTGGTTATGCAGTAGAGACCTGGTTTAGCAGAAATCGTGATGTAGTCAGGAACAAATTTAATGAAAATAAGCATGTTATCTAGAGTGCTAGCATGGCGTTTTATCAGGTCACTACTCTTGCCTTTGGAAACCCTGGTGGCATAGTGGTTAAGTGCTACGGTTGCTAACCAAAAGGTTGACAGTTCGAATCTACCAGGCGCTTCTTGGAAACTCTATGGGGCAGTTCTACTCTGTCCTGTAGGGTTGCTATGAGTCGGAATCAACTCGACGGCAACGGGTTTGGTACTCTTGCCTTCCTCAGAAGGGTTCTGTTACTATGCTGGTGGTTGACACAGGAATGACCAGTGACATTTTGTCAGCTTAATAACTTTGTGCCATTAGCAGGTATGTGGACTTAATCTGGTCTCTGAACAGCTGTGGCCTTAGTTTATATGTCTGCGATAAATGAGAGGCTTGAGGTAGAGGATCTTGAAGGTCCTTTCCAGCTTTGGGATTCTAATTTTGTGTCCCTTTAGCTCTAGTGTTATTTGAAATATGATGAGCTTTCTTGAGTACTTGTCTGAGTTAATTAGGAAATTCTGAGGCATCAGGAAGTGTGGTATGCTCAACCATGTTATTCAGCCTAACTCTTGATATCATTCTCTTGTTTTATCAAGTACACTTCTGAAATACAAGTCTACAAATTCTAGTGGTATCTGTTTTTCTGCTCCTTTTGGCACACTGTGGTGGCAATGTGGGCAGACTGACAATGCATTTGACACAATTTTCTGTTCTTTGACACGTACTGAATGAAAGGAAGAAGACTTCCCATTAACTGGAATTCTGTAAACACCATTTTGCATGAGGCTAAGCTGAACAAATTAGGAAGAAAAGAGACAAAATATTCTTGAAAGGATGGAAGTCCAGTTGTGGTGCCTCTTTGAATGAAATCCAGCTGGCTCCTGTCTGTGATGACATTACCATTTCGTGTTATCAAGCTCCAGCAAAGGATGGAACTGGACTTTTCAAGATCATGTGATAAACTAAGTTGATAAGGAAATGAAATAATTTTCATTATGGAGATTCAGAGAGGAGCCCTGGTGGCGCAGTGGTTAAGAGCTGGCTGCTAACCAAAATGTCAGCAGTTTGAATCCACCAGCTGCTCCTTGGAAGCCCTTTGGGACCGTTCTACTCCATCCTATAGGGTCGCTATGAGTTGGAATTGACTGGATGGCAGCAACGGGTTTGAGGTTTTTTTTTTTTTGTTTAGATTTAAAGACATCTTAAACCTTTTCTGCAACCAGTTGCTGTCAAGTTGATTTCGACTCATGATAACCCCATGTGTGTCAGAGTAGAACTGTGCTCCATAAGGTTTTCAGTGCCTGATTTTTAGGAAGTAAATCACCAGGCCTTTCTTTTGAGGTGCCTCTGGGTGGACGTGAACCTCCGACCTTTTGGTTAGCAGCTGAGCATGTTAACTGGTTGCGCCACTGTTGCACCCTGGACTCATTTTATGCCACTTAATTAAGAGGGATACAAAATATTTGTGAGCAGATTTGTTATTCTTGATAGGAATACAGAATTAAACAAGTGTTTGTGACACTGAATAAAGATAACAGTTTAATAGGTTCTTTCTTTAACAGTTAATATGTATTGAGGGGAAGATAAATTCCAAAGGCCAAATTGGGTGTTAAGTGAAGGTGTGTGCGGGCAGCTGGCATTAGGCTGGGTGGCCAGGGCAGAGTGTATTGTAATTGTTACTTGGTTCTGTCTCATTCCCAGCCAGCTGTATTCAATTTACTGCCTTAGTTTTGATAGCTACAACATTTTTATCTGTTTAAACACAGGCAGGTTAAATACTGTAAGAGGGTTACCTTACTTAACAAAGCAGTCACAAATGAACTCTCTGTTTGTATTTTGTTTTTGTTTTAAGAAAGAAAAGAAGCCCTAGTGCTGGGTTTGGGTGTTCAGGAATTCCCTGCATGGTATCACCTGCTGGGAGACCTTTCCCAGCCCTTAGTGCTGTTTCTAATTCCCTCCCATCCCTCTGAGACATGTACTTTGCAAGGCCAACCTACATTAGATTCAGTTCTGGGACAGGTCAAAAGGGCCACTTCTCCATACAGTTTTCTAGTCCAGTTTACACCAACCTTTGGGTGTTGCCTTAAAAACACTGAGTTATTTTCAAAGACTGGAAGTCATTGTCTTTGTATTATGAACATGGAAATAACAATAAACATCCAGAGATGATTCTGTTGGGAGACCCGTAAGCCCTTTGCCGTTGAGTTGATTCCAACTCATGGTGACCCCATGTGTTTCAGAGTTGAACTGCACATAGGGTTTTCAATGGCTGTGATCTTTACGGAGGTAATCACCAGGCCTTTCTTCTGTGGTTTTGCTGGGTGAATTTGAACTACCAGTCTTTAGATTAGTAGTCAAGCGCTTATCTCTTTATGCCACCCTTTGTTGAGAGATAGCAGGGAATAATTAGGGGTTTCTTGCATATTGATGCACATCAGAATCATCTCAAGAATATATGAAAATATACCCGCATCATCCCCTTCTAGGGATGAGTCTTGTTGGAACCACATTTCAGATTAGCTGGTGGTGACTCTAAGGAGCCTGGTGGTGCAGTGGTTCAGCGCTTGGCTGCTAACTTGAAAGGTCAGCAGTTTGAACCCACCAGCTGCTCTGTGGGAGAAAGATGTGGCAGTCTGCTTCCTTAAAGATCACAAGCTGGGGAAACACTATGGGGCAGTTCTAGTCTGTCCTGTAGGGTTGTTATGAGTTGGAATCGACTCGACGGCCATGGGTTTGGTTTTTTTGGGCCTCTTGGGAGTGCTATGACTTCTCTAACCTCCCAGAGCTCAGTTTCCACACCTCCAAATTGTTAGCAATGATTTCTGTCTGGTAGACCTAACTGAGATAATATACGCTCAGAGGGAACTCAAAATGATACAGCTAGTTACTGGAGTGTATTATTTTGTCCATTAATATAATTTAAAATCAATACTTTATGTTTACTCAAACCTCACTATAGTGAATTACAGAGCAGAATTGCTCATTTTGATAGCATTCTTGAAAATACACTTAATATTTCTCTGCCTTCCCCGGAAGTATTTTTCATGTTTTTTTCAGTCTCATTTGTGTCTTTTGATATGAGTTACTAGCATGAAACCTGATATTTTGTTTTTGTTTATTATTTCTTAATGAGCCTCTTAGATATTTACCTATGAATTATTAACCAGTGATACAAGGAGCAAAACAAACTGTCGGGATTAGTAGTCAAATGACATATGTCTGATTTAGCACGGTAAATAGAATTTGGAAGAAACTATATGAAGTAAAGCATGATGGCTATTTTATAGCTATTTTATATTGAAGTTTGATAAATATTCTTAAAGAATAACTTGATAAGCTAAATATGAGCTCATAATTTAAATTTTCTACAACTGTTAATTTTTCTTCATTTAGGGTCCTAAGTGAATCATTTGAAAATCATATCCTTAGCTTGCTTTCACCTAGTTGCTGTGGTCATTAAGATCCGTGGGTGGTGTAAACAGTTTTCACTCAAAAACTAACCCAAAGGTTGATGGTTCAAATCCAGCCGGCAGCACTGTGGAAAAAAGGCCTGGCAATTTACTTCCGTAAATATTACAGGCAAGAAAACCGTATGAAGCAGTTCTACTCTGTAACACATGGGGTTGCCAATGAGTTGAAATCAACTTGACAGCAATGGATTTCCTCATTTATTACACCAAGACCCTGTTTATTGATAGACTTAGGAGTTAACAGTTTCTACCTGTAATTTTCTACCCTTACATCTTTCTAGCCATGAGAACATTGTAATGATTATTCTTATGCATACATCTTTTTACAGCAGTTAACTGGTTCCTTTATAAAAAGTGTTTATTTAGGGAAAAGTAAATGTAATACATGTATATGGTAAAATATTTCAAACAGCACAGAGATGGAGAAAATGAAAAGCAAAAGCCTCTCTTCCTTTTCTCCCTAGAGCTAAACACTTCTAAACATTTTCTTGTTTGTTCGTATGGACTTTTTTTGTTTTTAATACACAAGAAGGCAGATAATCAAATAACCAAGAAGTGTAATGGGTGGGCAGTAGGGTGCAGAAATGAGCCTGGGAGGGTAGCTATATGCCTTATCTGGGAAGGCTTGCTGGAGCAAATGGCTGCTGGTGTGGATTTCGGTGATGGGCCATACATATATTATAATGTGCTTTCCTGAGTCAGATAGCACAGCCACGGAGGCAAGGAAAGAAATCAAGAAAGAGTCAGCGTAGAGAAGTCAACAGGTTTCACCTACTACAGATAGGGAATGAGGTAGTTTCCTAAAATGGAAAATTCCCTTTGTAGGGAGTTGAGAACCTGATGACCAGTTTAGGGCTGACCAACTCACGGATCTGAGCTTAATGCATTCGCTTATAGTTGCCTACAGAAGGCAAAGTTTCAGGAACAGAACCTCATGAGAACATTGCAATGTATATTTTAAACCAGATATGATGAGGTTTTTTTTAATAAGGAAGAAGCCAGGATGAATAGAAAGCTACATCTGCAAGAAATAAAGTACAAGAAGAAGCCATTGGGGTGGAGGTTGATTCAGATGGGCTAAGACTTGGCCACATGAAGCCGGAATCTTTTATGAGAGTAGTTTCTTTCAGGGGTTCACGACAAAAACCAGATTGTAAGGAATTCAAGAGGGAATTGGAGAACAGAATTCTGAACCATGGTGTAGCTTTCTTTGCATTTGAATATGAAAAAAGATATAGAAAATGTGGAAGAACTTTCTGCCCACAAGAAGAATTTACATGCAGGTCTCTTATTTGTCTTCAAAAATACAATAAAGCTCCCAGCTATGATGGACCGGGTATAATATTCACAGGTGATTCGAATGCCCGTTCAGATTTGAGAAGCACTGCTCTAAACCACTGTGCCATGAGAACTTCATAGTGTAATGGGGGAAGGACATGAGCATTTAAACAATTATAACCCAGTGCAGCACATAAAAACTCCCTGGCCCTCTGACATTTAGGTAAAACTTAGCCTGAACGTCAGTTTAGTGTTTCAGGCATTTCAGATCCCTTCCTATACATTCTCAAGTCCCAAACCTTAGTCTCTTGTCCTTTTACTGTGCATGTACACACGCACGCATATGTACACATACACACGCGTACCTAGTCACACTTAGCATTTTGTGAGGTTTAGTAACTCACAGAAGATACATGGATGACACTGGCACAGAGCAGAGTCACATCTCATGCTCGTGGCTTTTTGCTACCTGTAATCGCTTCGTACACATAAAGAAAAGAAAAATCCTCACAACTGGACCAGTAAGCAACATCATGATAAACAGAGAAAAGATTGAAGTTGTCAAGGATTTCATTTTACTTGGATCCACAATAAATGCCCATGGAAGCAGCAGTCAAGAAATCAAACAACGTATTCCATTGGGCAAATCTGCTGTAAAAGACCTCTTTTAAGTGTTTAGAAGCAAAGATGTCACTTTGAGGACTAAGGTGCACCTGACCCAAGCCATGGTATTTTCAGTCACTTTATGTGCATGTGAAAGCTGGATGATGAATAATGAAGACTGAAGAAATAACTGATGCCTTTGAGTTATGGTGTTGGCGAAGATTATTGAATATTGGACTGTCAGAGAACTAACAAATTGGTCTTAGAAGAAATACAGCCAGAATGCTCCTTAGAAGCCAACATGGCAAGACTTCATCTCATGTACTTGGGGCATGTCATCAGGAGGGACCAGTCCCTGGAGAAGGACATCATGCTTGGTAAGGTGGAGGGTCAGTGAAAAAGAAGACCCTCAATGAGATGGATTGACACAGTGGATGCAACGATGAGCTCAAACATGGAAAGATCGTGAAGACGGCGCAGAACTGGACAGTGTTTTGTTCTGTTGAACGTAGGGTCGCTATAAGTCGGAACTGACTCAGCAGCATCTAACAACAACAGTGGGCCCTCCCCAGAGTCTGTGCTCCATGACAGGTGTAGCCCAGCCCCCTGGTTCCACTCCTGGGCTCATGGAAATAACCCTTAAATGTTGGTCCTAAGTCCCTTCCCCAGCCCTTCTAATTCCAGTAAATAAATCTCTTTTCTGTTACATAAGTAATTATAATCCAAATGTAATCACATAATAGATATGGAAGGAGCAGCCAGTTGGCCTCAGGGAAGTTGGTTGATTTAAAGGACAAGAATGAGGGGGATGTTAGCCAGGAGAAGGGCATGTGGGGAAAAAGGAATAGGATGTACAAAAGCTTGGAGGCCTGAAGGAGCGTGGCTTCTTCATGGGGAGGAGCGAGGTACAACCTGGAGCAGGGCAAGCATGTGGGGTAGAGATGGGAGAGGTGGCTATGTTGTGAATAGCTTTATTTACCATAATAGTTAGAGAACTTTACTAATTTGGCAGGCACTGTGCTAAGTGCTTTGTATGCATTTCATCTGCAAAAGCTCTTTGAGATAGGCATCGTCTCCATTTTGCATATGAGGAAACTGAGGTGAGCAATTAGATAGCATGCCCAAAGCCACACAGCTAGTACTATTCCCTTTATCTGTCTGACCTGGGATTTTAATCACTGTGCCTCCTAATGTGTTACCAGCCATCTATTCAGCAAGTAATTTAAAAAGTCATAATCAATATACCATTAATGCTTAAAACGAACACAAAAAAACCAAACCAGTTGCTTTCCAGTCAGCTCCGACTCATGGTGACTCCGTGTGTGTCCGAGTAGAACTGTGCTCCTTAGGTTTTACAGTGGTTGATTTTTTTGGAAGTGGATTGCCCAGCCTTTCTTCTGAGACACCTTTGGGTGGACTTGAACCTCCAGCCTCTCAGTTAGCCGCCAAGCACTTAACCATTTACACCATCCAGGGACTACGTAAAACGAACACAGTTAACACTAACAGAGAGCTGGTTTTATTCTGCATCATCTATTGCCCTGGTGGTTTTTCCACCAGTTCAGGAGTGAAGCAAGTGGGCTCTGGGTTGGTATGCCCAAGGTTTGAACGCAGGCTTGGGTTTAAGGTACTTGTTTGCACCCTAACATTACCTGTCTTTGATGAGGTTTCCTTTGCCTAGATATTTTTGGGGCTTCCTTAAAATGTGGGATCTTAAAAAGAAAACACATGATTCGTAGAGATAGCTGGAAAAGAAGCTTGTTCTGTTTATTCTAAATCCTATATTGACCAAGGAGTCCCTGGGTGGTGCAAACTATTAGCACGCACGATTGATAACTGAAAGTTTGGAGGTTTGAGTCCACCCAGAGGTGCCTTGGTAGAAAGGCCTAGTGATCTACTTCCGAAAGATCAGCCACTGAAAACCCTATGGAGCACACTTCTACTCAGAGTAGAAGTGGGTCAACCATGAGTCGGAGTCGATAGCAACTGGTTTACTGACATGGGGGTTAGTTAGCCTGCTCTTGTGGTTGCTGGTGTGATATATATTTTAAGAGAAAATTTTCTTTTGTCAACAGGCAGATTAGTAATAAGGATATTTTCTTTACCTTGAAACTCTCTTTTCTCTAGGCACATCAGAATTAATAAAGATTTTCTGCCTTCCTTAGTTTCAGCTGCTTCTCCCTTCATGCAGTATCAACAAGCAGCATGGTTGTTATTCAGTAATTGGTGATATTACCACTCCCTGTTTGCTCCTCTCTCCTCTGCATCGACAGGAGCCCTGTTGGCACAGTGGTTAAGCACTCAGCTGCTAACCGAAAGGTTGGCGATTCGAACCCACCCAGCAACTCCGTGAGAGAAAGACCTGGCAATCTACTCCTGTAGAAATGACAGCCAAGAAAACCCTCTGGGGCAGTTCTCTTCTGTCACATGGGGTCCCTGTGAGTTGAAACCGACTCCATGGCACTTAACAACAGCAACAACCTCTTCATCAGTTAACTTTCCTTCCAATATTTTGTTGTTTCAACTGCTGCAGGATTCCTAACCCTTCTTCGGCTCAGACAACAGCAAAGCATGCTAATGTTTTCTGTTGGGGACTGAGAAATGTATGCAATTCAGGAAGGTGTGGTAACCATAGAAGTGGTGGGAAAATTAGTCAGAGGGTGTAAACTTGGGCAGGTCACTTATTTTCGGTAGACCTCAGTTTCCTCATTTATAAACAAGGAGTTGGGTCCTTTACATGAGGCCTTTAAGGATCCTTTAGATGAGGTCTAAAGTTCATGTACTACTTCTTGTGAGATTTCATCACCCGTTCTTGGCTGTCTTTCTGTTTGGTATGTTTTAACACTCCTGTAAACTTAAGTATAATACCTATTTTTCCCATTTACAGTTTATTAACAGCTTTAGTGAATTGTGAGTGACAGTTTAATTAGATCATCCATGTATAATTAGGGCAACCATTTTTTTTTCCCTTAAGAGGATGTATTAATATTTTTCATTCCCGAACATGCAGCTTACCTCTAACCTAGGTTATTAAGCATTTTCCAAAGTAGGAAGGGTTTTTTATCTTCTTAATAAGCACAAAGATCATCTTACTCTTTCTTGAAAAGCCACATGCATACAATATGGAGGGCAGTTTTGGCTTAGATTTTTCATGTAATCATAACCCAGACAAATGTGACCTAAGGCAGGAAATTTAGTTTAGTGGTAACAAGGCAGTGTGGAATTTAAGAAAATCTGTTTCGCGTTTACTACTTATTTTCTTACTTTTTGAGTAAAGCAAGTTTACATCCATTTCATATCTGTTTTCAGTGCTAAGCTTTCAAAGCTGGCAAGTAAATTTTCATTAAAGTGTTCTTATCTCTTTTGTGAAGGTGCCACATTAAACACATAAAAGAAAATCAGGCTTATCTGATGAATGGTACCCAATTAATAGCCCCAAAATCATTTGTATTCGGCTTTGCAGTGTGTTTTTGTACTTACCGTTGAGTATGGGTGTGCCTGATATTCTGGGAATTTCCAATACTTCTAACAAATAGGGAAGTCCCGCTGTGAAGACAGACTAAGAAGAAACTGGAAAGTTGACAGATTTGTGTTCTTCAGCTGCCTGGAGCTGTCTGTGCTGGGCTGAGGGACCCTCAACCTTCTGTGGTGGAGCCTCCCCCTTTTCCTCTGCCATCTTTTGGTTTATGTCCTCTCAGGAACTGGATGGAGCCCTGGTGGTGCAGTGGGTAAGCACCCACCTGCTAGCTGGAAGGTCGACAGTTCAAACTCACCAGCCATTCCACGGGAGAAGGTGTGGCAGTCTGCTTGCGTAAAAGATTACAGCCTTGGAAACCTTATGGGACAATTCCACTCTGTCCTAAAGGGTTGCTATGAGTCAGGATCGACTAGACAGCAATGAGTTTTAGGAACTGGATGCATAATAAAGTATTTAGACTTTGAACACCTGAATTCCTCAGGTGTCCTTGTCACACCCGTCATGAGCAGGTAATCATAGTATGTCATATTATGTTTATTGATTAATCCCACACTGGACAAGCTAAGTTGGTGTCAAAATAACAGACCAGGTTTCTCCTGGTACTGCAAGGAGAGAGAGAGATTGGAGCAGGGCCTCAGTTGAAGAGACGACAGTTAACTTGGGTTATGTAAGGGACCTTGTGAAGCTCCATTTGCCCCCAAACGTCTTCCCCGCTGGCCTGACCAGAACGGGCCCCAGGGTTTCTGCATGTAAAGTCTATGGAGGGAAGATGGAGAGGGGAAGAGGAATGATTTGGTGTCTGGGCTAAATAGGGTAGATAGGGTGAGGCAGCCTCATGGCACATGGAGGACAGTGAGCCTCGGGAGAATGTTTTAGGAGACAACCTGTGTGTTAAACACAGCTTCATAAAACAGCGTCTGTTGTTGTGTGCCGTTGCGTCGATCCAACTCATAGCAACTCCATGTGACAGAGTAGACCTGCCCTGTAGAGTTTTCTAGGCTGTATGCTTTAAGGAAGCAGATCGCTAGATCTTTCTCCCACAGAGCCACTGAGTGGGTTTGAACCGCCTGCCTTTTGTTTAGCAGCCAAGCACTTAACCATTGTGCCACCAGGGCTCCTTAAACAGCCTGTACCAGTGATATATTTGGCTTTTGAATGAACTTAGAAAGAAAGGGAATGGAGCCAGATTATCTTGTATGACTGAAGATTTGTAAACCCTATTAGAATAATTCTAAAATACTATTTATTATTTTGATTTTTGATTATAAAAGTAATATATATTCAGTGAAACAAATTCAGAAAATACAGAAAAGAATTAAAGTGTCACTAGTATTGCTACCAACCAGATATTGTATTGTTAATATTATGTGTATATTGTGTATGCATAAACAGCTATATTTGTTCATACTGCCTGCTTTCCCTCTAATATATGATGATGAACATATTTGCTCATATTAAATATTATTCTAAAACATTATTTCTGATCGTTGCCTAGTATGATAAGAGATAGTTTTAAACTAAGTAATTAGTCACTCCTATGACAGTAGTGGAGCCGTGGCGGTGCAGTGGTTAAGACCTATGGCTGCTAACCAAAAGGTTGACAGGTTAAATCCACCAGCCACTCCCTGGAAACCCTGTGGGGCAGTTCTTCTCTGTCTTGTAGGATAGCCATGAGTTAGAACTGACTTGACAGCAATGGGTTTGGTTTTTTGGTTTATGATGATAGTATTTGAATTTTTTCCCCCCAGTTTGCATAGTAGGAAAAATCAAGCTTCAGTTAAGGGTGGCCTCATATGAGCATGGGAAGAGCCCTGGTGGCACAGTGGTTAAGCACTCGGCTGCTAACCAAAAGGTTAGCAGTTCAAACCCACCAGCTACTCTGTGGGAAGGAGATGTGGCAGTCTGCTTCCGTAAAGATTTACAGCCTTGGAAACCCTATGAGGCAGTTCTACTCTGTCCTGTAGAATCACCGTGAGTTGGAATCTATTTGATGGCAATGGGTTTTTAGGTATATGAACATGGAAACCTGGTGTTAGAGATTTATATGATGTTAGAAATACATGGCACTTAGGAGCATATGTAGTCTGATTCTTACTGTTTATATGAGGGAAGTTGGCCCACGTTACTTGTGTGACTTGCTCAAAGTCAAACATTTTAATGGCAGAGAGGGACAAGAACTCCTGATGTTCTTTGCCATCATATCATATCATATCATATTTAATGGACGTATCGTATTTGTCCTTTTCTCAAGACACATCGAACGTATGACAACATAGAGTTAACATCTCTGAGGGTCTTTTGTAGTTTGTAGCTTGGCTTTAAGATGATCTTGCAGCTCAGATTTGCCTCACGAACCAAAACCTGTAAAGAGAGCCCTTTCTGTGGGTCTTCAGGTTAGAATCTTCAGATGTATGTTAGTTTGAAAGCTTTCGAGATCACAAATGGGTTTTATAATGCTGTTTGCCGTCGGAGGTTATTAGCCTTGTGTGCTTACTGGAACTAGTGGAAGTACTGAAAAAAAAACCAAAATCCGTTGCCGTCGAATCGATTCCGACTCATAGTGACCCTATGGGAAAGAGTAGAGCTGCCCTGCAGGGTTTCCAGGGAGCGACGGGTGGATTCCACTGCTGAGCTCTTAACCACTGTGCCACCAGGGCTACATTGGAAGTCTACTGATGTTTTATTTCTATAAGTATTGTTCCTATCCATTAAAAAAAAAAGTCATCACTCTTCAAGCATTATGTGCTACTGTGTTAGACACTTGAAATGTCTTTATCTCAGCAGTCATGTGTTCCAGCCCTTTCCTTGATACGCTGGTAGAACCGAGACCCAGCTAGGCAAATTGACTTGGTCGCAGTTGTATAATCAGCTGCTTAGTGATTGGGTCCAAATTCATCAGATTCCTGGGATTTGCAAAGAGTACTTAAGAATGTCACTTAAACTTAATAAATGCTCAGTAAAGAGATTTATAAAATCGAAAAAAAAAATACTGTTTGTATTCTCACAATCTGAAGGCAGTTATCGATAGCATTTTGGTATATTTCTTTTCATTGTTTTTTATTTATTTTTGAAAATTTTGTATGCATGGATTTTTTTTTTAATAAAATAATTAAAGATCAACCCTTTTCCCTTCACCCTTCACTGTGTTCAAGGTCCTGAGATCAATGGCTATTAGTAATATATTTAGTGGGGATCGATTAGTTTCCTACATTTTGGTGAGTTTCCCAGGAAACCTATTGAGAATGCCCTATTATTTTTTTTCTTCCTTTGATTAGAGCAGGAGTTGATGAAGTGAGGGTTAAGGTTGTAATCTCGCATGCCAGCTCACTTTTTATTCCATCCAGCCAACCATTTTGCAAATGCATCATGATATTCATGAAGCGGAGTGATGGATTGCTGCAGAAAAAACACGAACAAACGAACAAGAAAAACAACTCAACTCAAAGTACACCTTCTGCAAAGCACATGTTTGGTGGGCCAGTGGTAGTGTCTTATATATGGCTGGCTGGCTGGCTGACTTACTAACTAGAAAAACAGCTCAACTCAAAGTACCTGTTCAGTGGGCCAGTGGTAGTGTTGTACTTGTGACCCACCAGTACAATCATTTTTTTTATATAATACTTGACCACTCTTTAAGTCTTTTTCATGTATTTTATCTCATTTTTATCCTCAGAAGACTGGGTCTTAGGGAAGTCCAAGTAGAGCCCTAAGCCACAGCATCTTTAGCATCTTCTGACTTAAAGACACATGCTCTTTCAGTTCTTTCACAGTGTTACATTTGTGATGTGAAGTCCTTTGGAAGGAGGTGGGATGTACTCTTTAACAACTTTTTTGTTGTGCTTTAGGTGAAAGTTTACAGCTCAAGTTAATTTCGCATTCAAAAATTTATACACATATTGTTTTATGACATTGGTTGCAATCCCCACAATGTGATAACACCCTCCCGCATTCCACCCCGGGTTCCCTGTGTCCGTTTGACCAGTTCCTGTCCCTTCCTGCCTTCTCATCCTGCTTTTGGACAGGAGCTGCCCGTTTGGTCTCGTATATGGATGTGCTCTTTAACAACTTTAGCAGCTTTTTCTTTTTATAAAATACTATCTGTTCAGTTGGTTACGACGGGGAATTACAAGTTAGCAAAAAGAAGAAAAAAAAAAGGAAAAGTTACTCATTTTCCTACTCACCAGTGGTCTATTTTTAACACTTTATTTTAAATCTTTCTATCCTACTGTTTTCTATGCGTATGTGTATACATATGTATTTTAAGAAGCGGTATAATATTTACATATGGATTCGTAATCTACTTTTTCCATTTAGCAATATATCACGAAGGTTTTTATATTTGATGAAATGTAACAAAATATAATTTTTCATGGCTGCATGGCCTCCCATCATATGGATGGACCATCATTACCCATTGCCTATTGTAGATGTTAATTGTTTGACATTTTAGCCAAATTATGGGATACATATCCTGTTGATCATATTTGTACCAACCAGTTGTTGTCAAGTCGATTCAGACTCATGGCAGCCCCTTGTGTTTCAGAGTGGAACTGTCCTCCATTGGGTTTTCATGGCTATGACGTTTTGGAAGCAGATAGCTAGGCCTTGCTTCCAGAGTGCCTCTAGGTGGGTTCTGACTGCTGTTCTTTTGGTTAGTAGCCCAGCGCTTAACCATTTGTGCCACCAAGGGACTCCTAATATTTGTACAAGTCATAATTATTTCTTTAGGAAAAGTCCCTAAGAGCAGAATCACTGGGGTAGGAGTATATGTGACATTTTGAAGACATGATCGCTATTGCTGAATTTCCTCAACAACTATAGCTGTTTGCATTTTCCCCATTGGTTTATGGAATGCTATTTTTTCCCTAGATTTCTGAATCCAGAGTATGATCATTTGCAAACAATCTTTCCTAATTTAATAAATGAGAAATATTATGTCATTTCCATTTGTATTTATAATTATTTTAATACTAGTGAGGCTAAATTATGTTATAATTGATTAAATTCCTTAAATGATTACCCATTTTTTTAATTGGGAGATTTTTCTTTTTTAAAAATATAATTTGCAAATGTTTCAAATATATTTTTGCTATTAACCCTTTGCTGTATCTTTTGCAAATATTTTCTCCCAGTGTGTTAGATCTTGTCATGCATTGTTTATTATAGGAGTTCATATACTTTTTAGACTTGCTTCCACTGCATGAGCTGACACAAAGGTAACTTATAAGATCTCCCATTTCCGTGGAACTATGTTAATTGTTGGAGCCCTGGTGGCGCAGTGCTTAAGAGCTACATCTGCTAACCCAAAAATCAGCAGTTCGAATCCACCAGCCACTCCTTGGAGCCTTATGGGGCAGTTCTACTCTGTCCTGTAGGGTCACTGTGAGTCAGAAAAGGTGACAACGGGTTTGTTTGTTTTTTATCTTAATAGTTAATGTTCTTGTTGTTGTTAGGTGCCATCAAGTCGGTTCTGACTCATAGTGACCCTGTGTGCAACAGAACGAAACACTGCCCGATCCTGCACCATCCTCACAATTGTTGTTATGTTTGAGCCCATTGTAGCCACTTCATAAAATAGCCTGACCAATCATCTGGTATGGAATTAGGCCTTTCATTTAGGCATTCCCTAAAAAAAACAACACAGACAATCTGATGAGAACCACTTTCCATATTTTCTCATAAGTGCAAGACAGTGAAGGCCCCAGCCCAGGGTCTGGGGGTTACATCTCTAGCTCTTGACTCTGTAACATGCATCCTAAGGGATATTGGGACTAGGCATTAGCCCTGATACTCATTTTTATTCCAGGTCCTATATCCTTCACCTTTATGTAGTTTGTCTTCAGCTTTTTAATGCTCTCTATAACCCCTCCATTCCAGGATACCAATAATAGGATGACCATATGCCCCAGTATGTCTAGGACTGCTGTGGTTTATGCATGTTGTCCAATCTTAATTTTAATAGCACCTCTTTCACTCTCAAAAATTACCTCTTTGGGGATGATGTATGGTCACCCTAGTCTTTAAGTATTAGGACATCAGTGAGTAACTAATCAGAATTTCTTCTTCGATTTGGTTAAAAAAAAACTTAAAAAAATCAGACTCGACACATGGTCTTATGTTCTTAATATGCGAAAGAAGTCAGTGGTCACGTCTTGAAATACCCAAAATCCAAAAACCCGTTGCCATCAAGTTGGTTCCCATTCATAGCAACTTGATAGGACAGAGTAGAACCTACCCTTTCTCCTGCGGAGCAGCTGGCGGGTTTGAAACACTGACCTTTCCATTAACAGCCGAATGCTTAACCACTGCCCCACCAGGGCTCCTTGTTGAAATACCTAGCACGTTATAATTGTAAAATATTATCTTTATGCCGTTATATATTAGATTCTGAAGAGTTACTAATTCTAGTTGGACAGAATAATTACTTACTTTAAATTTAAGTTGAAATTGAAGTTCCAGAATAATTTTTCCCCTTAGCTGATTTTCTGTTATGGCTAATGATTTGTGGTTTGGAATTTTGTCCTTCTAATTTCTATCAGCAATTTAGATTATTGGTTTCTGGGGATGAATTGGAAGAGAAATTAAACTAAAACCAAACCCATTGCCATTGAGTCAGTTCTGACCCATAGCAACCCAGTAGGATAGAGTAGAACTGTTCCCATAGTGTTTTCAAGGCTGTAAATCTTTATGGAAGCAGACTGCCACATTTTTCTCCGTTGGAGCTACTGGTGGGTTCAAACCACCAACCTTTCAGGTTCCAAACCTAAACCAAACCTGTTGCCGTCCAGTTGATTCCGACTCACAGGGACCCTATAGAACAGAGTAGAACTGCCCCATAGGGTTTCCAAGGAGCGGCTGGTGGATTCGAGCTGCCAGCCTTTTGGTTAGCAGCCTTGCTCTTAACCACTGTGCCACCAGGGCTTCCCTTTCAGGTTAGGAGGGTCATATGTAATATTTGGAATTACTCATACTTTACACTTCCCCAACAGTGTTCAAATTTATTTATAAGACCTAACAGTCAGCAATAGTTTGGAACATCAGCTGTACTCTTTGAAAATCTTCTGTTAACTTTAGTGAATATAAATGAACTTTCAATAAAGTGACTGAAATATTCATGGAGAGGTTTAAAGAAACATGTTCAGTTCTTTGTGATTCTAATCAAACTGAAGGCACATGGCCCAAGCCTGGCTTGTGTGCATTAGTGTAATTTGGAAATTTACTTTTAGCCCACTGGAGCTTCTGACGTGAGTGCAGTGGACGTTGCCATAAATGCTGGATACACATGTTCAGCATTTCTAGAGATAAATCTCCCTCACCCCTCATTCCTTATACTCTATTAGGGAGGCATAGGGACATGCCTGATAACAGGAGCAACTGCAGGAAGGAGGCAAGTGGCACTGTCAGGCACCGTTTGTACCCTTGTCTCTCCCAGAGTAGCCTAGGCAGGCATGCACTTCCAGACCTCAGCTAGGCTGCCCTCCCCTTTTGCATGCAGCTGTTTGCATGTAGAGGGATGGCGAGCCAGCTCAGTCTCATCTCTGGTCTTCACTGAGCTTTCCATTGCATCTTGAAGCCTTCTTGCTTCAATGTATGTCAGAAGATGCTTTATCTCCTGCTGTGAACATTCAGTTGTGCATATCTTGCATCATTTCCATCCACAGCTTGAGGAAGATGGTTTCTAGAGCTACAATTCCATGCTCTGGAAATTTTCTAGCCTAATATACCTAAAAGTGGCTCATTAGCTTCACTCATACTTTACCCATACTTTATAGAATTCCCACAGCACCTGTTATAGTACAATACCAGCAATAATTACTGGTTTAGTCACTATCAGCAATAATGTTTATTAGGAATGTGTTCAGGAGAAGTTCCTCCACCTCCATATGCTCAATTTGTGTTATGTGTGTGTGTATGTATAAGATACAGAATATTCTCGTAGTTGTTCCATTTAATATGTAGTATTTTTAGGCTTTAAAAAAATTTAAATGAGGATACATTTTGAGTGAGTATGTTTGGGAAAGCCACAGGTAGACAAGAAGATAAGCAAGTCATTATTCTAGCATGAGCATTAGGCTAAAGCTTTTGGGTTTTGAGCACTTGTCCCTGCCCCAACTGTCTCTCTGTCTGTGTCTTTCTGCGTGACTGTGTGTGTACGCTTGTGCATGCAAAGTTTTACGAATGACTGGAAATATATCTTTGGGAATGCCATTCCACTTAACAAGGACTAGTGATTGAATGCTTCCCTTTTTTTATTTGTTCGTTTTAATAATTTGCATTCACTTGATTTAATTTCTGTCAACTTCTTTATTGGTTCGAGTAAGCAGGCACAGTCTGTGTGATGCATAGCTCTCATTAGATGCCTTAATGATTTTCTGCTTCTTTCACGATGAAATGTGTAGAGATAAGATTGCACACAAAGCAGTTGGTTCCCTGTCATTTTGTTTTTTCTCAAACTACTTTTATGCAACTTCAGATGTTATACTTACATATTAATGGGTCAGTTTATGAGAAATCGTGTCCCAGTATATAAACTATAATTTGGATACCGTTTGTTGGGTGATGAGACCTAAAACCAAGACCCATTCCAAGAGCCGTACATTGTCTTGGATTATGATGTCTCTTCCCCTTTAACTCTAAATTTTGTTTCTTTCAACAGTTCCATGGGTCATGGAGCAAGATGAGAGGCTTAATTTATGTTAAGAGGGTAATTGGTTTCACTTCCTTTTTTATCAGTCAAATGGTAGAAAGTCATCATAATGTGAGCCTTACTAAACATTAATACAATGCGTTAATGTGCTTTTCTCTAATTGTACTTCCTCAAGGAGCAAATCTGGTTGTAAGACTGACCTTTCGTATTTCCTGCCCACTGGTTACACATTTCTAGGTGTGAATCCCTGTAAGCAAATCAAGAAGGTGTATTTCCGTGTGCAACTTACTTAAGAGCAAGAAAAAGGTACTTTTCATTTATTTGAGGCTCAGGTTGACCATTGCTGTTTCTGAAAAACCTGAAAAATGCGTACCTGTTACTGCCATTGGCTTGGATGTTGGAGAAACATATGGCCATTAGGCAAAATAAATTAGAGGACAAAATTTAAATTAACAAAGCAAATCATAGGGTAGCTCTTTAACTGGCTAAAGAAATTGTCTTGACATCAATGGGTGGTGCCAGATGTTGCCCCCTCTCTTGGATTGCACATGTGAATGGACAAGAGGTGTCATTGGCGCGCTTTGGAGGAATTCAAATAGAAAAGAGCATGTGCCTGTCTTCAGAGTTCCCTGAATATTGAACACAAAGGGACCACTTCCTTCCCCTCACGCCCCAGTGGTAAATGATCCTTCTTTTTAAAAAGCTGAATCTTAAAAATTATTTTTGTTATATGCTGCCAGGGGAAGTGAGAGCCTAGATGATTTCCTAATGCGTTTCTCCATGGCATAGTTGTTGAATCCTCCCAAATTAGCTGTTTGGGAATGATTAGTTTCCAGAATCCTTGCTGGGTAGTATTAGTGCTAATAATGAGACCCCCCAACAGGTACTATGATTTTTATTCAAAATCAGCATTTTCCCCCAAGAAAAAGATTTTACAATGTGAACAATGCATAGACTTGGCTTGCTTCTGTGTGTGTGTGTGTGAATCATGCTCTTTCTCTTCCTTTAAGAAAAGGGAAACATTTCTCTAAGTTTAGTTTTTCATTTTAACTAAATCTCAGATGCTACATAAACAATGGACTTCTAAAAGTCCCTGCTAGGTCAATACCCACACCACAGGAGCAGACTCAGTAACATTGTTTTCCGTAACACATTGTATCTGCCAGATCCTTTCATAGTTCTACGGTTTACTAAACCCAAAACCAAACCCATTGCCATCGAGTCCATTCCGACTCATAGTGACCCTGAAGGACAGAGTAGAACTGCCCTGTAGGTTTCCCAAAGCTGCAGATCTTTATGGAAGCAGATTGCCACATCCTTCTCCCATGGTGAGGCTGGTGGGTTTGAACGCTGACCTTTCAGATAGCAGTCAAGTGTTTAACCACTGCGCCACCATGACTCCAAAGTAGAGGGTCAACAAAACACAGGAAGATCCTCACGAGATGGAATGACACAGTGAGTGGCTGCAGCAAAGGGCTCAAACATAGCAACGATTGTGAGGATGGCACAGGACCATTATGTTCTGTTGTATGTAAGGTTGCTGTGAGTTGGAACCGACTTGATGGCACCTAACAACAACAAAGGCGGTCTTGGAACAAGTCCTTCTTGGTATTCTCAGTGCCATTATTTGAAATATTGTCATTATTTCAAAGTGATATTATCTCAAAATCAAGCAGTGTTCTGCAGCCTGACTACCTGTGCGTTTTGTGAGGCATCCTAGATCTTTGGTTTTCGTAACTGGAGCAGTACTTGCTCCTTGCCGCTAGTGCTTTAATTCCCCTACCTCACAAGATAATTAATTTCAGAGGCTCAGAGTGAAGGGCCACATGAGTACAAGAAAAAAAAATCTTGACATATTCACCTTGAAAGAAGACTGCTATAGTTTTTAGTTAACTTATTTGCATTAATATTTTAACACATAGTAAATAAGAGGTAAAGTGGGATTTTTTGGCTTCGTGAGAAGTATAATTAATGGCTTTAAATGCTGCACAGTGACATACAGAGAAGGACAGGACAGGCAGTCCCCAGATTACGAACGAGATCCATGCCTGTGTCTTTAAGTTGAGTTTGTAGGTAAGTCGGAACAGGTGTATACAGTTCTTATTTAGTCTCACTTTAACGTCAGAATCGACTCGACTGCAACAGGTTTGGTTTATTTTTGGTTTTAATGCAAAAGGAGCCCTGCTGGTGCAGTGGTTAAGGTGCTCGGCTGCTAACTGAAAGGTCAGTGGTTCGAACCCTCCAGTCTGTGTGGCAGTCTGCTTCTGTAAAGATATACAGCCTTGGAAACCCTATGGGGCAGTTCTGCTCTGTCCTGTAGTGTCACTGTGAGTCGGAATAGACTCAAGGGCAGTGGGTTTAGTGCAAGAAAAGGCTTGAAGCCCCTGCAATGATTTAAAAGCTACACACGCAGCAAGTGAAGGTGATTGTGATGAAGAGTTTGTTGCGAGTAGCAGTTGGTTCAGTCATTTCAAAATGAGGGCAAATTTAACTGCCTATAATCGTAAAATCCAAAACTGGAGGGAACCTCTGAGGTTATCCAGGCCAGTTCCCTCATCTTCAGTGCTCAGAGGCCCAGCGACCACGTGGGGACCTTTGTCCCCCGTGCAGTGGGGCAGGGAAGGACCCCTGATTCAGCTGGTGTTCTTTCTACCCCACACACCTGCCTGCAGATGGTCTCTTGACAAATATGAAATTAGATGAAAAATGGCATTTCGGATCTGTCTTGGGTGGCCTTGTCCTTGGCTACAGTTTAATTTTTTGCCCTCATTTAGTGAGGGCCACTGGGCCATTGTATCCTGAGGAAATATCTACTGATTTAATGAGGACCTCCGAGTGATTTTCAAAAGTGGATCTCGTCATTTTCCACCCACTGCGTTCTTAAGTATGCAGTTTGCTTATCTGTGACCTGAAGATTCTGGATTGTATACATTCTGAGTTTTTTATTTCCTGAAATAATCAGCGTGAAAAAATTCTTCGGGTGGCTATTTAGTCAGAAGGGTTCCCGCTTCTTAATAATTTGTTATTATGACTTGGTATTTTTATGATATCATCATGCATTCCAAATAAAGTTCAGCGAAGTCCCACTTTTCTCCAAAGAAGTGTGCATGTAGCAGTATCTAAATATAGCAATGTCTAAGTATAAATGAATGAATTTATATGTGTGTGTGTGTGCATGAGTGTGTAGCTGAGAAACCAAAATGTTTCATGTCTTTCTCCATAAGCAGACTTATAGGAAGTGAAATTATAACCCAGGTTTTTCAGTCTGCTCTGACTCATCCATTCTTACAAGGGCCTTGGTCATGCTTTGTGTCTTTGCAATTGTTTGCTCCACATCACTGCAGTGAACTTTAAAGGTATGCAAAATGTGCTTTTTAATGGAATGAATAAGCATCTCAAATGGAATGTACCTGACTCTCCCTAAACCTTTTCCTTTTCTAGTTTCTCTAACTTCCGTCTACCTTGTTACTCAAATGAAAAATCAACGAGTATCCTTATGCCATCTCTTCCCTTATCACCCACGTCTCATCCGTCTCCAGAATATATCTTGAATCATTCCACTTCTCCCTATCACAACTCCTGCCACCACTGTCATCTTTTGCTTGGATTACTGGAATACCCTACTAAAATTTCCTTATAATACATTCTTTATTTAGCATAAATCAAACCATGTCACTTTCCTGGTTAAAACCCTGCAAAGCTATTTAGTTCACTTAGAATAAAATCTAAAGCCTTTCCCACAGTACAGTGCTCTGTCTGGCCCAGCCTCGGTCTCACATGATCGGCTGCCTCCCTCCCTGTCACCTGCTATGCCTCGGCCAGCATAGTCTAGCCCTCTTGTTGTAACCTCCAGCATTCTGGCCAACGTTGTTCCCACCTTGGCCTCTACACCAGCCAGTCCACTTCCTGGAATACTGTTTTAATTTTCTTGTGGCTGTGTCTTGAATATTTGCTTAAATGTACCTTCTTAGAAACGCTCTCACTGACATCCCAAGTTAAAGCAGCTGCTAGGCTACTCTGTATTTCATTATCCTTCCTTAATACTTTAGTAGGTAGCAGCATCTCCATCTGATATTTTATTATTCATCTATCTATCCATCTACCAGGGTTCAGTGGTAGAATTCTCACCTTCCAAGTGGGAGACCCGGGTTCAATTTCTGGCCAGTGTTCCTCATGCATAGCTGCCTCCTGTCCATCAGTGGAGGTTGTTGCTGTGATGCTGATTGTTCAGAAGTAGACCGGCAGGCCTTTTATTTTCTTCTTCTTCTTCTGTTTTTGTTGGATTCTTTTTTTTTTTCCCCATACACAAATTCATACATACATTGTTACATGACCCTAATTGCTCTCCCTATACTGGGACAGCACACTCTTCCTTTCCACCCCTGATTCCCCATGTCCATTCAACCAGCTCCTAACCCTCTCTGCCTTCCCATCTCACCTCCGGACAGAAGCTGCCC
>NW_004444043.1:3016020-3040572 GCF_000243295.1 Trichechus manatus latirostris
TATGTCCCACAGTCCAGTCCAATCCCTGTCTGAAGAGTTGGCCTCAGAAATTGTTTTAGTTCTGGGCTGATAGAGAATCCAGGGGCCATACTTTCCGGGGCTCCTCCAGTCTCAGTCAGACCATTAAGTCTGGTCTTCTTACTAGAATTTGAATTCTGCACCCCACCTTTCTCCTGCTCCATAAGGGACTCTCTGTTGTGTTACCTGTCAGGGTGGTCATTGGTGGTAGCCAGGCACCATCTAGTTCTGGTCTCAGGCAGATGAAGTCTCTGGTTTATGTGGCCCTTTGTGTCTCTTGGACTAATACTTTCCTTGTGTCTTTGGTGTTCTTCATTGTCTTTTACTCCAGGTGGTTGGGACCACTTGAAGCATCTTAGATGCGGCAGGCCTTTTTTCGAGGTGCCTTTGGGTGGGTTTGAACTGCCAACTTTTCAATAAGTAGTCAAGTGCTTAATCATTTGTGCCACCTAGGGACTCCAAAAGGGGGAAACAAAACTAAGTTCATAGAAGAAATACAGATGGACAAATCAAACCCACTGCCGTTGAGTCTATTTCAACTCTTAGCAACCTATAGGACAGAGTAGAACTGCCCCAGGGGGTTTTGAAGGCTGTAATCTTTATGGAAGCAGGCTGCCGCATCTTACTCCCTGGAGTGGCTGGTGGATTCGAACTGCTGACCTTTTTGTTAGCACGAGCACTTAACCAGTGTGCCACCAGGGCTTCACAAATGGACAGGAAAGCATAAAACATTTTTTCTCACAAGTAATTAAAGGTATAAATTGAAATAAGGATTTTGTCTCTCAAATTTTAGGTATTAAAAAAATGTAGCATTGGCAACAGTGTGCTGAGCGAGGGGTCTGATAGCCATGTCAGCTGGTTTAACAGTAAGGATAGCCTGGGCCTCTGCAAGAGTGTATCCCCTTTGGCCTAATTGTATTTCTGTGAGGCTCTCCTAAGGAAGTAAGTAGAGATTCAGGCAAAAAATGTTTGTTCAGGGTTGTTGGTCAGAGCATTCTTTATAAAAGTGAAAAATTAGGAAGACTCAGAATGTGTTACAACAGGGAAGTTGTTAAATTCATTTATCACACATCCTTATGATGGCCTTTCAGACAATTGTAATTAACTATTTTTGATGAGTAATTAGTCTCATGGAATAATTTTCCCAATTTGTTAAGTGGAAAATAAAAATACAGTAGTATTTCAGTTTTATAAAAAGCAACAAAAACAGATAAGGCACATTTGCCTAAAATAGGGCACTGGAGAGAAATATACCAAAAACATTAAATTTTGCCGGTTTTTAAAACTCTTGTTTTATTTCCAAATTTCCTATGATGAATAGTTATTACTGTTAGAAATAGGAAAAGTGTTTTTAAAAAGGAAGTATGTGAGGTTGCAGGATCAGGACTGTGGGGCAGAGAGGAGACCTTGGTAGATTTAGTCCCTCTTCTTCCTAATTTGTCATCAACCAGCAAGTCCTTGAATGAATCACTTCCTGCTTTGTAAATTAATGAGTTAAGGGCTCCTCAGATTTTTCTTCTGAAATCCATGCAGAGACAGAAGAGTGTGATCATGCATTCCCAAGAGGTGTAAAGGATGAGGATGGTTGGACAAGTTGGCTCCAAGTAACCGCCTGAAAATATTTTGGCATGAAAATCCATATAAATTTTATGTTCTTCTCCAAACTGCACTGATGTTAATTAAAAAAATTTTTTTAAGCTGAGATATAATTCACGTACCATAAAATTTACCATTTTAGAGTATACATTTAAAAAATTTTTTTTGAAATATATTCACAAGGTTTTTTAACCAACTGATGTTAGTTTTAATACACAGATGCTCACCGTAGACCACCAATCAAGGCAATGCTCTTGCACCGTTGAGTAACCTTGGAGCACTACCAGGTGCCTCTCCCTGAAGGATTATACCGCTTTGAGAAGCCCAGGACTACAGCATCGTTCAAATATTTTCAATAAATAATAGCATTTTCAAAAGATAATTGGATTTTCAGTGCATTTTGCCTTTCTTTCCCATAAAAACAATTTAATTGGATTAGTTATTATTAATAGTCCTGGTTACTACTAGCTTACCCGATACTGAATTCAATTAATTTCTATGCCACAATTTTAAACTGTTCAGTACTTTCTGCCAGACTCTCCTGAGGATAAAAGGTTAAACCTACCCAACCCTTGCTTTTAAAGGACAGTCTTTTAAACGGAGGAATTGTGTCTTTCATAGCAAACTGTTGGTGTTTCAAGCACAGGTTTCCATCCTAAGTGGAGAAATGTGCAGAAGGCAGAATACATGTGTTTTAAAACATATTGTAGCCTGGAATGTGGGCAACACATGGGTTGCATTTTAACTCAGCATTATTAAATCACTTTTATCTCGAGGCTATTCTTTGCAGGTGTGGGCTGACGATGTGCTTGTGGGTAAAAAAAAAAAAAATTCCTCCTTGAAATTTCTGCTTATACTTTTTCCAAGTTTATGTGGAAGTAGCCCAAGTTCAGCTGTGGTGGTGCTGGGATCCCATGTTTTACAAACTCTGGACCTGCACAAACGGACTTCCAGTGCAGTTACTTGAATTATAAGTCACCTCAGTAAGGGCTTGGATTTTGTTCTCCGCTCTGCTTTCTCTGGGCACTGGCCAATCAAGAGGGGCGGGGCCGGGGTCACTGGGCCTGAGTCTTCACATTCATTAAGGGCTTCAGATGTAGACTTCTGATGGGTTGACAGTACCTCCAAATACAGGCATGAAAGGAACTGGCAGGACGAAATAAATATATTCATTCTACAGCTTTAAATACCACAGTTTTGTAACTCTGTTTTGGCATTTCTTCGTTTTCCTGGGAACCTAAAACAAGTGAAAGTGTTATCGGCCACCCTCTGCCTGTGAGCAGCCCTGTAAAGGTGCATAAGGTGCACTTTATGGCTTTGTTTCTGGATAAAGGGAGTGAACTACATGGACTCTTGAAGCTCCCGACAATGCAATGTTGAGTGATTGTTTCCCAGGGTCCCTGTATGGGAATTGGGGCCACCAACATTCTTCAGGGCAGTGACAATAGTAACAGACATTTTTAGGGCACTTAGCAGTACTTACGCATGTAGGGAATTGTACTTTGCAGCTCTTTTGGTAAGAGGGTAGTCCAGGAATTCAATTTAAGTGTGAGAAAAGGAACAAGTGAGTTTGTGACTGCTTTCAACAATAAACACTAATTCATTACCATTAAGAAGTTAATGTGTTTTGGATTTAAAACTGTCATCTCAGGTAGGTGTGAGAGAAGAAAAACCGTCCTGCCTTTAGAGATTAATTGTTCAGACCTAATAGCAGATTGCATTGTACAAACGGGCAAAACCGTCTGTAAGTGTATAGATGCTTAGTATGAATATGATACATAGAGTAAATAGGAATTTGTGGCAGAACCTGTATGTGGGAATCCTGTTGTGTCAGAAAGATCTAGCAAAGCCTCAAATGGAAGCTTCAGATTGTATGTGTGTATGTCTAATATGCTGTATTCTAACAGTTCATAAAGTGATGCACTACATAGTAGGGGATTAAGTTTCTATTTTATGTTTGTTCTGATGGAAAGATGTGAAAAGGACTAGTGATTGCTCTTTGGGCTTTATCCTGATCCAGTGGGTGGACACTTATGCCTCAAAGCCAGTTAATTACACATGTTGGATCAAGAAGCCATTTTAATACTATGATTCTTAGAGTCTTATATCTGGATGTTTTGATGAGCTTAGATAAGAAAAGGCAGAATATTTGCCTAAAGGTACAAATAACTTTTCTGGGGAAGTGTTTTTAGACCACTGATGGAAAAAGCATGGGTTTTTGGTGTGCTTGTTAAAGTTGTTAAATGGTTGGAGATACATCAAACTAGGAAAAATAAGAGCCCTCCCGCTTCCCTGGCATTTTATATAAGGGCTGGTTTCTAGATTTTATCTGACCGTAGTCTTGGAAACAGTCGATTACTATTTCTTTAGGTAGGCTGGAGTGATCTGTACTTTTCATTGCCCTGTGCTGTGAAAACAGATTAACCATCACTGGCTTCACAAAGCAATCTACTGGGCGAACAAACCTGCTTTCTTTTAATCAGAGATAAAGTATTGTGAAGTCCTTTATATGGCTTTTCTTAGGAAACAACATCGTTTATATAATTTGGGAACAGCTGGTTTTTTTTTTCTTTTAATTGTACCAAATATATTTTTTTCATTCTAATCATGAATAGGCTGTTAAAATGCCCGTTTCAAACTCTGAGGATATTGTATAATTCTCCAAAAAAAGGAAGGCACAGGAAACTTGGCTTTCACCCTTACTGACAGTACGTTATTTGTCTCCATGGCACAACTCTCCCCACTCCCCACCCCCTGCAGTGCTCCCTTTTAATAAACAAACAAAAAAAGCTATGCCCCTCTCCCCCTCCACATAGAGATCTGGTTGTTCTGTCCTGTGTTCTAGTCTTGGGTTGTTATCTGATGTTATTGATTTCCTAACTGGAGGACTCTCTTTAGTATTTCTCGTAATTTTGGTTTGGTTTTTGCAAATTCCCTAAACTTCTGTTTATCTGGCAATTCCTAATCTTGTCATCATGTCTGAGAGACAGTTTTGCTGGATATGTAATTCTTGGCTGGCAATTTTTTTCCTTCAGGGCTTTATATATGTCATCCCATTTCCTTCTTGCCTGCAAGGTTTCTGCTGAGTAGTCCGAGCTTATTCTTAATGACTCTTCTTTGTAGATGACTTTTCGTTTATCCCTAGCCACTCTTAAAATTCTCTCTTTATCTTTGGTTTTGGAAAATTTGATTATAATATGTCTTGGTGACTTTCTTTTGAGATCTACCTCATGTGGGGTTCGATGAGCATCTTGGATAGATATCTTGTCATCTTTCACGATATCAGGGAAGTTTTCTGCCAACGAATCTTCAACAATTCTCTCTGTATTTTCTGTTATCCCCCCCGTTCTGGTACTCCAATCACTCGTAGGTTACTCCTCTTGATAGAGTCCCGCATAATTCTTAGGGTTTCTTCATTTTTTAAAATTCTTTTATCTGATTTTTCCTCAAATAAGTTGGCGTCAAGTGCTTTATCTTCAGTTTCACTAATTCTTACTTCCGTTGCCTCAATTCTGCTCCTATGACTTTCTGCTGAGCTGTCTAATTTTGAAACTTTATTGTTAATCTTCTGGATTTCTGATTGCTGTCTCTCTATGGATTCTTGCAGCCTGTTAAATTTGTCATTATGCTCTTCTCTAATCTTCTTAAGTTCCTCTATTGCTTTGTCTGTGTTTTCCTTGGCTTCTTCTGCATTTTACATGATCTCCTTCCTGATCTCTTGAAGAGTTCTGTATATTAATCTTTTGTATTCTACCTCCGGTAATTACAAGAAGTTCTCTTCCTCCAGAAAATTTCTTGATTCTTTGTTTTGGGAGCTTGCTGAAGCCATCATGGTCTGCCTGTTTATGTGATTTGATATTGACTGTTGTCTCTGAGCCATCAATAAGTTATTATATTTATTTATTTTATGTTTACTTACTGTGTCCTAGCTTTTTGTTTTGTTATGTTTTGATATGCCTGAGTAGGCTGCTTGTATGAGCTTGTTTGATCACTGGCACCTTTGAAGCTTTTAGGTCCGGTCACCAGGTGGTTAAATCTGTTACTAGGTTTGTGAGCCCAGGAGTCTGTTTACTTTTCTTGTATGGATTCAGCTCAGGTGTCCAGATAGTTTGTCACCAAGTGTGTGGTGCAGGCTCTCACCTACAGTCCTAGATGGGCAGGGGTGATTGGTGTAGGCACAAGTATCTGGCTGCAGTAGAGGATCATGCACTGAGCAAGGCCGGGGACTGATGACTGCCCCTGAGTGTCTGAGAGGAAAGCGTGTCCCTGTTCCCTAGAGCGCGTAGGTGGGTGGGTTTTGCAGCTTGGCTATGGGCACCCAGTGCTGTTGGCTGTAAGAACTGGGAGGCATCACTTATTTTTGGAACTCTGTTGTGGGTGGCTAGGTGGCATGGGTGGAGCCATCAGTCCTCAGGCCCCTGATGTGGGTAGGTGAGGACCCTGCTTAATGGGCAGAGCAGTGTCAAATGTCACAAACCTGCCACTCTACCATATAGCTGATACAGTGGAAGTTAGGCTTCAGGTATATACCCTGTTGTACTTTGCTACTGAGGGCCCACACAGGACTATGCAGGGGTGAAAGGCATTCAAAGTCTGTGGAACCGTTATGCCTGTGCCTAGGCAAAGGAGCTACGCCTACTCTAAGTTCCTGACTTAGGTGAGCTGGCGGATTATTTTTTCCTGTTGGTTAATTTGTTCCCTCTCCAAGGCCTGGAGAATGGCTCAGGGCATATGACAGGTCCTTACTTCCAGCCCAGGGGACATGACAATGGCTGAAGCCAGTCCAGGACCTGTTACAGAGCGGGGAGGAGGCAGGTAAATGGGAGAGAGGTTTTTCCCAAAGAGGGTGTTTTTTGATCTGCACGGTAGGTTAGACGCAGGTACTTACCTTTTACCAATTGAGCGCTGCTGCTTTTCACTGGTACTGGAGGCTTGAATAGACTCTCGCTACTCACTCGGTCTCTCCCGATGTGGAAAACGCATCTCAAGCACCACTGCTTGCCTCACCACATGTGCTGAGCTGCAGGGTGCTGGTTCCCACTGGGTCAGGTCTGGCATCTCCTCGCTGCTTCTGAACAGTCTCTCCCTCCCCCTGCTTCTCAGTCCGATTCCTCAAATTTGCCTTTGACGTTCAGGGCTCCTAGGTTGTCACATACAATCGATTTACTTGTTTTTTTTGATCTTTGTTGTAAGAGGGACCACAGGAAGCATCTGACTACTCCACCATCTTGGCCCCACCTCCACAGAGATCTAATATAACCCATAAAAATCACAGCCTTTCTACATTAATGGAACAAAGAAGCTGAGTTTGTTGCTTGTTTGATGTGTCCATATACTTTCCTTTTCGCTAAATTCAATTTTAGTACAGAATAATACTTTAATTTACTATTTTTCTTGTTGTACCCTATAGCATCACACAGATATTCTTTTACATGAAACTTTGCCTCGTCTTTGAATTGGCTGCATTTATATAATAAAATCAAAGTCTGAGCATTGAGCTCATAAGTGAGATTTACCTGAGAAGGATGACAAAGCAGTTTGAATTTAGCACCAAGATTCAAAACGGGTCTCTAAAATTGAAGTATACAGAAATCCCAAATTAGATTAGATGGATAAAAAGTTGGCCATAGTCAAAGCTGTGTTGAGACAGTTTTAGATTGTGGGCATTCGGGAGTTAATCATCCTTGGTTTGTGACAGCTGTGAAATGGTGGCAGTTGTGACAGGTCCAAGCCAGGCATCGGAATATCAGGGCTTGAACCCTGTTGTTGCTCATTATTAGCCATATGTCTTAGATATGTTGCCCCACCTCTCTCTATTTCTGTGAAATGAGGAAAATAAATCTGTCTCACAGATTTTTGAGAGGATAAAATGACAACATTTTCCAGACTACTTTGCAAAGCTTAAAGGATTGAATGCTAATTTCTTTCTGTATTCTTTACAAGAGAAGGGGATTTTTAGGAGGTGGAGACCACTGTTTCCCATGTCTATATTGGAGATTGGTCTTCAAGTGTGTATGTGCGCATGTGCTCTGTGGGATAATTACGGTATTTGTTAGGACTGGCGGAGAGTCAGGAGACCTGGATTCTGTTTTGGACTCTGTCATTTCTTCCCTGGATGATGCCTGTTTCCTCATCTTGATTGACCTCCAGAGGAAATGTCATGAGACTGATTTACCGAATAGAAAGTCCTTTATAAAATAGAGAGCACCTTATAAATAATATTTATAGAGAAAAGAGCAGGGGAAGAAGAGATGGCACCCTCTATTCCCTTGCCGTTCCTGTTCTCTAGCTTATTAAATGCCCCCTGCTTTCCTTCTGGTATTTGCACCCAAGTTCTCATCAGGAAACATATGACACACTAGAACTAGGTGACTGAGGAGAGCTTTATAAAAGGATTGTTTACAAAGAAGTGGGCCAGGTGTAGGTAACCAGTATGGGCTAGTGTAGTAACCAGGTGCCAGCAATAGCTGGGCAGAGGGAGGGAGCAGTTCCTGAATGGTGGAGGCCACCTAACAGGAGTTGTGGCCTTTGCTAGGGGCTGCAGCACGTCTGTAGTGCCCCTGTAGGAAGGTAACTGGGGAATAAACACTCTCTCCTTATTCTCCTGCTCTCTGGGCAGACCCAAGCAGAGGACAGAGGACAAGAGAGCTGCTGACGAAATCCTTACAGGTCAGCCTCCTCAGGCAAGGTGGAGGGAGGGTCTCTGGGTGGGGTGGGGCAACAGAAAAATACTTTACTTTGGAGTTAGCTTATGGATTCTTTGTTCTTTCCTCTCAGCGTGTCCCATTCATTCCTCAGTCACTCGTTCTGCCCCTACATGGAGTCTGTATTAGCGTGAGGTCCAGCGCGTGGAAGGTGCCAGTGAGAACTTGTTGACTAGACGCCAATGTCAGTGCTAACAGGACTTCAATGAAGCACAAGCCAATGTAGTTTATATCTCGTCTGCTATTTTCTTTTTTTTAAATTTGGGGTTGAGTGTATAAAATCTTCTCAGATGACCAGGAGAGAGAGGACCCTACTGCCTGATTCTCTTTCCTTTTCTTCTCATACCATTGGCTTCACATTTTAAGATCTCGTCTGTTTTGGTTTCGGAAAGAACTGGCAGAGATGACTGTTCCATGATGTGTCTACAGTTGGACTCAGAGAGCAAGCTGTTGGCTCTGGTTAGGAATAATAAACAAAGAAACAATCTGGATTTTTTCCTACATATTTATAATTGCTTAGGAGAGTAATACTAGTTTCATTGTATAAATTGCTGACTGAGAGATAATTTCATAGCTTTATTCCATTAGAGATGCTACTTTTTATGTGCTTTATATGTTTCTCCAGTATTCATGGTTAGGGTTCTAAAATATTCATTTTAAACTCTTTGCAGTGTTAAATTTGTATTTCAAGGAATTCCTGATCACTTTATTAAAAGTAGTAGAAAGAAATTAAAGGAATTGGCTACTGCAGGGCTATGAGGGTGGAAATCATCTTTCCTTGTTACTGTGTGAGGGTTCTGTGTTTACGAAGACACCTGCAGTCATCTAAGAGTGCTTCTGTGAAAACTGTAAAACGTATTTGAATTTGTGGTGATTGTTTATCAAGATAGTAAGAAATCCAACCACTAGAAGAACAAAATGAAATTAGGACTGTTGTGTTCTTAGTTTTTAGTTCTCCCTCCCTTTTTTTCTTTCTTTCTTTTTTTTTATTTCCAGCTTGTAGAAAGGAGACAGCAATAAGGACACTGATTATAAGGGTCTTCTCTGTTTTATTCTGTTCTTCCATATTTAATATCCAAATAGGTACCTTTATTTATCCACATGGTTGGGGGAAGACAAAGGCATTTATTGTTTTGGAAATCTCAAGGAAATTTAAACATGAGCAAGAAACATCATTCAGAAGTGAAGTGACATACAAAAAAAGCCACTTACATTTAGAAAGATGACGTTTTCACATTCAGAGTTTTAGAGCCTAAAACTACAAGTTTTAGATTCTGTGTAGAAGAAATATGTTGTCGTTCAGTGAAATAATCTCATCTTTCCATCTTCCCGTGAACATCTGTAGCCCTCTGTTAGGAATTATCTTCAGGTGTATGGTGACAGAAAAGGAATATTTAAGAAGCGGAAAATGAGATAACACTGAAGAAAAGATCCAATAGAAATAAATTTCTGTATCAGGTTATAGTCATGAGTGGGGACTGTGACCTTCCTGAATTAGGTGATTCCTTGGAATAACTCAGCCAACCAAACCCTTTAGAAATAAATGCGGTTGATGCTTTCTGTCCAGAAAAATGATCCTGCTTCTTGTCTGATCAGGATACTCTGCTCTCTTTACACCCCATAAAAGAAAATGTCCTTTTAAAAGACTTTTTAAGCCTTCTTCTCTTATCTCTCTCTGAACAGCATTTGTGTAAGTGAAATGTCTTTTCTGGATCCAAATGCTGGCCAAACAACCCAGCCTCCTGGAAGTGTTTCAAATATTCTCCAGGGAAGAGAGCTTTATCAAGTTTTCATTATGTTCAAAAGATGCTGTTTTCATTGTGTTTCTTGCAAGATACATGATTACAAATCACTATCAAAATTCCATGCTGAGTGGCCTCCAAAGAGGTGACAGGATTTTTTTGTTTTTGGGTGAGTCTACCTTTGAAATGGAATCTCATCTTTATAATTTTGCTAAGTATTCCTTATAGGTGGCATTTCCACACCCAGTGCTGCTGCTGTGCTGTGAAGCTCCTCTCAGCAGGCCGGTCAGGGGTGTCCAGTCCACGCCCACTTCTGGTTGAGTTATCTGGGAGACGGTGAGAAGGCATTGGGGTCTGATGAGCTGCTATTGTCTGTCTTTCAGGGACAGGAGAGAGTGGGAAGAGCACATTCATCAAGCAGATGAGAATCATCCATGGGTCAGGATACTCTGATGAAGACAAAAGGGGCTTCACAAAGCTGGTATATCAGAACATCTTCACAGCCATGCAGGCCATGATCAGAGCCATGGATACGCTCAAGATCCCATACAAGTACGAACACAATAAGGTAGGTGTGGCTCTTCATTGAAACCCTCAGCAAAGCAATCCACAATACGAATGATCTCTGAAAGTGTCTAGAGTGCATAATGGGTTTTGGAAATGTATATATTTTTAAAATCTCGTTCTAAGTGGGACTGTTGATAAACCATAAGTTGTTTATAAATATTTTTCCCCAGATCTTTAAAGTCACATATCTAAAAAATTAGTTGTGTTCTTAGTGATATCAATGAAAGACGTATTTGATGTTCATCTTTAAATATATATGGGTTTAAAATTTCGGGGAACACATTACGTTAAGAAGACAGTTTGTAGGTCCAACACAAATTGACCAAAGTGAGGAAATTCAGAGAAGAGGCGGCAACCTCGCTTCAACCTCCCACTCTTTGTACTTCATTGAGAAAGAAATGAAAACAGCTTAGGACCATAATGTCCACTTTAATTTTGGATTTCATAACTTCCTTTCAGTAGTACAACAGGCTTAATTTTATTTCAGAATAGGCCCATCTGTCACTTCCAATAACCTTTCAAACACGTTTCCCTGGAATTGTATAAAGTAATGGAAATGTCTAAATTCACTTGAGAAACAGGAAAAAGATGGTCAATTTCAGCTTTTTAGTAAGTAGACTTTTTCAATATCCAGCCATTTATCTCTGGGTTGAAGTAGAAACCCAGTATTTTTTTTTTCAGGTTAACACAAATGCTGTAATCGCTCATCTTGCAAATTAGTGGAGACATGATAGCAGGTAAGGGCCGTGCATCTGAGAGTGGCTCCCTGTGTGAGCTCTCCAGTTCCACAGCTCCTGCAGAGGTACCATCCTGAGGGAAGAGAAATCTGTTTGGAATCTGTGGAAATGTCTTTAGAGTCTGCCTTCTCCCTTCCCCTTAATCAGGAAGTCTGCTGATAGTGGTGGTCTTTGTTCCTTAGGGCTTGTAAGTGCTGATCTTATATCACACTGGTAAAGCCTCACTTTTTGTTGACAAAACACTCCATTTGCACCACAATCATTTTAGGATCTTCAGTCAAAACTTTCATTATTAATACTCTTAATCTGTAGCGAAAGATAGTTCCACTAACCAGGCCTATAGAAAATAAGAAGTTGGCATGTCCAGTGTGACTCACAAACTGAGATTTAACTCACAAACATGCAGTTGTATATAAAATAAAGTAGTTCTGTGTATTGCCGCTTCTGTTACCATCCAAAAGTTTCTAAATATACAAAAAAAAAAAAAACCCCAAAACCCTAACCAGTTGCCCTCGGGTTGATTCCGGCTCTTCAGTTAATTCCAGTTCCTGGTAGCCCCATGTGTGTCAGGATAGAACTGAGCTCCATAGTGCTTTCAATGGCTGGTCTTTCAGAAGAAGATCACCAGACCTTTCTTCTGAGGTGCCTCTGGGTAGATTTGAACTGCTAGCCTTTCTGTTAGTAATGGAGTGCTTAAATATAGAAATCATATATACCAATCATACTAAAATCAGACGTTTCTTTTTCTTGGATAGCTCTTGACATTAACTGGCTGTTTCTTATCCAGTTGATACCCTTACAGTTAATTTTTAGATGGTAACAAGAGACTCCCTTCACAAATAACGGAGAAACCCTTCACAAATAATTCTTCCTGTTTTTACTCTCAGGAGTGTAAATGAGTTGGGCAGGTTTATGAGCCCTGGAACATGGTACCTGAACCAGATGAGGCTGATATTTAAGCACTCCAAATTTGAAAGGGTCAGGGTTTTTATTTCCCTAAGAAATCTCAGTGTTATGAGTTTCTGAAATAGGTGGCCTGTTTATTTCATTGCAGTTGTGAGAAAATTCTGTTGAAGGATTTCCCAGGCTACAGTCAGTTGATAATAAGATAGTCTGATAATTTAGCTGAGCTACCTGTATTTGCTATATACATAAAAATCATATGCATATAGCCAGTTTACACATTATAATATCATAAAAAATCTATCTATATTTTACCAAGAAATCAACTTTCTTGATTAATCCAGAAGAATCCTTCAGGATTTTGTTCTGATGCTGGATTTTCATATAAAGATCATTTATTACACAGTCACATAGATGTGGAAGATGGAGTAGAGTCTATGCATTATTTATACAACACATTGAAGAATATTTCACAATATGATTATCTGAGCTCTTCGTATAAATTCTGGTTTAATAGTTATAAATTGAAAGATTACAAAAGGTTTTAACAATATGAGTTTTTCTCAGGTATCGTTATCCTATGAGGTCTCCCCATGTCTCTTGGTTACTTAACAGACTGCCTTATATAGTGACATTAGCGTGTGATGATCCCAGAATTCCTCAATATATTTATTCTCCTTTAACTTGTAATATATTCACTTTTTTTTTTTTTTGTCATTTTCTCTACAATATACACATATTCAAAGGCGTCACTCTCCCCTGTGTCATCCATTAACTTCCTGAGTTGTCCCGCTTCTTGCCGGAGCCACTGGGTGGGATTGAACCACCAACCTTTTGGTTACCAGCTGAATGCTTAACCACTGGGCCACCAGGGCTCCTTTTGCTTTTGTTAGTGTTTATAAAAGAAATAATGTCTTCTCCTTCCTGTTCAACTGAACTGCCATTTCCTCCAAGTTCTTCTCTAATTCCCACCCCTAAAAAAACAAACCCAAACTCATTGCCATCGAGTCGATTTTGACTCATGGTGACCCTATAGGACAGAGTAGAACTGCCCCACAGGGTTTCCAAGGAGTGGCTGGTGGATTCGAGCTGCCTACCTTTTGGTTAGCAGCTGAACACTTAACCACTATGCCACCAGGGCTCCAATCCCCCCATAGTACTACGTAATCCCACCCACCTTTAGCATAAGCTATAGCAGAGGTATTTGCGCTCAACTAGAGCTGAAGCCCCCACGTGTCTGTCAGTTTGTCGTACTGTAGGGGCATGCATGTCATCTAGAAGCTATGCCACTGGTATTCAAGTGCCAGCAGGGTCACCCACGGCAGACAGGTTTCAGCTTAGCTTCTAGGCTAAGACAGACTAGGAGGAAGAACCCAATGGTCTACTTCTGAAAAGAATTAGCCAGTAAAAACTTTATGAATAGCAGCGGAACATTGTCTGATATAGTGCAGGAAGATGAGCTTCCCAGGTTGGAAGGCACTTAAAAGACGACTGGGGAAGAGCTGCCTCCTCAATGTAGAGTCGACCTTAATGACATGAATGGAGTCAAGCTTTCGGGACCTTCATTTGCTGATGTGGCAGGACTCAAAATGAGAAGAAACAGCTGCAAACATTTTAATAATCAGAATGTGGAATGCGCGAAGTATGAATCTAAGAAAATTAGAAATCGTCAAAAATGAAATGGAACGCATAAACATCGATATCCTAGGTGTTAGTGAGCTGAAATGGACTGATAGTAGCCATTTTGAATCAGACAATCATATGATCTACTATCCCGGGAATGACAGCTTGAAGAGGAATGGTGTTGCATTCGTTGTCAAAAAGAACATTTCAAGATCTACCCTGAAGTACAACGCTGTCAGTGATAGGATAATATCCATACGCTTACAGAGAAGACCAGTTAATATGACTATTACTCAAATTTATGCACCAACCACTAAGGCCAAAGATGAAGAAACTGAAGATTTTTACCAACTTCTACAGTCTGAAATTGATCGATCATGCAACAGGATGCATCGATAATTACTGGTGATTGGAATGTGAAAGTTGGAAACAATGAAGAAGGATCAGTAGTTGGAAAATATGGCCTTGGTGATAGAAATGATGCTGGAGATCGCATGATAGAATTTTGCAAGACCCACGACTTTTTCATTGCAAATACCTTTTTTCACCAACATAAAGGGCGACGATACACGTGGACCTCGCCAGGTGGAGTACACAGGAATCAAATTGACTACATCTGTGGAAAGAGATGATGGAAAAGCACAACATCATCCGTCAGAACAAGGCCAGGGGCCAGCTGCGGAACAGACCATCCATTGCCCATATGCAAGTTGAAATTGAAGCTGAAGAAAATTAGAAAAAGTCCATGAGAGCCAAACTACGACCTTGGGTATATCCCACCTGAATTTAGAGACCATCTCAAGAATAGATTTTACAGATTGAACACTAATGACTGAAGACCAGACGAGTTGTGGAATGACCTCAGGGACATCACACATGAGGAATGCAAGAGGTCATTAGAAAGACAGGAAAGAAAGAAAAGACCAAAATGGATGTCAGAAGAGACTCTGAAACTTGCTTTTGAGCATCGAGTAGCTAAAGCAAAAGGAAGAAATGATGAAGGAAAAGAACTGAACAGAAGATTTCAAAGGGTGGCTTGAGAAGACAAAGTAAAGTATTCTAATGAGATGTTCAAAGAGCTGGAGATAGAAACCCAAAAGAGAAGAACATGCTCGGCATTTCTCAAGCTGAAAGAACAGAAGAAAAAATTCAAACCTCAAGTTGCAATATTGAAGGATTCTACGGGGAAAATATTAAATGATGCAGGAAGCATCACAAGAAGATGGAAGGAATACACAAAGTCACTATTCCAAAAAGAATTGGTCGACGTTCAGCCATTTCAGGAGGTAGCATATGATCAAGAACCGATGGTACTGAAGGAAGAAGTTCAAGCTGCACTGAAGCGATTGGCGAAAAACAGGGCTCCAGGACTTGATAGAATATCAATTGAGATGTAGCGCTGGAAGTGCTCACTAGTCTACGCCAAGAAATTTGGAAGACAGCTACCTGGCCAACCGATGGGAAGAGATCCATATTTATGCCTATTCCCAAGAAAGGTGGTCCAACCTATTGTGGAAATTATCAAACAGTATCATTCATATCATGTGCAAGTAAAATTTTTCTGATGATCATTCAAAAGCAGCTGCAGCAGTATATTGACAGAGAACTGCCAGAAATTCAAGCCAGATTCAGAAGAGAACCAGGGATATCATTTCTGATGTCAGATGGATCCTGGCTGAAAACAGAGAATACCAGAAAGATATTTACCTGTGTTACCTGTGTTTTACTGACTATGCAAAGGCATTCAACTGTGTGGATCATAACAAATTATGGATAACATTGCAAAGAATGGGAATTCCAGAACACTTAATTGTGCCCGTTAGGAACCTGCACACAGACTCAAGAGGCAGTCGTTTGAACAGAACAGGGGGATACTGCGTGGTTTAAAGTCAGGAAAGGTGTGTGTCAGGGTTGTATCCTTTCACCATACCTATTCAATCTGTATTGCTAAGCAAATAATCCAAGAAGCTGGACTCTGTGAAGAACGGGACATCAAGATTGGAGGAAGATGCGTTAACAACCTACGTTATGCAGATGACACAGTCTTGCTTGCTGAAAGTGAAGAGGACTTGAAGCACTTACTGGTGAAGATCAAAGACCGCAGCCTTCAGTAGGGATTACACCGCAACATAAAGAAAACAAAAATCCTCACAACTGGACCAATAAGCAACATCATGATAAATGAAGAAAAGATTGAAGTTGTCAAGGATTTCGTTTTACTTGGATCCACAGTCAACAGCCATGGAAGCGCAGCAGTCAAGAGATCAAAAGAGACATTGCATTGGGCAAATCTGCAGCAAAAGATCTCTTTAAATTGTTGAAAAGCCGAGATGTCACCTTGAAGACTAAGGTGCGCCTGATCCAAGCCATGATGTTTTCAACTGCCTCATGTGCGTGCAAAAGCTGGACAGTGAATAAGGAATACTGAAGAACTGATGCCTTTAAATTGTGGTGTTGGTAAAGAATACTGAATATACCATGGACTGCCAAAAGAGTGAACAAATCTGTCTTGGAAGAAGTGTAGCCAGAATGCTCTTTAGAAGCAAGGATGGCAAGACTGTGTCTCACATACTTTGGACATGTTATCAGAAGGGATCAGTCCTTGGAGAAGGACATCATGCTTGATAAAATAGAGGGTCAGCGAAGGAGAGGACGACCCTCAATAAGATGGATTGACACAGTGGCTACAACGATGGGCTCAAGCATAACAACAGTTGTGAGGGTGGCACAGGACCAGGCAGTGTTTCGTTCTGTTGTACATAGGGTCACTAGGAGTGGGAACCGACTCGACAGCACCTAACAACAACAGCTAGCTGAAGGGTTGGTGGTTCAGACCCATCCAGGGGAGCCTTGAAAGGCCTACTGATCAGCTTCCGAAAGGTCACAGCCTTGAAAACCCTATGGAGTGCAGTTTTATTCTGCACATATGGGGTCGTCATGAGTTGGAGTCAACTGAATGGCAACTGACAACAGATTGTATTAATTATGGTGATTTGGCTACTGATCTTGTTTCCCTGAGTAGACTCTAAGCTCCTCAGAAGTAAATCTTGTGTCAGACCCATCGTCTCTGGGATTATACCTTGTACATAGTAACCAAACAAACAAAAAAACATTGCCGTCAAGTTGATTCCAACTCATAGCAACCCCATAGGGTTTCCAAGGCTGTAAGTCTCTATGGAAGCAGACTGCCACCACCTCTTTCTCCAGCAGCACTGCTGGTGGTTTCGAACTGCTGACCTTTTGGTTAGTAGTCGATTGCTTTTAACCACTGCACTGCCTGTACATAGTAGGTGTTAAAAAAAAATACTTGTTTTACAAATAGGTGAATCGTTTATAAGCTGAAACAACTGAAATTCTCCTCTTCTGTACTCAAAGTTATTGAAATGATTATTCAGATCAACAAATAATTAGCTGCTGAAATTTCTGTATATTCATAAGGGAATAAACATAATATGCTGTTAGGGATGCAGAGAAATTTAATCAGCTGGGCAGAAATTTACGGTCGGGAAAGAGGAGAGGGCATCCCTGGGAGGGGGAGCACTTTGGGAAGGAGGAATGACTGGAATGAATGTTCAGAAGAAGGAAGATGCTTGTGGTGGAGGACTATAAATTGGTCAACTTGCTGTAAATCTTGGGAACTATCAGTGGTCATTAGTTAATGTGCTCGGCTGCTAAGTGAAAGGTTGCAGCTTCGAGTCCACCCAGAGGTGCCTTAGAAAAAAGACCTGGTGATCTACTTGTGAACAATCAGCCATTGAAAACCCTATGGTGCACAGTTCTACTCTGACTGACACACGTGGGGTCACCGTGAGTCGGAATTGAGTAGATGGCAACTGGTGTTGTTTCAGTAGCACCTAGGCTGCAGCTGCCTTTGATTAACTAGCTAGGAGGTGAAAGGTGTTTTCAGGCCTGACACCTGTGTTACCTTTTCACCTGTGGTAGAGGGGCTCCCAGAAGCCATGTTGCTGCAGTAGCGCTTGTCCTCCCTAAACTTTTCTAGAGAAAGGACTTGTCACAGGGAAAGTACCTCGTAAAACACATTTACAGTGTCAGGAATTTTCTCTAGTTCCTGAAAAACCCAAGATCCTCACAGCTATTTACATTTTCCAAAAGAAAAATGTAGCCAAGATTCTGGAGAACTTGCCAGCTTATTACTGCCTTTGATCAGTTGAACAAGAAGTGACTCTACTACTTTTTCCAACATGAGGGCGTTTTCTTAGTTTACACTATGCTAAGGGGCTGATTTCCTTTTAATGTTTCCCACCTGTATGTTAAACACACAATAAAGGCAGAACTAACGAGCATGTGTTTTCTTCTACCCCTCTAAAGAGTTGTATCAGCAAAGGTCCTCCTTGCAAGTAACAGAAGCCATCTTAAGCAGAAAAACAACTTATGGGCGTGTGGGGTATCTTGGAGAATTGGGAGGAAGTTGAAGGGCTAGTTTTTGGAAACCAGGGCAGTTCTGGGGAACTCATCTGTGAGATAGATGAAATATGGGCGTGTCTGATTGTCTTTCACTCTACTCAGAATTAAAATTCCTGGGGAAATGTGCCTGATTGGTGTAGCCTGGATTCTGTGCCAGCTCTTTGAACAGGGGAAGGCTGCACAATGATTGAAAGTCCCCGAGGGAACTCTGGGTACAGTTAATGAAAAAAGGGGAATGATGCCGGCACAAATCACAGATATCCATTGCAAATGTACACAGTCAATTTTGAAAATAAAATGACACATGGGTCCTCTATAGAAGCAAGCCCTCCCATTTTACTTAGCATTTGCTAAGCCTGTCCTAACATGCATTTTCTTATTCTGGACTTGGCTGTGAAGAAAAGGGGGAATTAGCCAACTGGGAGAAAGGAGGAGGGTTAGTGACTTAGTAAGAGATTTATATGAAGTAGGTAGCTGAGTTTGAGCTCAAGCACTGAATAGCTGAATAACCTTGGGATTGTCTTATTAACTCTGTAAGCCTAAATTTCTTTATTCTCTACGTATTTTGTCATTTCTAATAACTACATAATAATGTTATAATATAAACTATATAATTTAGTTCCTCATATATAATAACTAATAATGATAGACTGTTTCAAGACTTAAATAGATAATGGATGTGCAAATGTCTTGTAAATGATTAAAACCAAGTTTGGAAATTATTATAAAATGGATTGTCTTCATGGAGAGAATGAATACCACTAATTTTCCATCTTTATTAAGAGTAAGACAAACAAAATAATTTAAAAGGCAAGACGAGAGATTTAGGAGGTAGCTAAGGAAAAATTTCCTGAGACTGACAGTCATTGAAATGGGATACCAAGGGAGGTAGAGAAATCTCCTTATCTGGACGTGTTCAGAAATAGAATGTGTTTTTAACGTGAAATTCCTTAAGGTCGTTTTGCTGAAATAAGGCAAGGAATGGACTAGACAACTTCTGAAATCGTTTCCAACACTATTTTTCCATCGTGCTGATTTCTCTGGTTCCAGAACTCTAACAATGATACTAAGCTGTTGTTTAAGTTATTTTGGTATAATTGGAAGCCCCTACCTACCTTTCTTGAAGTTTCTCCAGTTTAGAGCACCTAGAAAAATTTTTTAGAGGGTTGAGGAGAAAGACAATGGACAACAGATTCCTTGTGACAATGTTTTCCAGCCCAGTGGAGAACTTTTCTTTCTTTGTACAGTATGTAAATCCCATAGGTGATTGTAATCTTCCCATCTGTGTAGTTAAAAAAAAAATTTTTGTTTTTAAAACAGGTTTCAGAGTTCAATATCAGTGGCAGGTTTTGTGGGTAGTGGTGGTGGTAGTGATTTTAAATGGATTTTTTGCTACTGGAGACCAAAGACAGCTTGCAGTTTTTCAGAGGGAAACTTAACTTTCCATTCCTGCTTCCTATCTCTTCTGCCCAATAAATAATCTAAAAGAGTCTGGGGACCTTTCATGATGAACCTGATGTATCAACCACCTCTTTTTCTGAGGTTGGTTTACCACTATCTCCCATCTTTCTAGGGCTTGTGTTAGGAGTTGTATCACCACGGACTCTCTAGTAATTATTTCACCTTTCAAAACCCCTTTCTATACTCTCTTTTCTCTTTAATATTTTGTAAAAACTTCCTAACCACTTTTTCTTGTCCTCACTCAAGCCTTGTTCCTTTACAGTTCTTTATTCATTTTGTACTCGTGACAGCCATGCAAAAATTAGAAGATGAATATGAGATTATTTTATCCCCTTTTCTTGGCTAAAATCAATCCGTAATCCCAGGGCATACCATATCACTCATCCAGAGTGAATATCTGAGTTCAGTTTTGTTAGCGGAGGACTCTGAAGCAAAGAGAGACTTCAGCAATTGACTAAGGATTTTTTTTTTCTTTTTTGCGTGATTTTTGTTGAAGTATAACTTACACAGGGCAAAGTACACACATCATCAGTATTGTTGTTGGGTGCCATTGAGTCATTTTCGACTCATAGCCACCCTAAGTGACAGAGTAGAATAGCTCCATGAGGTTTTCTTGGCTGTAATCTTTATGGAATCAGATTGCCAGTCATCACTGTTGAGTCCTGCGTATTTTTTCATTGTGAACACATTTGCATCCAGATCAACAAAACATGACCAGAACCCCCGAATCCTTTTCACGCTACCTTCCAGTCACTACTCCCAACCCCTGAAGACTACCCACTGTTTTTACTTCTAATAAAATAGATGAGTTTTTTTAGTTTTTAAACTTTATATACAAATATAAAAAACATATATTGATATATAAGTAAATACACATAAATATGCATAAATGTTCATATATTCATAAATAGGCAATGTATACTCCTTTGTATCTGGTTTATTTTGCTCAACATTATGCTTGTGAAATTTATCTACACTGTCGCCTGTAATTTTAATTAATTCATTCTCATTGCTTTATAATGGCAATGCCCTGTAGAAGTTTCTGTGGTGATGAAAATGCCTTTTATCTGTGCTGTACTGTATGGTAGCCACTAGCCACATGTGATTATTGAGCCTTTGAGATGTGGCTAGTGTGACTGAAAAACTGAATTTACTTTAATATTGGTTAATGTAAATTCAGATTTAGATGTTACTAGGGGCTGCTGTATTGGTGAGCACAGTTGTAAAACTTTCCGTTTTATGAATATGCCATGGTTTATTTATATATCCTATTATTAGGCTTTACTAGCTGTTACAAGGAGCCCTGGTGGCGCAGTGGTTGAGAGCTGTGACTGCTCATCAAAGATCAGCAGTTCAGATTCACCAGCTGCTTCTTGGAAACCCTACAGGGCAGTTGTACTCTGTCCTATACAAAAAAACCAAACCTGTTACCATCGAGATGATTCTGACTCATAGCAACCCTATAGGACAGAATAGAATTGCCCCATAGGGTTTCCAAGGAGCAGCTGGTGGATTCGAACTACTGACTTTTGATTAGCAGCCTGAGCTCTTAACTACTGTGTCACCAGGGCTCCACTCTGTCCTATAGGGTAGCTAGAAGTTGGAATTGACTCGATGGCAACGGGTTTGGTTTTTTGGAGCTGTTGCAAATAATGCCACTATAAAAATTCCTGTACGTGTAAACATTCTGCTACCTGTGTTTTTGTGAGCATAAGCACGTATTTCTTTGGGGTATGTGCCAAAGATTTGGAATTGCTGAGTCATATTGAAGTATGTACATGTTCAATTTCAGTAGGTATATGTGACCAAAGACTTTTCTAGGATGTTTGTACCAATTAACACTCCTACCAGCTGTGTATGAGAGTTCCAGTTGCTCCATATCCTTGTTAACACTTGGTATTACTAGTCTTTTTATTCTAGCTATTCTGGTGGCTGGATGGTATCACATTGTTGTTTTAATTTTCATTTCCTTAGAACTAGGTGAGTTCAGCACCTTTTCATACTTTTATTGGTCATTTGGTTATCTTTTAAAAAATACACTTCTAGTTTTTGCCCCCTCCTCCTTTTTTTTCTGTTGGCGTGTCTGATTTCTTATTGTTTTGTTAGAGTTCTTTTTATATTAAGGATATGGATGGTTGTTGAGTAAGTGTACTGCAAGTATCTCCTCGTGCTTTGTGGCTTGGCTATTTATTTTCTTAATGGTTCTTTCAGTGAAAGGAAGTCCTTAATTGTAATATAGTCTTTTATCATCATTTCCCTTCTGATTAGTTAGTAATTTTTGTGTCCTTCTAGAGTAATATTGGCCTACTTTAAGATCAGGAGGATAATCTTCTGTATTTTATTCTAAATTTATTCCTGCTTTGCTTTTTATACAGATCTAAAATCTATTTCAGATAGATTATAGAGTATGGTGTGAGTTCGGAGGTGAAGATTTATTTATTTTTCATATGGTTAGCTAATTGATCAGCCTATTTATTGAAAAATCATCTTTTACCCAGGGAAATTCAGGGTCACCTTTGTCACAAATCAAATAAATATATATAGTTTGTTTCTGAACTCTCTAGTCTGATACATTGGTCTATTCTGTATATCTTGGTGCCAGTACCACACTCTGTTAATGACTAAGTTTTGCAATACGTTTTAATATTGGACAATATAAGTCATTCAGCTTTGATCTTCTTCAGGATTGCACAAGAGCTGAATTATTCCCTTGTAATTAAATTTCTTTAACTAATGGGTTGATTTCCTAGGGTGAATCCTAATATTACAGTTGTTCTCTGTAACACAAACATCTTTCTCTTCCCTGAAGCCTCCATTTTTTTTTTCTTTTTCAGCCTGTGTTGGTTCCATAGCTCAGTACAAGGGCTTCTATTTTCCCAGTTTAGTAACGTGGCATTTTTATCATCAGCTACCTCGTTTGGAAGGATGATGGAGCTGCTGAGTGGCTTTGTCATTATTCAGCGGGGTCATGTTTTTTCTCACTTGAGCGCTTCCTTTAACAGGCATGGGAGCAGACGATGAGTGCAGTGGGGATCTACCAAGTTCCTCTTCCACTAATCCCTTTTTGGCAACAGAATCCTTTCATATTTTGTATCTTCACTAGCCATAGCATGTTAGAAGGATTAAACAAAGTTACCTTGATTTTCTTTCTTTCTTTTTTTTTTTTTATGGTCTCTAGCTATTGTATAAAGAAAGTAATGCAGCAGGCTGGTTTTTGCCCTTTTGTTAACTATAGCATTTTAATCCTATTATAGAAAATTTTCATTCATTTTTTGCCTAATGGTGATAATGGGAAGCAGCTCATTTTTGTGAAGTAGTTGCGTGAAGCACAGGCAGAACTGGAGACATGAGTATCCACACGTACATATGTATGCATGCATTCATTCCTGTACAGCGCTGTTATCTTGTGCATTAGAAAGGACCTTTGGGCACTAGTCATATATGTGGGGGTAAAACTGCAAGATGACCAGCATCCCCTCCATACTGTACATATATAATGAGTGTCTTCAGATAATATTTTTTTTTTTTTCAGTTTGCAAGCATCCAGTCTGTTTTGCTTAAAAAGACTCATCCATCTGAAATTAACTCATCTGTATTGTCGGTCTTCAGCTAATCCACGTTGTTTAAAAGGGAATGAAAGGAAGAAAATTAATACTGGAGGGCAGAAACTGGGCCTTAATGATCTTAAACTTGGCACAGTGTTTTCCACCTAATTGTAATCTGTTCGTTGAATGAATGAACAAATGAACATTTGTTTACAATTTAATGAGTTGTTATGTACAGTGTGTGGTGTACTAGGTATGAACATAATTGTTGGAGCCAGACACACATGATTTGAAACCTGGCTTTATAACAGAATTGCTATGTGTTATTGAGTAAATTAATCTCTTTGAATTCCTGTTTCCTTATTTGTAAAATAGTGGTGATTATAATGCCTACTTCACAATCTATTTATTGTGAGAATTAAATAAACATAGTTTGTGAAAAAGTTGAAAGTATTGTCCATTGTCACACATGGACATGATGTTTTCTCACTTAGTCATTCAACAAATATTTATTAAATACCTCCTAAGTGCCAGGAGCTCTGGTGGCGCAGTGGTTAAGGAGATTGGCTGCTAACCAAAAGGTTGGCGTTTCAAATCTACCAGCTGCTCCTTGGAAACCCTATGGGGCAGTTCTGCTCTGTCCTATAGGGTCTCTATGAGACGGCAATGGGTTTAGTTTTGGTTTTTATATGCCAGTCAACATAAAAAATTTGATTGATTTAGAAAAATATATAGTAAGTGCTCTAGGGAACATTACTTACTTGTCCAAACATGCAGCCTCTCACTAAATCCCTCTTAGCTGCTCAGACTGACCTCAAATGTCCAGGAATTGACAGCCACTGTATGAAATACCTGTGGCATAGTTCAGTACTTTTTTTTTTATTTTATTTTTTCCCATACGAAAATGTATACATACATTACTATGTGACCGTAATTGCTCTCCCCATACTGTGACAGCACACTCCTCCTTTCCACCCGATTCCCCATGTCCATTCAACCAGCTCCTAACCTTCTCTGTTGTATCTACTTGAGCTAAGAGGTACACTCCTCACGAGGATCACTTTATGTCCCGCAGTCCAGTCCAATCCCTGTCTGAAGAGTTGGCCACAGAAGTTGTTTTAATTCTGGGCTGATAGAGAATCCAGGGGCCATGCTTTCTGGGGTTCCTCCAGTCTCAGTCAGACCATTAAGTCTGGTCTTCTTACTAGAATTTGAGTTCTGCACCCCACCT
>NW_004444043.1:3041429-3042432 GCF_000243295.1 Trichechus manatus latirostris
AATGATCATGAGCATTTCTTCATGTGTCTGATAGCTGCCTGAATATCTGCTTTGACGAAGTGCCTGTTCATATCCTTTGCCCATTTTTTAATTGGGTTCTTTGTCTTTTTGTTGTTGAGGTTTTGCAGTATCTTGTAGATTTTAGAGATTAGATGCTGATAGGATTTGTCGTAGCCAAAAATTTTTTCCCGGTTGGTAGATTGTCTTTTTACTCTTTTGGTGAAGTCTTTTGATGAGAGCAAGTGGTTGATTTTTAGGAGCTTCCATTTATCTAGTCTCTCCTGGTCTTGTGCATTGTTACTTCTGGTTCATATTGTGTTTATGCCATGTATTAGGGCTCCTTGCGTTGTCCCTATTTTTTCTTCCATGATCTTTATCATTTTCAATTTTATATTTAGGTCTTTGATCCATTTTGAATTAGGTTTTTGTGCATGGTGTGAGGTATGGGTCTCGTTTCGGTTTTTTTGCAGATGGATATCCAGTTATGCAAGCACCATTTGTTAAAGAGACTATCTTTTCCCCAATGAACGGACTTTGGGCCTTTGTCAAATATCAGCTGCTCATAGGTGGATGAATTTATGTCTGGATTCTCAATTCTGTTCCATTGGTCTATGTTATCTGTTGTTGTACCAGTACCAGGCTGTATTGACTACTGTGGCAGTATAATAGGTTCTAAAATCAGGCAGTGTGGGGCCTCCCACCTTGTTCGTCTTCTTGAACAATGTTTTACTTATTCGAGGCCTCTTCCTTTTCCATATGAAGGTGGTAATTTGTTTCTCCATCTAATTAAAAAATGCCGGTAGAATTTGGATCGGGATTTCATTGTGTCTGTCAGTCACCTTGGGTAGAATTGACATTTTCACAATGTTGAGCCTACCTGTCCATGAGCAAGGTATGTTTTTCCACTTAATGCAGGTCTCTCTTGGTTTCATGTAGTAGTGTCTTGTAGTTTTCATTGTATAGATCTTTTATGTCTCTGGTTAGATTTATTCCTAAGTATTTT
>NW_004444043.1:3043344-3155190 GCF_000243295.1 Trichechus manatus latirostris
TCACAAAATGGAGGCCAACCACACAATTCTGGGAATCATGGCCCAGCCAAATTGATAAACACACTTTTTGGGGGACGTAATTCAAACCAGGACACCCTCCTTTTTGGATGTGTGCATTTATTGCTATAAACTGAGCTCTGAGCAGTGCTTTTGCTGTGTCCCAAAGGTTTTGGTAAGATGTGTTTTCATTCTCCTTTGATTCTATGAATTTCTTTATTCCATCCTTAATTTCTTCCATAAGCAGTAGTTTTTGAGTAAGATTTAGTTTCCATGTGTTTGATTTTTTTTTTTCCCCTTGTTTTTTCTGTTGTTGATTTCTGCTTTTATTGCTTTCTGGTTAGAAAAGATGCTTTGCAATATTCTGATGCTTTGGATTTTGTTAAGGCTTGCTTTATGGCCTAATATATGGTCTGTTCTGGAGGATGTTCCATGTGCATTGGAAAAGATGTTATACTTGGCTGCTTTTGGGTGGAGTGTTTGGTATATGCCTGTGAGAGCAAGTTGGTTGATTGTAGCATTTAGCTCTTCTGTGGCTTCGTTGAGCTTCTTTCTGGATGTTCTATCCTTCACTGAAAGTAGTGTATTGAAGTCTCTTACTACTATTGAGGAGCTATGTCTCCTTTCAGTGCTGTTAGAGTTTGTTTTATGTATTTTGGAGCCCTGTTGTTGGGTATATAAATATTTATTATGGTTATGTCCTTCTGGTGTATAGCCCCTTTAATCATTACATAGTGTCCTTCCTTATCCTTTGTGGTGGATTTTACTTTAAAGTCTATTTTGTCAGAAATTAATATTGCTGCTCCTGCTCTTTTTTGAGTGTTGTTTGCTTGATATATTTTTTTCCATCCTTTTAGTTTTAGTTTTTTTGTGTCTTTAAGTCTACGATGTGTCTCTTGTAGGCAGCATATAGACAGATCATGGTTTTTTATCCAATCTGCCACTCTCTGTCTCTTTATTGGGGCATTTAGTCCGTTTACATTCAGTGTAATTATTGATAGGTGTGAGTTTAGTGCTGTCATTTTGATGCCTTTTTTGGGTGCTGTTCACAGTTTCATTGTTCCACTTAATTTTCTGTACTGAGTTGTTTTTCTTTATGTATTTTCTTTTCATCTTTTTCATTGTTGTTGATTTTATGTTTGCTGGTTCTTTATATTTTACTAGTTTTTTTATTTTGACTTGTAGGATTGTTAGTTTCCTTTGTGGTTACCTTAATATTTACTGCTATTTTTCTAAGTTTATAGCAGTCTTTTATTTCTTTATATCTTCTTAACTTCCTCTCCATAGAAAAATCTATGTCTACATTTTTTAAGTCCCTCTTTTTTGTTTTAATGTTGTCATCTTTGACATATTGCCATCTGTTTCCCTATTTTCAGTGTTTTAGCTTTGGTTTACTTTTGTCACTTCCCTATCTGGGTTGATATCTGGTTGCTTTGTCCTGTGTTCTAGTCTTAAGTTGTTATCTGATTTTACTGATTTTCTAATTGGAGGACTCCCGTTAGTATTTCTTGTAAATTTTGGTTTGGTTTTTTGCAAATTTCCTAAACTTCTGTTTATCTGGAAATGCCCTAATTTCGCCATTGTATTTGAGAGACAGTTTTGCTGGATATATAATTCTTGGCTGGCAGTTTTTTTCCTTCAAGGCTTTATATTTTGTCATCCCATTGCCTTCTTTCCTGCATGGTTTCTGCTGAGTAGTCCAAGCTTATTCTTATTGACTCTCCTTTGTAGATGACTATTCATTTATCCCTAGCCACTCTTATAATTCTCTGTTTATCTTTGGTTTTGACAAGTTTGATTATAATATGTCTTGGTGACTTTCTTTTGGGATCTACCTTATGTGGGGTTCGATGAGCATCTTGGATAGATATCTTGCCATCTTTCACGATGTCAGGGACTTTTTCTGCCAACAAATCTTCATCAATTCTCTCTGTATTTTCTGTTATCCCCCCGTTCTGGTACTCCAATCACTCGTAGGTTATTCCTCTTGATGGACTCCTACATAATTCTTAGTTTTTCTTCATTGTTTTTAATCCTTTTATCTGATTTTTCCTCAAATAAGTTGGTGTCAAGTGCTTTATCTTCAGTCTCACTCATTGTCACTTCCATTGCCTCAATTCTGCTCATATGACTTTCTATTGGGTTGTCTAGTTCTGAAATTTTATTGCTAATCTTCTGGATTTCTGATTGCTGTCTCTCTATGGATTCTTGCAGCCTGTTAAATTTGTCATTATGCCCTTCTGTAATCTTTTTAATTTCCTCTACTGCGTGTTCTGCATTTTGCTTAATTTCCTTCCTAATTTCTTGAAGAGTTCTGTATATTAATCTTTTGTATTCTGCCTGCGGTAATTCCAAGAAATTTTCTGCCTCTGAAAAATTTCTAGATTCTTTATTTTGGGAGCTTGCTGAAGCCATCATGGATTGCCTCTTTATATGATTTGATATTGACTATTGTCTCTGAGCCATCAATAAGTCATTATATTTATTTATTTTATGTTATGTTTGCTTACTGTGTCCTAGCTTCTTGTTTTGTTTTGATATGCCCAAGTAGGCTGCTTATATTAGCTAGTTGGATTATTGGCACCTTTGAGGCTCTAATGTCATGTCACCAGGTGGTTAGATCTGTTACTAGGTATGTGAGCTCAGGAGTCCGCCCACTCCCTCTGTATGGATTCAGCCGAAGTGCCCAGATAGATAGCCACCAAGTGTGTGGTGTAGGCTCTCACTTACAGTCCTAGACAGGCATGGGTGGTTGGTGAGGCACAGTCATCTGGCTGCAGCAGGGGGACACGCTCTGAGCAAGGCAGGGGGCTGACAGCTGCTCCCGGGTGTCCAGGAGGAAGGCGTGGCCCTGTTCCCTAGAGCGCGTAGGTGGCTGGGTTTTGCAGATGGACTATGAGCACCTAATGGTGTTGACTATAAGGTTGGGGTCACCTCTTATTCATGGACCCCTATCATAGGTGGCTAGGTGGCGTGGGTGGAGCCACCAGCCCTCAGGCCCCTGATGTGGGTAGGCAAAGACCCTGCTTAATGGGCAGAGCAGTGTGAAATGTAAGGAACCTTCCACTTCACAGCTGAAACAGATGTAGTTAGACTTCTGGTATATACCCTGTTGTAGTGCGGTAATGATGGCCTACGCTGTTGAAATGGGCCCACACAAGTCTATGCAGGGGGAAAGGCACTCAAAGTCCGTGGATCCCTTATTCCTGTGCCTAGGCAAAGGAGCTGTGCCTACCCTGGGTTCCTGGCTTAGGGGAGTCGACAGTTTATTTTTTTCCCTCTGTTTGTTAATTTGTTCACTCTCCAAGGCAGGGAGAATGGCTCCAGGCGTGTGACGGATCCTACTTCTGGCCCAGGGGCTCGACAGTTGCTGAAGCCAGTCCAGGACCAAGTGCAGAGCAGGGAGCGGGGAGCTAAATGGGAGAGAGGTTTTTCCCTGAGGAGGGTGTTTTTGATCCGTGCGGTAGACCGGACATAAATACTTATCTTTCGGCGATTGAGGGCTGCTTCTCATTGGTTCTGTGTGGCCGATTAGACTCTCAGCCGCTGAGTCTCTCCCTGTGCGGAGTACGCCTCTCGATCACCGATGCTTGCCTGTCTTACCGCTCACCTCCGAGCTGATCAGGCCTGAAGTGCCCGGGCTCTCGCCAGGGCTGGTTTGTCAACTCCTTGCTGCTTCTGAACCATCTCTCCCTCCGCCTGCCAGTCAGTTCGGTTCCTCAACTCTGCCTTCTATGGTCAGGTCTCTGAGATTGCCATATATAATCAATTCACTTGTTTTTTCGGGTCTTTGTTGTAAGAGGGTCCACTGGAAGCATCTGACTACTTCACCATCTTGGCCCTGCCTCCAGTTAAGCACATTTTAGTAGGAAGTTGTGAAGCTGATCATTTAGTTGTTCTTGGTTAACTCCCGGCAAAGCATTAGATAAATTCTTTCCTTGTTCTTTTAAACCAAGTCGTGTGATTTTCTCTCTTCATTTAAAACAATGCATGTATTTTCAACTGTAGTGGCAGGATATGTTTGTTGGAACTAATGAAAACGAATGCCTAATGACGTCAGAAGTTTCTAGTGAGAGTATGAAAAGTGCTAGCAGTTTTACCAGGTGCCCTGGTGGCACAGTGGTTAAGTGCGCGGCTGCTGACTGAAAGGTTGGCTGTTCAAATCTACCAGCTGCTGTGCTGGAGAAAGATGTGGCAATCTGCTTCCATAAAGATTACAGCTTTGGAAACTCTATGAGTCAGTTCTACTCTGTCCTATAAGGTCATTATGTGTCGAAATTGACTTGATGGCAACAGGTGGCACTTTTCACCCCACTGAAGAAGTAATTTCAGTTGTGCACATAGTTTTTGCTATTGTGGGAATTAGGGTAGGGCTTGCTTATTATTTGGGAAAGCATCCAATAAAAATCATGTGTATTAAGCCTAAAATCGTGTTATTTATGAGAAACTGTACTTTTTCTTTACTAGACTCTTTACCCTAGAACAGTTATACCTGCTATATAATTGTGTCTTTAAGGATAGTATATTGTTAATAAACTCTTGAACATGCACATGTATCGAAACACGAATATCAGCAAGGAAATGTCCTTTTCAGAAACAAGAAGATTTTGTGTCACATTATCTTACGATGCTTTACTTTCAAGGGCTAAAAAAGTGCATCACTAAAGCCTATGGTAGCTAATTTTGATGAGTACATAAATTTACACTTTGAACGAATTTGTTTTTCTAATTATATGTTTCTTAAAGTGAACTTGCTAAGAAAATTACCTTTCGGTTGTTACCACTACTCGTTTGTGATGATGCAGTTTTCTTACAAACTTGTGTTATTTGTTTGGAGTGAGAAATGACTTAGAGGCGTGGAATTAGTGGCATATCTCAAGAAGCTTCATATTGCTACTGAGATAGACAATATTATGAGATTGGTTGGTAGGCTGCCTGCTTCTTTCAAATGTGCACACTTCCTTTGTGTAAAAAGGTTTTGAGCTAGAGAGAAGATTGTACTCAATGTAGCCGACAGTGACATGTCTGGGAGATGGTGAAAAGCTGCTAGAGACAGTGATTCTATGGTAAGAGTTTGGTTATTTAGGTGATTGTTTTCTTTGTGAATCCTTGAAAGCACTAGCTTAGTCTTAAGTCTCTTGACATCTTTTAACCATTTTATTTCCTATTGGGCTATGCCACTGGGCAAGGGGAGACGAATGGGAATCTGTTTAGTTGTAGTACACCGGGACCAAACCCTCCGTAGAGTTGAGTCTTAAAATACCTTTCGATTCAGTTATCCTTCAGTTGACGTTGAACCAATAGTTGATATTGTAATGGAAAATCCAGTGTTAGCAATGCTGTTTTAAGGATTTAAAGAATTTAAACTTCAAGATTTTTGGCCTCAGCAGGACCAAGTGCAACGTCCGTATGAAGGTACTTCTTCACTTCAAAGTATATACAGTATTGACATAAAACAGCCAATACCACACATTTAAATAGCCAGTGTGATACACCTTGGAGCCCTGGTCGCTCAGTGGTTAACAGCTACGTCTGCTAACCAAAAGTTTGGCAGTTTGAATCCGCCAGCCGCTCCTTGGAAAACCTGTGGAGCACTTCTACTCTGCCCTGTAGGGTCGATATGAGTCAGAGTCTACTTGATGGCAATGGGTTTGGTTTTTTGTTACCATATACTTTGCAGATGTCCTATGCGAATGTTGTACAGTTTGTGCCTGGCCATGGGTGAGAATAGTGGCCACAAGGAAGAGGTACCTTTTTCTTTGTACAGTGACACTCACTGTCTTTTTGCCAAGTCCTATATGCAGATGGAGTACCTTTTTCTAATTTGCAGAGAAGATGTCGTATAGTCCAATGGCAACTTTGGGTCATCCTAACTGAAAATGAGGTCGAGAGCAGTGATTCTGTGTTCTAGAGCAGTGCTTCTCAAACTTTAATATACATACACATCACGTTGGGATTGTGTTAAAATGTAGGCTCTATTTCCATGAGTCTGGGGTGGGCCCAGGATTCTGCTTTTCTAAAAAGCTCCCAGGTGATGCCAGAGCTGCTCAAAATAGAGTCATCTTTGAAATAACTGACTGTCCGCCACTAGAGGCAATATGAAGTCACCAGTGGGCTAATCTTTGGAAAAAGGTCTCAGACTTTATACTTCAATAGAGCTGTAGGGCATTAGGCAAGTTATTTAGACTTCCTAAGCTATGATTTATTTCCTCATGGAACATGAGGATAATAATGGTACCCACTTCATATAATTGATGTGAATGTGAATGAGAAAATACATATGCAAAACTTTTAGGGTAGTGACATCAGCGTAATAAGTATTCACTAAGTGATTGTTGAATTCTTCCCTGAAAGAGCTGGGTCAGGAGACATGTACAGGCCTTTGAGTAGAGTGCAGAAAATTTGAGGGGAAATTGCTGATAGTTTAAAGATGTGGATGAAGCTCTAACCCATGAATGAGACATGGGTTTCTATTATCAAGTACCTTGTCAAGACTATTAACAATAGTAGTTTTCAGGAAGCAGTGGCCTGGCCTCTGGTAGGAACTTAGACAGCTGGTTGGTATAGAGTGTAATTGACTGCGGGGACCCCAGGGAGCCCCTGGATTGTTGTTACTGCTGAGATCAAGGAACACTGACTTCTTTTTATTCTGAAGAATTTCTTTTATTGAGGTGAAACTCACATAGCATAAAGTTAACCGTTTTAAAATGATGTTTAGTGCGTTCAGTGATGTTCAGTGATGTTTAGTGCGTTCATAGTATTGTGCAACTATCGCCTCTGTCAAGTTCCAAAACATTTTCATCACCCCTAAAGGAGGCTTTATACCCATTAAGTAGTCACTACTCATTCCCTTTCCCCCATCCCCTCCCAATCACCAGTCTGTTTTCTGTCTGTCTGGATTTGCCTATTCTGGATGTTTCATATAAATGGACTCATAGTATGTGACTTTTTGCATCTGAGTTTTTTCACTTAACATAATGCTTTTGAGGTTCATCCATGTTGTAACAGATATTGGCACTTCATTCCTTTTATGGCCAAATAATATTCCATTGTATGTATATACCATATTTTGTTTATCCACTCGTCTGTTGATGGACGTTTTGTTTATTTTTACCTTTTGGCTATTGTGAATAGTACTTTTTTTTTTTTTAACTCATTAAAAAACTTTTTTTTAAATTGTGTTTTTGGTGAAAGTTTACACAGGAAATTAGTTTCTCATTTAACAATTTCTATACATATTGTTGAGTGACATTGGTTACATTTTCCACAATACATCAGCGTTCTCATTATTTCTGTTCTGGCTGTTCTGTTTCCCTTAGTCTAGCTTCCCTGTCGTCCCCTTACCTTCTCATCTTTGATCTAGGGAAAATGTTTACAGTTTGGTTTCATTTAGATGATTATTTAGAGGAGCACAGTACTCATGCGTGGTATTATTTATTTTTTGGGCCATTCTGTCATTTGGCTGAAGGGTGACCTCTGGGAGTAATTTGAGTTCCGGGTTTAAAGGGTATCCCAGGACGATAATCTCGGAGGTTTGTCGAGTCTCTATCGGTCCAGTCAGTCTGGCCTTGTTTTCTTTTAAAGGAATTTGAGTTTTGTTCTGTGTTTTTCTCTTGGACTGCCTTTTGATAAAGGCAGCCTAGCTCTGATTTTGATCTACGAATTTATAATTAGTACAAAATAGTAATAGTAATGATAGAAGCAGTTTTATAGTTGTATATATAGCCATTTTTTATTGTAATAGCAATAAAGATAATCGTAAAAATTATTAGTAATGGTAATATTATGAATGCGCTAAGCATACCTGGTAATGCTCATGATTTAGTCAAAGTTCCACATTCCGAGATTGAGGAACTTCTGGATTCGTCATACTTAATATGTAGTCAGATTTTTTTCTTGGTAATAGGATGAGTTCTTGAAATAAGGGGTATTCTTAACTTCACAACATGAGGAAAAAATACGTATAGCGTTTTTTTTAATGATAAATCATTTTGGGAAAGAGATTGATTTCGTTTAGTTGAACAGTAGAATACCACAGGCAAACTAGAAAATTTCCTGCTGATACTGTCTCACTATTCTGTATTTCATTGTATTCTCCATTTTATTTCCTTACAGTTTGTGTGTATGTGGGTCTTTGTAAAAAATGAATCTAGCTGCTTCTTTGGAGATCCTGACACAGACATTATACTGAACAGTTCATGCAAGAAAGTAACATAGCTACCTCATTTTCAAACATGTCGTGATGGCACTCTGGAGTCAAACTTAAAACAATGTTAGGATAGACAAAACTTGAATTTGCTAATTATTTGACCTTTGTGTTCTGGAAATTGGTTGTTTTATGATCTTCATAGTTAGCTGTTTACCTAAGCTAAAAGCAAAAGTATGTCAGACTGGTGTGGGAGAGACCACGCCTTTGAGTCCAAGTAGAGGCAGGATATATTATTAATCTTCCACGAACTTGCTCTAGCAAAGTGTTCAGCCTAGCAGGCAGAAGGGCTTGGCTTCATCTTAGATCGACAAGTCTGATTGGGCTTGCTGAAAAGCCGAATTATCCACATAAATTTGGAAAGTAAGGAAGTAATCCCATTATTGTCCTTGTAAGGGCAGTTACATTTTGCCTTCAATTTGAAAATGATTTGACAGCGTTTGTTTGGTTTGGTTTTTGCCTTTCCCTAAAACATGGAAGATATATTTAATCTGGCTGTTACGTACCAGGAAGCAGATGCACAGCTTTTTAGGTGATCTCCCAAATGCACACAACCCTGGAGCTGCAGTTAGAAAAATGACATCCCACTTTTAGACTTTTTTTTCTTCTCATTTAAAAGTACAGTATATTCATTTGTACTTTAACGACAGACTTGGACTAGAAAGGCCAGTGTCAGAAATGATTTTGCTTCCCACCCTTTTTCTCTCTTAACTTTTCACAGGGTGTATCACTTGCCTACCTGTAAACCACAGAGAGCCTGAGTGGAGAAATCACCTTTAGCCCCTGGGGAAAGGGAAGGGAGTTAACATTAATGAGAGCTTCACTCTTGTGGTAGGGTTGATTACTTTTGTGTGTGGTCTTTTTAGCCATGGTCTTGTAACTCCCACCCAGATGATTGGACAGGACTGTGTGATAAGCTAATTGTGCCCCACCAAGGGGATTGGTCAGTTTTGCCTTAAAAGAGAGCCAATTCCAATAACATAGTTTATAAAGAAAATGTTCTACATTCTACTTGGGTGAGTAGTGTCTGGGGTCTTAAAAACCTGTGAGTGGCCATCTAAGATACTCCATTAGTCTCACCCCTTCAGGAGCAAGGGAAAAATGAAGAAAACTAAAGACACAGGGGAAGGATTTGTCCGAAGGACTAATAGACCATAACTACCACGGCCTCCACCAGACTGAGTCCAGGACAACTAGATGGTGCCTGGCTACCACCACTGACTGCTCTGACAGGGATCACAGTAGAGGGTTCCGGACACAGCTGGAGAAAAATGTAGAACAAAATTCTAATTAAAAAAAAGACCAGACTTACTGGCCTGACAGAGACTAGAGAAACCCCAAGAGCATGGCCGCTACATCCTTTCAGCTCAGTAATGAAGTCACTCCTGAATTCACCTTTTAGCCAAAGATTAGACAGGCCCATAGGACAAAACGAGACTAAAGGGGCACACCAGTCGAGGGGCAAGGACTAGAAGGCGGGAGGGGACAGGAAAGCTGGTTGTAGGGAACCCAAGGTCCAGAAGGGGAAGTATTGGCATGTCATGGGGTTGTTAACCAATGTCATAAAATAATACGTGTACTAACTGTTTAATGAGAAGCTAGTTTGTTCTGTAAACCTTCATCTAAAGTACAATGAAAAAATAAAATAGTTGATTTTCATGTCAAAAAAAAAAAAAAGAGGTACTAAGTTTCTGTTTTGGATGATGAAAATGTTTTGGAAACAGATAGTGGTGATGGTTGTACAACATTGTGAATGCAATTATGTCACTGAATTGTATACTTCCAAATCGTAAAAGAGCCAATTCCAGAGCAGAGAGGAAGATCCCACCATCACCAAGGAAGAACAGCCAGGTGGCAGGAGAGACCCAGCAGCAGGAGATGGCGGAGTAGGCTTCCCGGCCCAAGGAGAGAGAAAGCTGAGTCCCTTTGGGGAGAGGCCTAGGGAGAGGTGTGCCTGTGAACATGGCTCTGTGAAGAGGCTGTCCTGATGGAAGGACTGTATCCTGAGTGTTCCTGAGCCTGAATTGTAACAGTTACTTCCCTAATAAACCCCATAATTGTAAATATGATCTATGAGTTCTGTGTGACCATTGCAGTGACTTATCGAATGCAGTAGAGAAGTAGAGAGTACTGGAAAGATGGCAGAGAGGGGGAGACTTGTCTGGCCTCCACCTCATGGGAGTCAGCCTTGCACTGTTGATCTTGGTTCTTCTTCCCACTTTGGGATTGGAGGAGGTGAGACACTGCCCCCACGCCATTTTTATAACTCTTATTGGGCTGTTTGTACCCATTAGTCCCCAATATTCTAGGAGCTTCTGTAAGTGTCCCATTTTACTCTTTCATACTTTCTGCTACTATCTTCTCTCCTCCATAGATAAGGAAACTAAAGTTTTGTGAGGAGAAGTAATTATTTCTGGAAGGGAAACGTGGCATCTCTAGTCGCTTAACACCCAGGCTGCTTGGCTCTAGGGTTCAGGCTTTGTTCAGGCCCTTAAACTCCATTCTTCTGCTCAGTCTTGTATCTATTCCTAAGCCCACTTACGGTTCCTCAAACCATAATCCTTCATGTCCAGTCTGCTTATCATCCATGAGTGCCTGATCCTGTCAGCCTGAGCTGACCTCTGTCCTGATGACCTCTGACCCGTGTTGCTCATAGCACGTTCCAGCCCTGTCTCGACTAGCTGAGATACTGACCTCTCCTTTCTGGCCTTGCTCATATCTCCACCTAACAGACCATGATGTCCATCTGGAGATTGATGACAGCTAGAATTTTACTTCCTCTTATGGTTATGAGCTGTGCATGATAGTGAATTCTGGGCCAAATTGCAAAGTTTTTAAAGCAGGAATTCCAGGATTGCATATTGAGGTGGTAAGTGAAGTAAAAGAAGGCTGTGAAATAAGATAACTTGGTTACCATGGCTCAGGTTTAACACAGTTTAATAGAGTTCATAGCTGGCTGATTTGGAACCTCTTGTCTACCCTCTAGTACTACTAAGGCCAAACTTGGATGAAATTTTACAGTCTCCATTCAAGTTTATCTTGTTTTGTCTTCAAATTGGTATTTGTTTAGATTTTGTAAACCCCATTCTTAAGTCTGAGATCAGAACGCATCATCAATAACATTTTGTGGATTATTATTTTTTTTTAAAACAATCTAGATCTAGATCTTTATTTTCAACACTCTCACTTCCCTTTTTCTCTTCCTTCTTACAATTTAAAAGCAAACATTTTAGCCAATGTGCCGTGTCAGACCAAGTGCCTCACCTTTTATACTCATCACCTGTAAGGTGTTCCTCTCAACCTGTTTGCACAGCAGCGTTTTCATCAGGTAGGTCAGCAACAAGGGTGGGGTTTTAGGTTAAGGAGTGTCTTAGTTATCTAGTGCCGCTGTAACAGAAATACCACAAGTGAATGGCTTTAACAAACAGGAATGTAGCCTTTCACAGTCTAGGAGGCTAGAAGTCCGAATTCAGGGCGCCAGCTCCAGGCAAAGGCTTTCTCTCTCTGGTAGCTCTGGGAGAAGGTCCTTGTCATTAAGCTTCCCCTGGGTCTAAGAGTTTTTTAGTGCAGGGACCCCGGGTCCAAAGGACGTGTTTCCTCCCTGACTCTTCTTTCTTGGTGGTAGGAGGTCCCTCTCTCTCTGCCTGCTTTTCTTTCCTCTTATCTCTTGTAAGATAAAAAGTAATGCAAGCCACACCTCAGGGAAACTCTCTTTACATTGGATCAGGGCTGTAACCTGATGAAGGATGTTGCATCTCACCCTAATCCTCTTTAACACAGTCTAATCTTGCCTCATCAAAGACATGCAGAGATTAGGATTAACAACACAGAGGACAGTTACATCAGATCACAAACTGGAGGACAACCACACAGTACTGGGAATCATGGCCTAGCCAAGTTGACATATATTTTTGGGGGACACAATTCAATCCATGACATTTTATTCTTTGGCCCCCCAAAATTCATGTCCTTGCCACATGTAAAACACTTTCACCCCATCATATCATCCCAAAAGTCTTAAATCAACTCCAAGTCCAAATTCCATCCTGGGGCAAAATTCCTCTTCATCTGTGAGATCTAGAATACAAGTTTTCTACTTCCAAAGTATAATAGTGGAACAGGCACAAGGTAGACATTTCCATTACAAGTGGGAGAAACTGGAGAGAAAGAAGGGATAACAGGTACCAAGCAAGTCAGCAGAACACATTACATTAGCTCTCAAGACTTCAAAATAATTGTCTGTTCTCTGAGACCATTTAGGCAATGACCTTGCCCTCCACACTCTGGGTGTTGGCCACATTCTCCGGATTCTGGGTGGAGGCCCTTGGCCCTGGGCTTCAGCTCCACCCTCCAGGCCCACTGGGGCGGCAACTCTGCTCCCTCGGATTTGGGCGGCACCATTCTTCTAGTCTGCCTGAATGGCAACCCTACTCCCTTGGCCCCAGCAGGCCCTGTTCTTCTGCCCCTTGGGTATGGCAGCCCCGCTACCTTAGCTTTGGGCAGCGGATCTGGCCCCATCGCCCTGGCACTTGTGAGCGGAAGCCCCACACTCCGGAACTGAGTTGGTGAAGATATGATGCTTTGAAACCTAGGAGATGATAACCCCACTCTTTGAGGCCCAGCAGGCTATGGTTCCACCCCTTGGACCCCAGAGGTCACGGCCCCACCCTTTGAGACTGGGGCAGCTCTGCTTCCTGTGCTCTTTGTCTCTTTGGCTTCTGTTTCCTTGTTCCTTGGCCTCTCAGCCCCTTGGACCTCTGGGCTGGCCTGGCCTCTGTCCTGCTCAGGCAAGTGTTACAAAGCTCTTTAGCTCTACCAATAAGTGCCTAACCAAATTGACACATATTTTTAGGGGACACAGTTCAATCCATGAGAAGGAGGATGGTAATGCTAATAGCCAAAGTAATATTATTAAAAAGCATGCTTGTTGAAATTTAGGTATGTACCACAGGTATGAGAAAAAGATATTTTTCATCAGGTGAAGTAAATTGTTTGGAAACTAATTACAATGAGAGCAAGTAAAAAAAAAAAAAAACACACACACACACACACACACCTAAAAACCACTACGTTGAGGTATAGATTGAAATATTTTCTAGATCTTGAAAATCTATGAGAAAAGTTTATTTTGCTTTGTTCAGTGAGTCATAAATTTAATCATGAGAGATAGGTATTATGAGCCCCATTTACAGATAAGCAAACTGAGTTCAGGAAACTTAGGTAACTAGGCTGAAATTACAAAACTACAGAGTAGATGGATTCAAAACCAGGATTTTAGTCTAGCCCTGTGAAGAATACAGCAGTTTGCATGAGGTGTGGTCTCTGCCTCCAGAGAATGTACCATTCAGTGAGAGGCGCAGATATTTACAAAATGCTGTGGGAACCAAGAAGTCACTGGATGGTACAAACAGTTAACAGGCTTGGCTGCTAAGTGAAGGGTTGGAGGTTCAAGTCACCCAGAGCCTCCTCAGAAGAAAGGACTGGTGATCTACTTTCAAAAAACCAGCCATTGAAAACCCTGTGGAGCACAGTTCTACTCTTGGAATCGACTCACTGGCGACTGGTACTGGTGGGAGCCAAAGGGAGAAAGTAACTCTGCCTGGGGAGGGGGAGCTGGGAGAGACTTCATCCTCCAGGTGATATTTGCATTGGTTCCTGAAGATGAAGAGCACCTTGACTGGTGAACAGGAGTTGGGGGAAGGTGATGGACGAAGGCACAGAGTAAGAAAACACAGAGCAGTTTGGGGAAAGTGGGACAATTGGTGACCACCAAAGACACAGTGGAAGGGTTAGATTGTGTGGTGGGAGGTAAGGCTGGAAAGGTACAGGGGAATGAGATTGTGAAGAGCCTTGAATTCTACACTACAGAGGTGGATTCTAACTGCTATGGGAGCCAGTGGCACTTTTGAGCAGGAGAAGGTGGAGATGGGAGTCTGTGTTTTCAGAATGCGAGCCAGGGTGGGAGTGTGAGGGCTGACACTGTCTGGAGGCAAGAGGAACACTGGGAAATGACAGATGATGAGGCTCCCAACCAGGAATGAGAAGCCTAATGAGAAAGGAGGGGATGGACGAGGCAAGAAATGGCTGCTTGAAGGAGAGGCCAAAACCAGGATTCAAACAAGTTATTTGTTTGTTTTGTTTTTTAACTTTAGAAGAGACCTGAGTGTGTTTGTAGGTCAGTGGAAATTTGCTGGTAAGGAGGAAAATTGTTGACAGTGTAAGAGAACATAAAATAAAGCAAAGCTCTGGAGATGCACGGTGCTCATTCCTTTGAAACTACTGAAGTAAAAAGAGAACTGGTGAAGTTAAACATTTTGAGACAGAGAAGAAAAAAAAACTATTAGCTGTTGAGTTAATTCTGACTCATGACGACCCCACGTGTGTCAGAGTAGAACTGTGCTCCATGGAATTTTCAATAGCTGATGTTTCAGAAGTATATTGCCAGGTCTTCTTCTGGGATGCTTCTCGGGGGACTCAAACCACCAGACTTTCAGTGGGCAGCCCAGTGCTTTAACTGTTTGCACCACCCAGGGCCTCCAATAGAGAAAAAGTCAGTGCTTAACAGACAGTGCTGGTCGGTTTTGTCTGAACCGGTAGGCAGGATCGTCTGCTGAGAGAGAGATGAGTGAATGAAGTGTGGGGGCTTCCAGGTTGTGGAAAAACTGACAGAACTAACTACTTGGGGTGCAGATAATTGGGAATTTGTGAAAGGGAGTGAACCTGAGATGAACAAAAGAATTGCTGAGCAGGTCTGTGCACCTAGTATCTATCCACAGGTGAATATTATCAGCCTGCCCTCCTGGGTAGAGAGATTCCATGTAGCCACCCCAGTTTTCCATGACAACTGAGAACAGGTATAAGATGAATAATTAAAATCTTCAGAGAAGCCCCAAATCTCATTTTAGCAATAAGCTTCTATTGCAGTAAAATATCTTTAAAAAAAAAATTTTTTTTATTGTACTTTAGATGAAGGTTTACAGAACAAGTAGTCTCTCATCAAACAGTCAGTACACACGCTGTTCTGCGACATTGGTTAACAACCCCACGACATGCCAACACGCTCCCTTCTCGACCTTGGAGGAACTTTTTTTTGGTGAAAATATACATAGCCAAAGTTACACCACTTCAAAAGTTTTTACATGTACAGTTCAGTGACATGGATTACATTCTTCTAGTTGTGCTGCTGTTCTCACTATCTTTTTCCAAATTATTCCATCACCATTATCTTCAACTCACTGCCCCCTAGGTTTCCCATCAGACCTTTCGAGTTACTGTTGTCAATTTGATCTCACATAGATAATTCTTTTTTTTGTTTGTTTGTTTGTACCTTAGATGAAGGTTTGCAGAACAAATAGTTTCTCATCAAACAGTTAGTACACATATTGCCCTATGAAGATGGTTAACAACCCCATGACATGTCAACACTGTCCCTTCTCAACCTTGGGTTCCCCATCACCAGCCCTCCTGTCCTCTCCAGACTTCCAGGCCCTGTCCCTGGACTGCTGTGCCTCATGAGTCCAGCTCTACTCCATGAAGCCATCCAATCCCTGGCCGAATGGTGAACCCTGGGAGTGACTTTACCACTGAGCTAAGTGTCCGGGAGCTGTACTCTCAGGGTTTCTCCAGTCTGTCAGGCCAGTAAATCTGGTCTTTTTTTCTGTGAGTTAGAATTTTGTTCTACATCCTTCTCCAGCTCTGTCCAGGACCCTGTATTGTGATCCCAGTCAGAGCAGTCAGTGGTGGTAGCCGGGCACCGTCTAGTTGTACTGGGACTCAGTCTGGTGGAGGCCTTGGTAGCTGTGGTCCATTAGTCCTTTGGACTAATCTTTTCCTTGTATCCTGTTCTCTTAATTCTCCCTTGCTCCTGAAGGGGAGAGACCACTGGAGTATCTTAGATGGCTGCTCACAGGCTTTTAAGGCCCTAGATGCTACTCACCAAGGTAGAATGTAGAACATTGTCTTTATAGAGTGTGTTATGCCAATTGAGCTAGATGTTCCCTGAGACCATGGTCCCCACAGCCCTCCGCCCAGCAGTTCAGTCCTTCGGGGAGTTTGGATGTGTCTATGGAGCTTCCATGACCTTTCCTTGTACAAGTTGTGCTGGCTTCCCCAGTATTGTGTACTGTCTTACCCTTCACCAAAGTTACCACTTATCTATTGTCTATTTAGTCCCCCCTCACCCCTCACATCCCTCATAACCAACAAAGATTGTATCTTTTTGTGTGTAAACTTTTACATGAGTTTTTACAGTAGAGGTCTCATACAGTATTTGTCCTTTTGTGATTAAGTTATTTCGCTCAGCATAATGTCCTCCAGTCTCATCCATGTTATGAGATGCTTCACAGATTCATCATTGTTCTTTGTCTTTGCATAATACTCTATTGTATGTACCATAGTTTGTTTATCCATTCATCTGTTGATGGGCATCTAGGTTGTTTGCATCTTTTTGCTATTGTGAACAGTGCTTCAATGAATATGGGTGTGCATATGTCTGTTCTTGTGATGGCTCTTATTTCTCTTGGGTATATTGCTAGGAGTGGGATTGCATTTTGTAGTGCTTTTTGTTTTGTGGTGATGACATTTTCTTTGTTCCTCTTACTCTCCTGTGCTGAGTTCCTTTTGCTTGTGGATTTTTTTTTTCTTTTGTTTTTGTAGGTATTGTTTTTACAGAGACTTTATGTTTTTCTTCTTTATTTTGATGAGTAGGTTTGTTAATTTTCTTTGTGGTTACCTTGAAATTTACCCTTATCTTCCTAGATTTGAGCCAGCCTATTATTACTTGGTATCGCCTTGCCTTCCTCTCCATTAGATGGTTCCATATCTACACCATTTATTCCCTCTTTTATTTTTCTGATGCTGTTGTCATTTACAGATTAACCTCTCTGGTTCCCTCTTGTAATTCTTTTGCTTTTGCATAGTCCTTAAGAGTTCATTTCCTAGGTTGGTATCTGGCTGGTACAATCCTGTGTCCCATATTTGGCCTGTGGTCTGATGTTGTTCGTTCTCAGATTGAAGGACTCCCTTTAATATGTCTTGTCAGTTTGGTTTGGTTTTCACATAGTCCCTTAATTTCTGTTTATCTGGAAATGACCTAATTTCACCATCTTATTTGAACGAGAGTTTTGCAGGATATATTATTTTTGGCCTGCAATTTTATTCTTCCAAGGTTTTATATATGTCATCCCATTGCCTTCTTGCCTGCATGGTTTCTGCCGAATAATCCAAGCTTAGTCTTATTGTTTCTCCTCTGTATGTGACTTTTTGTTTTTCTCGAGCTGCTCTCAGGATTCTTTGTTTGTCTTTGGTTTTAGTGAGTGTGATTATGATATGCCTTGGTGATTTTCTTTTGGGGTCAATCCTATATGGGGTTCATTGAGCTTCTTAGATGGTCAGCTTTTCATCTTTCATGATATTGGGGAAGTTTTTTGTCAGCAATTCTTCAATGATTCTCTCTGTTTTCTGTTTTCTCCCCCTGTTCTGGAACTCCGATCACTCACAGATATTTGCTTTTGGTTGTATTCCACATAATTCTCAGGGTTTCTTCATTTTTCTTTGTTCTTTTTTCTGAGCTTTGCTAGAACAGAGTTGTATCCAAGTGTTGTCTTCAGTTTCACTGATCTTGTCTTCCATCATTTCAAACCTGCTCCTCAGCCCTTCTGTGACACTGTCCATTTCTGAAATCTTGTTGTTTATCTTTTGGATTTCTAATTGTTGTTTTTGTATGATTTCTAGTTGTGAATTTATTTTAGCATTTTGTTGCTGTATTATTTTCTTGAATTCTTCCCTTTTTGTCTGTATTTTCCATGAATTTGTCTATTTTTTTCCTCATTTTTGTCTGCTTTTTGCTTCAACTGTTGGATAATTCTGAGTATTAGAGATTTGAGTTCCCTATCAGTTAGGTCTAGTGCCTTTTCTTCTACTGGAAGGTCATGTGGTGTTTTATTTTGGACACTACTGGAACCATTCTGTCCTGTTTGTGTAAATGATTTGATATTGTCTGCTGTCTTCAGGGCATTCAGTGGCTGTTTTCCTCTTTTATTGATTGTAGATTTGTTTGTTTTGTCCTGCTTTTTTGTTTTATTTGGTTATGTCTGAGCAGGCGGGCTGTGTGTTCTTTGTTGTTTGCTCTTCTGTGGGCATGATACTTTTCACCTCTTTCTCCAATGGGAAGGGTCAGTCACTCAGGTATGGTACAGCAGGGCAGGCCCAGCTGAAGGGGAGTTGATGGGATGGGTTGTTCGTGGCACGTACCAGGTCTGACGGTGCCTACCAGGAATCAGTGCAGGGCAGGGTCCAGTAGGCTGTGCCTGTGCTGCTCGAGAGTGTGATGTTCAGCACACGGTGCCAGTAGGCAGGAAGGAGGGGGTAGATTGTGATGTGTGGAGCTAGATGGGTATGGGAAAGATGAGAGAGAGGGGAGACAAATAGGAGCCAAAAACATGCACACAAACAAAAAAGAGTGCTAAGGGAGCTTCTATTGTAGTGGAGAGTTGAGAGACTGAGAAATGGGGGAAAAAATGAAGAAAAAAAAGAAAAAGGTTAAAAGAAAAAAATGAATAAATCGAGAAACTGGAAATGAAGAAAGACAAAAAGAATAAGAGAGAGAAGAAAACAAAAGAAAAAAACAAAACCGAAACAAAAGGAAGAAAAAAAACAACAACAAGAAAAAAGAAATGTCCCCAGGGATGTCCCTATGCGTCTGTGCAGAGTAAGGGAGTAGCTTCGAAGCCCCGTGGTACTGCCTGGCTAGAAGGGGCTCCTAAGCCAAGAAAAGAAAAACAAACAAATCAAAACAGAACAAATCAGAGCAAACAAACAAAAAAGCCCCAGGAGGTTCCACCAGTGTGGCGGCACGGGCCGGGAAGCAGTTTTACAGTCGAGCGGTGTTTCGCAGCCTTTCAGGAAGAGCAAAGATGGTGTACGGAGCCAGGTATTTGAGAGAAAGGAGGGGGAGGTGGTGAGAAGTAAGGAAGAAATTAAAGAAGCAGAAAAAAGCAGCACCAGCAGCCAGCAAAAGGCACCCAGGGAGCCAGCCAGTGCGGGTGGGTGGAATCCAAGTGACACCAGGTTGAAGCTGGTGCTTTCCAGCCAAGAGACTGTGGCTGCAGGAAGCAGAGAAGGCTGAGTGGGGGTGAAGAAGGGTGGGGGTGGGAAAGCCTATATCGCTCGTTACTGGTTGTTCAGTTTCCTGCTGGAAGCTCGGTGAAGCTGCTTTCTTATACTCCCTGTTTGCTGATATCCAATAGGAATCCAAGATGGTGGATCTGTGCTGCATTAGCTGATAGGGGACCTCTGCGTGTATCTCTCCTCGCTGTATGTTCTTGGTCAGTTTCTTATTCTGTTAGGTGGTTGGCTGAGTTCTTTATCTCTTCAGTTGATGCTTAGGGTTTCGGGATTGACATATGACTCTGTTTGACTTTGTTTCTCTGATCTTTGCTGTGGAAGGACAGCGTGGTGCTTCTGACTATAGCGCCATGTTGCCCGGAAGTGTAGTAAAATGTCTTAATGTCTCCTGCTGGTGTGCAGAATCGTCCCATTTGACTGTGGTACTTTTGTATGTAGTTCTGTCCAAATGTGAATTACCTCTGGCCCACAACAGCTTGGCTTTGGACAGCTCAGAGACCACCAGGACCCCTGGGTTGACCCAATAAAGACCTATGATGGCCAAAGAAACTGATTCAGTCAGGAAGTAGCTTAGAGGAGTCTGCCGACGCTGTGCAGGAGTCGACCCTGGAGGGCTGAACAAACTCTAAAGTGGGTAGTATGGCAAGCATGAAGTAAAGTTTAAAATATTTTTGAAATTTAAAATATGTTTAAAATCTGTATTCTCTTTCAGCTAGCAGTTCCACTTGACAGAAGTTGCTTTGCTAAAATGCAGGCTCTCAGATGGCAGGGATCGTATCTGTTTGTTTCCTGCTGAACTGGCAGCACCTAGCCAGTTTCAGGAGTATACTATGTGCTCAATACATATTTGTTAAATAAAAGACTGAAACACTCATAAAATTGTCCAAAGGCACAATTCTTCAGCAATGTTCTCTGAGGTCCAGCCAGAAATGATCTTTCATTCTGACTTCTGCCATGTTCCTTCCTACACTGGGCCTTTGCATATGGTGCCCACCTCCCCATTCCTCCAGATCCTCTTTGGAGGTGCTTTCATGTGGTTGTATTTCTTTCTGAGCATTTATCCCATTTTGTGATTCTGTATTTGTTAATGTGATTCTTTGACTAATGCCCAACAAACTCTGATCTTCTTGGGAGCAGGATGGTATGTGCACACTATTAAATCCTAGGGTCTAGCACAGTGCCTGGTACACACACACACACACACACACACACACACACACACACACACACACAGTGAATGAAGTTTAGCACAGCATTGTTTATAATAGTAAAAACTTAGAAATGACCCAAATCTCTACCAATAAGGAAATAGTAAATTATAATGTAGTCATTCTTTGGAATTCTATGCAGCTGAAGTAAACAATGAAGTAGAGCTATATACTAATCTGGAAAGGCATGTGTGATATATTTATTATTTTAAAAATGTGAGTTACATATTACTATGTACAGTAGAATCTCATTCTTATAAAAATATATAAAAGAAAGAAAAACACCAAAATGTATGTGTTGTTTATATGTTGTAACTGAATAGAAAAAATACTAGATGGATATGCAGTAAGCTCTTTTGTGTTCTGTTTGTTTGGCTTTATTTGAAAGTTTCCCCAAAAGATATTTTCTAAGATTATCTTAGCTATTGTCTTTATACCTCAGGGCCCAGTTGATGTGTCCTTGTGAGCCCAGCTCCAGCTGGGTCACATTCTTTATGCTCAAGGACAGGGAATAATAACTCCAGTATTATTTCCTAAATCAGTCCCTCCTTCTGATTGGAGATTGGAGATAACACATCGATGATCAATACCTGGACTTAGTTGAGCTCCTAGATGGCGGCCATTGCAGGCTCTTTAAACTCACGGTGCTGGTTTTCCACCGGATACCATCTGGTTCTTCACCAGGATCTTCATCAATCACATTGCCGGAGTGAGCAGACTCAATGTATATCAACATTTTAGCCGGAGGCCTTCTTTATCTTTTAAGTGTAAAACAATAGAGGATAGATTTTATTATGCCCAATAGTATCAGGATGTAGACTAAGAATATTACTATTCCTTGTAATAGTGATCTAGCCCATGTCCTTATTCCTGATGATAACCAACCAAACAAATCTGGTGTTTGTAAGGGTGTTACAGTGTGTAACCCTGTAGCTTGTTGGCTGATTCTATGTATATCTTATCTACAGCACAGACTACATGAATAAAAAAAATCTAAGGCTATTTTGTTATCTTATGTCACCTTGGCTTATGAGATCAGAGATCACTGTTGTGCTTCCATCTCATCTGTTAACTGGCCCATAGTGACTGACAAATTTTCTTAAAGATTTCTCCAGTTCAGCTATACCACAAGTAGGAATTAAAGCTACCAACGATCCCTGAGTGTTGGAATGGATTTTCTTCCAACTTTCATTTTACAATGTGTAACAATTTTACATTACCTTTCCAATATTTACTAGCATAATTACTATGAATACTTAAAGATAATCCTAAAGTTTCCAAAGTGCATTGTCTATGCATTTGTCAGGAATCTAAACAAAAGATTGTCCACATAAATTCACTATCAGTTGAAAAGGGATTATCTAAATTAGAAACATATCTACACAGAAACATATGGATATGCAATAAACTTTTACCACTATCAGTTGCTATCGTATCAACTCCGACTCATCACGACTGCATGTGTGTCAGGGTAGAACAGTGCTCCATAGCGTTTTCAATGGCTGTTTTTTCGGAAGTAGATTGCCAGGTCTTTCTTCCGAGGCACCTCTGGGTGGACTTGGGCCTCCCACCTTTTCAGTTAGTAGCCAAGCACTAAACAAAACTGTTTGTTCCACCCAAGGACATCAATGAAATTTTAGTAGTGGTTTATTTCTGAAATACGGAATCAAGGCTCAATATTTTTTTGCTATTTATTTGAAAAAAATGTAGCTTATTTTTTTTTGCTATAAATTTAATTCTCTGTCCTGTTCATTCCTTCCTTCCTTCAATCATTCATTCATTCACTTGTTCAAGATGTTTAATGAGCACCTATGTGCCAGACACTGCTGAGCATTATACATACAACTAATAAATAAGATAGAATTATTACTCTTGAGTAGGTAAACTGCTAGCTGGGGGCACAGGCAAGCACATGGACAATTATAATGTAGTGTGATAAGTGTTACAGGGGTATACAGCATACACTGGATGAGCAATAGCTTAGATGGGGGTGGGGGGTGGGCAGAGAGGCTCCCTAGGACTTTTTCTGATAAAGCTTTTATTGAGTGCCTACTGTGTCTTAGAAGTACAGCCAGAATGCTCCTTTGGACATGTTATGAGGAGGGACCAATCCCTGGAGAAGGACATCATGCTTGGTAAAGTAAAGGGTTGGCGAAAAAGAGGAAGACCCTCAACAATATGGATTGACACAGTGGCCGCAAAAATGAGCTCAAACATAGCAACAGTTGTGAGGATGGCACAGGACCAGGCTGTGTTCTGTTCTGTTGTACATGGGGTCACTATGAGTCGGAACCAACTTAATGGCACCTAACAACAACAATGACGATGACTGTGTACAAAGCTCTGGGCTGATTAACACCCATCCCTTGTTCCCCAGGAGCATGATCTATGGGGAGGGGAGGTAGCAAGTACACATTGTGCCCTTTATTAGCATTAAGTAACAGGAATGCTCAGCATGTGAGGTAATGACCTCAGGTTGGAGAGAAACAGGGGGGATGGCCTGGATTATCCAGTGACAGAACGGTTGGCCACTGTGTAATTCAGAGTGGCTCTGTTGCCTTTCAGGATGCCAGTCTCCCATAGATTTAGGGTAAGTGATAATTCTGAATAAATTTTCCCATCCTACCTTGCCATTTTCTTGCTTTATTCTAAATGAAGGATCTCTTGAGTTGCTTTTTTTTTTTTTTCTCAGAGAAAGTCTTTAAATCGTTCAATCAGTTTTGAAAATCATGATCATTTTGGAAATAAAACAACAGGCTTGAATGAGTAACGGTGGAGTAATGGGGTGGGGCAGTGAGGCCTCGGCGCTTTCTATCCTCGCATTGTGGACCTGGCCATCTTGGGCACTTACAGCAAGCAGCACCCCAGATCCAGAGTGGCCTGACTTCACTTGCACATGCCTTTTTTGGTGTTTCGATTGTAGAATATAAACCGGGAGTGTAAAAAGTTGACAATCTTAATGAGAATCTCAGGGAACACAAGGGCTTATCAACCCTTGGCCCACAGCCCAGGGACACAGGAGCGGGCTGAGCAGGGCAGACGCAGAAGGAGCTGCATCTGATGAGAGCAAAAACAGCCTTCCCTGAATTGTTTTTGCCACTGGTGGCTTTGCTGGCAAAATTGTATTTGTCATTTGTTGTTGGTCAGTTCTCTCTATCTCTTTTTTTGTTTTTGGTCTACGGAACTGACAGTTTTTACTGGTCACAAAAAGTCACAAAGAAGCCCTGGCTCCCTCACCCTGCTCTCAGCAAAGATTCAACAGCCATGCTCTGCTGTAATGGGGTTTCACGTTGCTAAGACTTCGTTATTATTACAAAACAGGCGCTGGAGCTTCATCATAAATAATTAAAATCCCCTGACAAAGAAAAGGAGCTGAGCACAGTCTGTGATACAGCAAACTGATTTCCCCCTGCCTCACAGTCATCAGTTAGCTTCCTAATTCCCCAGACGCCATAATTAACAATGGGCAGCTCTGTTCTTGAGAGAATTACCCAGGTCTGGCGCTGGTGCTTCCTTTGTAATGGGGCAAAGAGGTGGATTGGCTGGGTTCCTACCAGTCCCTCAAATAGGACTTCAGTGTGCTTCCCATTGTAATTAAGTCTCATTGTAATAACAGACATGTTTAGTTCGTAGTAATGTAGATAACTTCTTGAAGACAAACACAGCTGCCAGTACGATGTGTCATATGTTGTTGTTTCCCTCTTTGAAGACAAAACATAAGGGAACTGAAAAACTTATTCTGAGGCCAGAAGATATCAGTAGGTTCTAATGAGTGTAGTAAATATTCGTGAGTGAAAAATGAATAAAAATGACCTGTGTAATTGAGCTAGTTTCTTCATTAAGTCAGTGGCATGAAGAGAAAGGGGGAGGTTGAAGAGGGGCTGTTCTAGATTAAGGGACTGAAGAGATATAAAAAGGAGCCCTGGTGGCACAGTAGTTAAGTGCTCGTCTGCTAACTGAAAGGTCGATGGTTCGAACCCACCGGCCGCTCCAAGGGAGAAAGATGTGGCAGTCTGCTTCTGTAGCGATTATAGCCTTGGAAACCCTATGGGGCACTTCCACTCCGTCCTGTAGGGTTGCTGAGAGTCAGAATCGACTGGATGGCAACAGATTTGGTTTTGATTTTTGAAGAGATATAACAACCAAATGCAATGGGTGTCCCTTGTTTGAATTCTAATGTGAACAAACCAACTGTAAAGAAAAAAAAAAAAAGATAATTTTTAGCTGATCAGTGAAATTCTAATGTGGACCAGGCATATTGTTAGTTTTGTCAGGCATGACAATAACATTGTGGTTGTATAAGGAATGGGTCCATATTTTTTAGAGATAACATATTAGAGCATGTAAGGATAGATGAGAGCTTTAGGATAAATAGGATTTTCTTTAAGATACTTTAATATAACATTTTAAAGGGTAGGATAAGTACAGCAAATAGTGTATCATAGCAAAATCTTGATGATTTGTTGATGAGTAAATGGGTTCATTTTACCATTCTCTAAACTTTTATGTATGTTTGACATTTTTTATTGTAAATATTTTACAGTGATGGAGTTGTGAGTTCCTTAGAGGGAGATAGCTACTGAGTTTTATTATTTATTTACAAGTGGTCCCATTCAGCTTATTGGGTTATGAATTTCTCTTTTAAAATGGGGATAATGGATTAATTAAACTCTAATAACCCCTCCGTCCCCCAGTGATGTGTATATAAAAACTGTAGGTTTCTACCCAGCATGCCTTACTACTACATTCTGTAACTAAATGCAGAAACTTAGGTATGTTGTAATCCAGGTATTTTCTGTGTTTGCTCTTTATCTGTCCTCTTTGCTCCTTGTCATCTCCTGAGGAGGAAGAGCTCCATCCCCACCTAAAATAGAATGCGTATGAAAGGCTGTGCTGAATGCCACTTTAAGTCAGCCTCCCTCCTGAAGGGCCTGAGTGTATCAGGAGACCAGGGGGAGGTTCTCTGTGGAGAGTCTCTGGCTCCCTGCTCCTCTCCCCTTCCATGTTAACCAGTTGCTGCTGAGTTGATTCCAATTCATGACAACCCCACGTGTGTCAGAGTAGAACTGCGCTCCATAGGGTTTTCAGTCGCTGGTTTTTTTCAAAGTAGATTGTAGACCTTTCAAGGCACCTTAAGGTGGACTCCGATCTCAGTCTGTTGTTAGCAGCTGAGCATGTTAAGTGTTTGTACCACCCAGGGACTCCACCATCCCACCATCCATGTAACCAGAGTTAATTCTCAGAATTCCAAGTAGCAGCAGGATAGTCCAGCGATTAAGAGTGTAGTCAGATCCCGGTCACCAATATTTGGATATGAGCTTTACTACTTAATAGCTGTGATCTTGGGCAACTCAGTTATCTGTGCTTCAGTTTCCTCCTCTGTTAAAGAGTGATGATGATAATGATAATAATAGCTACCTCAAAGGGTGAGGATTAAATCAAGTAATACTCATCAAGCAACTACCAGAGTGGCTTGCACAGAATAGGTACGCATTAATGTTTGTTGCCATAGGTCTTAAGTTTATTATGGATAAGTAAACATTTTTGGAATATAATGCTTATATGAATAATGAAAAAGGTAACTGGTACTTATTTTCACCAGCAAATCATGAAATAAAAGCAGATTCATTCAAAATAATTCTATTAAGTCAGTGTACGGTTAGCCATACTGCTTTTTACTGTTTGTTTTTAAATGAATCCTTTTAAAATTTACTTGATATCTTAAGGATATATTAACATCCTTATCTAACTGTGGTTCAGTTAGTATAAAGAAATAGTGTGAATAGTATGGCATTCTAGAAAGAAGAAGAACTTAGAACAGGACATACCTGGATTGGAATGCTAGAGATGTTACTTAGTTGCTGTGTTGGATAATTTCTCTAGGTTTGCTTTTCCTCGTTTCTGAAATGGAAGATAACAATGTCTGCTCTAAAGCGCTTTTGGGAGGATGAGGAGAGATCTGGTATGTAGGACCTGTTGCCGTAGATTCCAACTCATAGGGACCTTATAGGACAGAGTAGAACTGCCCCATAGGGTTTCCAAGGAGTGGCTGGTAGATTTGAACTGCTGACTTTTTGGTTAGCAGCTGTAGCTCTTAACCACTGCACCACCCGTGCCCTGGTATGTAGGAACCCATTGCTGCACTCTGGAAATACGTCTGACGGTAGGACGGTTTAGCACGATGTACTGCAGTGCTAGTGGAGAGAAACCGATAGACAAGACTGGGAGCCCCTGCAGGGAGACCAGACTCCACCTCTGATGAACACAGAGGCTACATAAGGTAATGGCTGAAATTGCAAGGACTGCTTTCCCTAAATTCTTCTCAAGGTGCCAACAAGGTAAGAACCCATAAAATTACTTAAAAGCTTGTACTTTAAGTACTTGTATGACCTTACTGAGTGATTTTCCTCATGACCCAGCTGGGGCAGGCTGAGGGTTCACAGCCTCGCAGATTATCCATAAAGTAAGTAGGCAATTTACCCCACAAATTAGGAGTTGTGTGGAACAATAAAACCCATTGACATTTCAGTGCAATTCTCTTGTATATTACATTCAACTTTGCATATATTCTATCTACTTTTCCTTAATTTTACTCCTGTTTGAGAAGGTTAAGAGAAAACTTGGAGTAGCTGTTCCTTTATAAAATATGACAAGAGGTTTTCTTATTTTTTAAAATCTGTATTATTAACTGGCTTCCAAAAGGGATTGTTAAATGATTTTAATCCACTCATAGATTCTTATCTGTGCTTCGTAAATGAAGCATTATCCAAGTAAGAATGGCTAGCATATGTTTGATTTCCACATCAGTAATGCCACAGAATAAAACCCATGTCATACTGATACTCAGTAATGCTCTTCAGCTTTGGTTTTTAATAAAACGTTGCGTATGACTATTGTTAAAAATCACTCTTTGTGACACCGTAGGACTTCACATTGCTGAGTGGATTGTGATTATGAAATGCACTCTTGTAAGATAGAACATCATATTCTAAACACTGTCCATGAAAATGGGTATTGACCTTAAAAGAAACCAGTGTGGACATAACAGAAACATTGAACCTATGAGAAATCCAGTATGATGTTCTTCTGTTTATTTTGTATTTGGTGCTCAGTTTGTAATCAGTGTAGGAAAAGCCTTGAGCCTGTTTAATGTGGATCCTGACGCTCTTCATGATCAGGAGTGGTAGATGGTAGGCATTTGATGGGTGGAGTGCAGCAGAGGGCTGGGGAGAGAGGCCAGAGGTGGCACTGGACCAACACCACTTCCTATCGAGCTGACTCCTGTCTCATGCCTATCCCGTGTGTGCCAGAGTGGAACTGCACTCCATAGGGTTTTCAGTCGCTGATTTTTCCGAAGTAGATTGTCAAGCTCTTTTTTCCAGGGTGGAGTCAAACCTCCAACCTTTCAGTTAGCAGCTGAGTGTGTGTTAACTGTTTGCATCACCCAGGGATGGAAGGCCTGTGAAGATGAGGTGAGCGCAGAGTCACTGTAAAAATGGCTTGGGGGCAGTGTCTGACCTCCTCCAGCCGTGGAAAGCTGCCGGGTCTCTCCTTCCTTGGTGGTGGGCTCCTCCTCTCTGCTCTGGAATTGGCTCTATTCTAAGGTAAAACTGACCAATCTCCTTGGTAGGCCATAATTACCCTATCACACAGTCACCTGGGTGGGAGTTAAAAGACCATGGCTAGAAAGGCCAAATACATAAAAGTAATTAATCTACCACAGTCACCGAGCATGACAACATTGTAGAGAGCTCAGTGAATTTAAAATCTATTTACAAGGTCAGCTTTAAGATTTTCTAGATGCCGAAGAAGGACAAGTGAAATCAGAATCCAATAAGTTTTTAAATAATAGCAAAATTTGGTACTCAACATCAATTAGGAGGCGGAAAAGGGGATTGATCTGTGACTTCTGAAAAAGGCAGGGTTTAGTGAAATTAGTAATTAAATGACTTATTTCTCATCTTGTTTCATGCCTAAATGGGATGACCTGGCTTCAAAGCTCTAGTTCAAAGGGGTTTGTCCACAAGGATCAGTTGCTTGGAGTCTGAAATGTGCTTGAAGAAAACAAAAAGCTGAGAAGCAAGAGGGAGAGAATTTTGGGATTGGCCCTAACCAAATCACAGTGGAGGAGTGAACAGCATTGCGCTTATTAGGGTGACTGGCTTGGAGGCCTCAGTTATAATAAGACCAAGTGTGCTTTTCAAAGCTCTGACCTCATGTATCCAATAAGAGGAAGAAAGGAAGAAACAGAACACCTCTTTCTCCCTGTACTGGGGGCAGTGAGAGGGCCTCGCAGAGAAGCAAAGGCAGGGCCGATGAACATGCAGGTGCATCCTTCACTTAAGACGGAGCGAGGGCCTTATGTGCTGAGCTTTGCAAACTGAACTTATACACTAAATTTTCTCCAGACACACGTGTGGTGCAAGGCGAGAAAATTCATAGATGTCTAAGATTTAAAATTTAACCATTTCCCCATCCCCTACCCAGTCCAGTTGCTGTTGAGTTGATTCTGACTCATGACGACCCCGTGTGCGTCAGAGTAGAACTGTGCTCCATAGGGTTTTTAATGGCTGATTTTTCAAAAGTAGATCACCAGACCTTTCTTTCTAGGCACCTCCAGGTAGATTGTAACCTCTAATCTTTTAGTTAATAAACGAGCACATTTGCACCACCCAGGGACTCTCCATTCCCTGCTTCCCAAGAAAAACAACCTACTTTGAATAAGGGAAAGAATCCAACAAAAATATACAGAGAGTATCTAAACTTGGGGAGAACAGATAAGAGCTACTGCTACAAAAGGACAAGAGATAGAGCATGCGATGAGATTGGCTGGTGGGGCAGGATCAGAACTTAGTTGAGAATATGTATGGGGGTAGAAAATGGCAAAAATTGTTACTGTCAATATCAAAATAAGAAAAATTAAAACTGATCTTTTTTTGCTGAAGTGCTGACTTTAGGTGCATTTCATCTTTGAACATGATGTTAATGAATTAGAAAGTTGAAGAAGCTCTGAAACCACGGTAAATAAAGTAAGAAACACATTTGGGAAATTAAAACATTCTCTTCTTATACTATGACTTTTGAGTGCATGACATATTTGCATTTTACCAGTGGTTGGACAGATGATTTTAGCACAAAGAAGACATCTCTTTTGATAACAGAGCGAGTATCCCGATCATTTCTCCTCAATGCGTTTTTTGTTAGAATTTTTATAACTGGAGCAGTGCTGGTTTTTTGACATGTTTCTCATGCTCACATTTCTCTGCCCCCTCTATTTTCAGGATGAAATAAGAGCATTTGGGAAATGACTGGTACTAATGCATTCTAGGGCACAGTTGAAGTAATGCTGAGTGACTTGGGTGAATTTATAAAGTCTCTGGCAGTCAAAATCTCCTGTTTCTTAGGGATTTGATAGAAGGATTATGGCGGACTCTAGAAAGCGTGTGGTATTCTGCGTACGCAAATAACCAGTGCCGAGAAAAGCGACAAATGGACAATCCCAGTGAAACCTGTGAGAGCCAGAACTTGACGGGACTGCCTTTTTTCCCCGGTCTTGCAAGTTTTCTGCCTTTGACAGGGTGCAGTCTTACCACTTTTCTGTCACTCTCTATCAGCGGAAAATATTTGCGTTTTCCTTCTCTGACAGGTTTACGCCTTACACATGTTCCGGCTTTCGCAGCTTTTACTGTATATTGGGAACAAAATTAAAATACATTATTTCCTTGAAAATCCTGTATGTGTTTGAAAAGAAAAAAATTTTAAATATCACTTTAAGTAAAAAACTAAAGTGTAAAGTAGAATATTTTAATTAAACAGTGTTTTGTTTGGAGGATCAGTTATTATGTTTTGTAAGCATGTAGATAGAAAAGGAAAAACTAATTTTTAGGTTTGCTTATTTTAGTTCAGTATGTACGACTTGGTGTATTATAGAATTTATGCATGTAAAATTAATATGAATTGTCTTTGACAGAAACACTATCACATAACTGGAGAATTGTTCTGAAAATCAAAGACAAAAGCTCTAAAAAAGGATGAAATTGTGATTTATTAAAATTTCTAGGTCACGGTAATTTAGGATTGTGGAAAAAAGTGACAAAAGAATAGACGTAGAGATAGTCGTGCATTGAGGAAGAAATTATGATTTATTTTGACAAAGAGAAGCAAGCAGAACTCATTACAGACAGTGATAATAAGGGAGAAAGAAAAAAGCAAGAAACATTTCTGCCTGCCCTGGTGGCACAGTGGTTAAAGTGATCAACTGCTAACCGAAGGGTCAGTGGCTCGAAACCACCAGAGGTGCCATGGGAGAAAGATGTGGCAGTCTGCTTCTGTAAAGATTACAATCTTGGAAACCCTGTGGAGTCACTGTGAGTTGGAATTGACTCGACGACAGTGGGTTTGATTTTTTTTTTTTTTTTTTGGTTTATTAAAGGGACTAACTAGCATAGAAAGCAAATTGGACGTGAACTCACATGACATGGGATCCCAAAGGATTAACATCGTGTCAGTAATCATTGGGAGCAATTACCCCTCTTTGAAAATACTCTGAAGATGCCTGCAATGCCACATTTATAGGCAAGGACAGAATGCTGGAAATAGATCTGAAATGAACAGCGATCCTTATTAAAGAAGAATGGACAGGATTAATTGCTTTTTTGAAATGTTTAATACAATAGCTCTATGCTAAGGAAAACTGAAGGGACTGAAAATTGAGACGGAAAAGTAAAAGATGATATATGGTGCTTCAAAGGGAACCCTGGCTGTGAATGATGTAGAGTGACAAAGGGGAAGTCAGGCTTATGGGCAGAATATAAAATTTTTCTGATGGTCTAATTTGATTCTGTACTCCATGCTGGAAATAGAATCTCTTCTCTGACTCTCTCATTCTCTGTTCTCTGTAAGGAAGCAAATGATTTTAGTGCTTTCCTTCGTCAGACACTTAAGAGATTTTGCTGCCCTGACTGTTGAGTGAATAACCCAGAGGCTCCCACTCGGCTACTCTGATTTATAGGAATCATTATTTTCCTCATCGTTCTAGTAAACCCAGCCAAAGACTTCCTTCCAAAAGCTGGCAGTCTTCTCAACCAGTATCCTGTGGGTAGAATAAACAGACTCAGTGTCGGATTTTTCTAGATGGAGATACTCTTTTTTCTTTTTTTGATCCCTGGGTGGTGCAAATGTTTAATGCCCTCATCTGCTAACCAGAAGGTTGCAGTTCAAGTCCACCCAGAGGCACCTCAGAAGAAAGGCCTGGCGGTCTACTTCTGAAAAAATCAGCCATTGAAAACCCTCTGGAGCACAGTTCTATTCTGACACACATGGGGTTACCATGAGTGAGAATTGACTTGACAGCAACTAGTATAACTGGTATAGTTGTTGTTGTGTGCCGTCAAGTCAATTTGACTACTCAATAGCGACCCTGTAGGACAGAGTAGAACTGCCCCATAGGGTTTCCAAGGCTGTAATGTTTACGGAAGCAAACTGCCTCATCTTTCTCCTAAGGAGCGGCTGGTGAGTTCGAACTGCCGACCATTAGGTAACCAGCTGAGCATTTAAAGCTGAGCATTGAGCCACGAGGGGTCTTTATAACTAGTTTAAAACATATATAATAAAATATTTGTCATTTCAACATTTTTTACGTATGCAATTCATTGACGTTAGAAGTACTTTTTTTTTTTTTTAAAGGCAGGCAAAAGGCGGAATCCTAGCCACAAGATAACCCAGAATAACTAATGTTCAGGTTTAAATTATAAAGATTCATCTTGTACTGGGGCATTAGAGGATTGGTAACATTTAAAATGCGTTCACTCTTGCAGCTGATATCAACTTGTATGCTTCCCATCTTTACTGCACCATACCCAGTAAAGTTGTTTAGCTGAGCTATTGTTGCTATACTTAATTAGATGTCTTCTCTGGGAATACTAATTTTGAAGGATAAGTGTTCCAGAAGTCACCAAAAAGTTGGTATTCTGAAGAGTGTAGCGTAACAGGAGGTATTATTGCCTGTGACCTAGAATGGCGGTTCTTAAACTTTCTAGTCTTAGTTCTTCTTTGTTGTTAGTTGCTGTTGAATTGGCCCTCAACCCATGGCAACCCCCTGAGCTACAGAACAAAATGTTGCTTGGTCCTGTGCCATCCCTGTGATCAGTTGCGGATCCAACCATTGTGATCCATAGGGTTTTCACTGGCTGATTTTTGGACGTAGATTGCCAGGCCTTTCTTCCTAGTCTATCTTAGTCTGGCAGCTCTACTGAAACCTCTTTAGCATTATACCCACACACAAGCCCCACTGACTGATGGTGGCTGCGTATGAGGTGCATGCCTGGGAACTTGGGTCTCCCGCATGAAAGGCAAGAAAATTATGTAGACCCCAAAGAGATTTTGTTAATGTTGGTTACATCTATTGATACTTACCTCGTCAGAAATTAAAATTCAGACAGTTTTAAAACACAAGCATCCACAAGCAACCATTCTGTAAGCTGTTGGAGTGATAACGTCATCTCATATCATGTAGCCTCTAGAAAACCCCGCTGCGCGGTCATTCGAAAATGCGAGTGATATAGGCACACAGTATCTTAGTATTATTATGAAAGCAGTTAAACCTCCTGGAACCCCTGCAAGGGTCTCAGTGATCCCCGGGGTCCTCAGATCACATTCGGAGAATTACTGATCTGTCATTGTTAGAGAAATAGAATTATTGCATGAGCCCATATTTGGCTCATAACAAGTCTTTAGTATAAATGCTTATGAAAGAGTATGGATGAAATGATGATAGTTATGGCTTATAAAATTCAATAAAAGCACAACAGAAGCACTTAAGAATAATATTATGATATGAACATTTCTCTTCAACTAGGAGGATTATTGTATTAAGATGCCCTGAATCCCTAACCATGACTGATAGAAGCCTACCAGTATTGCTCCCCAGCACAATGTCCCCAGTTGAGCTGGCATTTCCCATCCTTGCCTGTGTTCATGGGCACAAAGCTACGTATAGAACTGTGAAACTTTTCTTGTCTTTGAGGCACATAAATGTCTAGAGAGTAAGTAAGCAAATAAACAATCTGATGATTTAATTCCAGTCTAATAGTCTATGACTGAGCCCTAAAAACCATTTCTTTGATAAAAAAAGGGGGGAAAGTATTAAATCCATTTTGGCCCTAAATTATAAACTGAAAGAATAAGCACATTTGCTTAAAGCTCCTCATCTTGCAGTATAGGAAATGTGTCCTCAGCTTTAATGTTATGAGTGTATCTGGTCAGCATTCTGGAATCCTTACAATTCATTTGTTTGTTATATCATCAGTCAAAGCAGGCGTAAGGTTCTTTCCCAAAGTGGGAGACCCAACTCAGCCTTTCTGGGCAACGGCTTCTTTTATTTTATTTTTTGGATGGTGTGGTAGCTTTGGTAAACTTTGTCCATAGCTTCAGTGATGCAGCTGAAAGCTTCACAGAGTAGTAGCTTCTCTAGAGGGTTTTTTTTTTTTTTTTTTTTTGTTGGTTGGTTTGTGATTGTACAGCCACAGACAATATTCAGTTCAAAATAAAGTTTATTTTACATCATTTATTCTTTCATTTGCCTTATAAACACTGTTATCACATGATGGGAATCCCTGGGTCATGCAAACAGTTAATGTGCTTGGCTGCTAATCGAAAAGTTGGAAGTTTGAGGCCCCCCAGAGGTGCCTCAGAAAAAAATCCTGGTAATCTGCTTTCAAAAATCAGCCATTGAAAACCCCTATGGAGCACAGTTCTACTCTGACACACCTAGGGTTGCTATGAATTGGAGTTGACTTCATGGCAACTGTTTTTTTTTTTTTTTTTGTCAGATGATACATATTTGAATGCCTTACCAACCAAAATTGTGTCTGCTAACTAGCCCTTTGTTTTAAGCCAACAAGTTCAAATTTTAAAAGAATGTACAAGTCATTCCAGGAGGCTATGGGACATTTTTTTCCCCCTGAACTGTAGCAATTCATAATACTTCTACTTTCTGGGAGAAATAGGTGGAAGATTAGAAATTAGCCACCAAGATGCTTTTCCCCCCTCAGGAGGATAGTCACTGTTAAAATATTCAGTTTAACAAAGCCGTGTAAATATATTTTCTGGCAGACTTCTCCAGATTTATTTAATTTTATGAATTAAAGATTGTACTGCATTTCTTTTTAAATGCAGGGGCCAGTATATTAGAGCATTTTAATAGGTCACTAAATCATATTGAAAGTTTAAACCTTAAGGGGAAAATTTTTATGTTCTTTTAATATCAACACTTAGGAATTTGAATCTAGTTTCAACAAAGACTTATTGTCTAGATGATACCACTTTTTTTTGGTACTTATTTATTTATTTTTCTCTCTCTCCTACTTTCATTTTTAAAAACTAACTTTAGGGAAGCGTAAGTCCCAAATCATGAATGATTTTAGTGATTTTAAAGGGGGCTTTTCTTTACTGTCCCTAGTGAGACAATAACTTCAGATTTGGGGACTGTTATTTTCAAAATCAGAAAAGCAAAAGACAGTCTCTGTGGACTTTACATAAAGTAGACTGCTGTAGCTATAGGGAAAGGTAAAGAAAAAAAACTCTGATACTTTTTATGCTATTTCTCTTTCAGAACTTGGTTACTAAAACATAGTTAACCCTCTGGAGATTTGTGCTGGATAGGGAAGACCCTGATGTTTTTTGTTTGTTTACTTTTCCTGAGCCCTGGTGGCACAGTGGTTAAATGCTCTACTGCTAACCAAAAGATCGGCAGTTCAAATCCACCAGCTGCTTCTTGGAAACTCTGTGGGTCAGCTCTACTCTGTCCTGTAGGGCCACTATGAGTTGGAATCGACTAGATGGCAGTGGGTTTGGTTTTGGAACAAGTACAAAAGCACACTACCCTGATTCTTTGTTTCTTTTCTCCAAACCAGACCATGAGAATTTGGATGAGTGAGGTGCCCTGGTGTTTTAGATGCTGCTGAACGGGCCCCGAGACTCCCATCCATCGCTAGCTGGAGGCACATCTGTGGAGACAGTCAGGGCAGTGACTGTGTTGTTTATCCTGAGAGGTAGATAGGTGGAGATTTTAATTGCATTTCCCTTAACTGATAGACTTCAGCTAAAAAAATATGTCCCCTTACATTTCCAGGTACTATGTCATCCCAGCCACTGAAACAATTATTTCACTAATCACTTACATTCTCTTATAAGATAGTTTCTTGGGTTAATTAAGCTGTGAACTGAAGTGTTTGCATTTTGATTTCAAGGACTGGCTTTTTTCTCAGAAGGGTGTTGACTGTTCAGTGCGCCTTAGATGGCTGTAGCTGTGTATGGTAAGAACAGTAGACTTATTGGTGTGAAAATCATTACGTTCCATGCCCAGGGAGTTCACTCAGAGTCAGGATCATTTCATATTCATATGTACCTCATCTGTACAAGAGCACTTTAAAAATGGCTTTTATTACAAAAATTATTTAGAAAATATAGACAAGAAAAAAGGAAAATATCCTCCAAGTTTTACTTTCCAGTAGTCTCATCAAGAGTTAAAAAAAAAAAAGCAAAAACAAACCTACCTGGTTGCCGTTGAGGCGATTCCAACAGAGCGGAACTGCCCCATAGAGTTTCCAAGGCTGTAATCTTTACAGAAGCTGACTGCCACATCTTTCGGTGAGCAGCTGAGTTCTTAACCACTAGGCCACCAGGGCTCCCATCATGAGTACTTCTGGGATATATCCTTCCAGTCTTTTTTCCTATCCTTTTCCTTTCTCTCTGTTCCCACGTTTCAGCCAACCTCATAGTGAACACCTTTTCATGTCATTCAGCCATCTTCTCTAGCCCTGTGTTCAGTGGCCGTGCAGTTTCCCATTGTATGGCTGTAATTGGGTTCTTTAACCAACCCATATTGTTGGCTGTTGAGATTGTTTCTAGTTGTTCACTAATATAAACAGTGCTACAATGAAATTCTTGAAAATCTTTTACACCTGCTTGATTGCAACCTTAAGATAAATATCTAGAAGTGTTATTTGCTAGGTCAAAAGCTTTTGATTCTCTAGGATGGCTTATTTTTCTGGGATTTTGTAGTCTGATCTAGGTCATTTAAATAAGAAGTTGCAAAGAATAATTCTCCTCTCCCATCTTGTCTATCATTTTCCCCTATATTGAGGAAAGGGAAGAGAACCTCCAAACCAACTCATGTATCAGCAGGGTTTATTTTTCCTAAAACTGTGTATAAAGACATGGGAATAAACTCATAATGCCATTTAAAATAAATCTTGGTAGCTGATTCTTGGTGTATGAGTCCTCTATATACCTTTGGTTGGTGTCCGTAAAAACCCAATGAGAGACAATAATTCAGCAGAAAACAGTCTATGACTGAAAGGGTCAAACAACTGTTCCATCTGTTAAAAAATAACCAGCCGAAAGGATACCATTAATTTATTCACCAAAGAGTTTTTGAGCCCCTACTGCTTGCCAGACAGAGTTCTTGTTGCTTATGGTGGCCCCCGCCCTTGTGGAACCAGCATTCTAGCGGGTGTCTATATATGTGTGTCTGTAGGGTGGGGGTGGGGGGTGCAGAAAATCAACAGTAAACACAGTAATTTACATAGTGTGTTAGAAGATGATCAATGTTATGGAAACAAAATAGACAATAGTGTAAGGGGGCTGGGGACAGGGCATGTTGTACAGGTTGCAGTAAGATGGCCATGTCAGCCTCATGGAGAAGCTGACCTTTGAGCCAAGACCTGCAGGAGATGAGGGAGTGGGCATGCTGATCCATGTGGTGAGCCAGGCAGAGACACGCCTTATGGAGGTGGGACGTGGGACGTGCTGGTGTTCAGGACTTCAAGCTGACTTTCCTGGCCTTCAGCCTCTTTTTGCTCACCCACGAGCACAGACTCAGCACGTATTCAGCCCCAGTACTTGCCTTGCTTATGGCACTCCAAAGTACTTTCTTTAGGGGCAGGCCTCTTGTTTAGGGGCAGACCCTGGGAAGCATATCCTTTTCATGCAACTAAAAGTAAAAAATACATCCCACATACACATTGCATCAGCAGGAGTAAACTAACCGAAAATGAACTGGTCCCAGAAGGAGCAGAAAGCTCTCCATGATGAATGCCAATTTCTTTTTCACACTCAGCTCAGTAAAATTTGGGGTACTATGAAATTAATGAAGTAGACTTGACAAAATGAAAATATGGTCCAGTGAAATATCTAGATTTATTGGGGGGTAATCTAAACTATGAGGAGCTCTGGTGGCACAGTGGTTAAGTGCTCGGCTGCTAACCAAAAGGTCAGTAGTTAGAATCCACCAGCTGCTCGACAGGAGAAGGATGTGGCCTTAGAAGTGCTATGGGGCAATTCTGCTGTGTCCTGTAGGGTTGTTACGAGTCAGAATCGACTAGATGGCAACGGGTTGTTTGGTTTGTTTAATCTACATTATGTGGGAAAAGGTATAATCATTTCATTTAGAGTTCAGTGGAACTTTACAAATTGTTTTGAATTCCCAAATGCTAAGAGATACGCCTGTCTTGGAAGAAGTACAACCAGAATGCTCCTTAGAAGCAAGGACGGTAAGCCTACGTCTCATACTTTGGGCGTGTTGTCAGGAGGGATCAGTCCCTGGAGAAAGACATTATGCTTGGTAAAGTGAAGAGCCAGCAAAAAAGAGGAAGACCCTCAACAAGATGGATTGACACAGTGGCTGCAACAATGGCCTCAAGCATAACGATTGTGGGCGTGGCATAGGACTGGGCCGTGTTTCGTTCTGTAGTACATAGAGTCGCTATGAGTCTGAACCGTCTCGACGGCACCTAACAACAGTAATAACAACAACAAAAGACAGGCCAGGACATCTTTCTCAACTCTCACCTTTTTTACAGCGAAGGAAACTAAGACACAGAGAATTCAGTGTCTTATTCCCAGACGGGTATGAGCTAGCTGTTGAGTTGCTGTAAGCATGGCATTTCTGGGTCCACAAAGCTCTGCGCTCCTTCACGGAAGTTTGTCTCCTGTGGCCACTGTGTTTCCATCAAGCTTCCTTGTTCATTAGAAGGGCCGGTTGATGAATACATTTCTAAATACCGTCAATTACTAGATAATCTCCTATCATCTTTCCTTGAGGTGATATTTTTCTACTTGTTAATGTGCAGCGTGGCACACTTGGACCCTAAATGAATTACTGAACTTGATATTTTCTTTGAAAGAAAATGTCACATATACATTGGGAAAACCAGGTGTGGGGACTGCAGAATACAACTGACTGGGAGTTCGGAAGTCCGGTGACATATCAGAACCCAAAGAGGAGAATTTAGGCTCAATCTCAGTAAACTGGTTAGATGAGATTTTTTAGATTTGGGCTGTTTTGTTTAATAGACGCAACCTAAATTTTTCTGTTGAGTCTCATTCTATCATTATCTGCCCCTCATGTGGCTACTTAGTAGGGATATATGTATTTTTTAAATCAAAAGTCATATATAATTTTAAAAATGTTTTTTAGGCCTTGTCCAAAAATATCTGTTAGGTATCAAGTGGTTGGTTGTCAAGAAAATAATCATCAAAGCTAGAATTTGTCCATGTAGTTAAGTCTGAACTGATATTAATCAAGGGCGTATATGAACACCGAATAAGAACAATTTATGGTGGCTTGACACAAAAAAAATAGGCATATTTCGAATTACAGTTAAAGTTGCGTTCGTTTCTATGTCTTCTTGTCCAGAGTTTTCAGATGCTCTTACTTGGTCATTACTTTTCAGCCTCATCATTTTATTCATCTTAAAATAAAAATGTTACCTAAAATCTCTTATATGTTTATTACTTTAAAATTTACATCTCAAATATTTAGCTTCATAGCACCTGAACAGGTTTTAAACTTTACCTTTTTTTTCCAGGAGCTTTTGTACCATGATTTCTTTAAATTAAATAATCAGAGGTTGAAAAGTGACTCTGGGAAAGGCAAGGAAGCAAACATATCAGGCGCATTTTATGACCCAGAAAGCGTGCTAATGTTTTACATGTAGCTGTCGTTGTTGTTCGCTGCCCTCTAGCAGGCCCCTGACTCATGACGACCCTATCCACAATGGGACAAAACAGTCCATTATGATCTGTAGAGTTTTCATTGGCTGATTTTCAGAAGTAGATCACCGCAGCTTTCTTTCCAGTCTGTCTTAGTCTGGAAGCTTCGCTGAAACCTGTTCAGCATAGTAGCAACACGCAAGCCTCCACTGACAGACAGGTGGTGGCTGAGCATGAGGTGCATTGGCTGGGAATCGAACCCAGGCCTGCTGCATAGAAGGCGAGAATTCTTACCACTGAACCGCCACGGCCCCAGTGTTTTATATATGATGCATTTAAATCTCAAAAAATCATATATAGTAAGTGTTATGATCCCCATGTTACAAATGATGAAACCAACACAGGAAGATGAAATTGCTCAAACTACATAGCGTGTCAGGCACAGAGGTGGTATTCAAACTAGTCTCTTTTGAATTAAAAGCATACGATTTTCCAGTTCTCCTTCTCTTTTCCCCTTTCTGCCATTACCCTGGGCCATTTTCCCTAGATCCCTTTTTATATTTTCTAGTTGGATTGTAGTCTTTTCGTGCTCACAAGGATTTCCCAAAGAAAAGAAAAGAAAAGAAAAGAAAAGAAACGTTCTTCCACTGCTTTGCATACTTCCTACCAATGAGCCAGCACTTTATCCATCTACTACCCCTGGGAATTGGCGTTCAAGGTAGAGACTAAACAAAAACAGTTCTTCCTTCAACATATATTTATTGGACACAATGCCGTGGTCCAATAGCTGTGCTAAGTGTTAGGGTTCCATGGGAGTAGGAGACCTTCCCTGCTCCTGTCTCCATGGAGACATGTGGTGAACAGGAGAGACAGGGAAGCACACGGTCTGTGGGAGTGAGTTAGAAGTGTAGCTTTAGTCAGTGCAGTGGACTAAATGCATTGGGCATTCCAGGATGGGAGTAGTTGGAACAAAGTTGTTGGATATAATAGTTTGAGCTGCAGGACAGTAAATACAGAATTAGGATGACAGAGAGAAGTAGGCATTACAGGTCGGGTTGTGTTGTTTGGTGTGCAGTTTAAGCCCATCTCTTCTGCCTTCCTCTCGATGAAAATGGGTTATTCTTATTAACCAGACCCAGTAAGAGAGCATACTATTCATACATATTTTAAGTACAAAATGGGATCATAATAGTTTTTTTAATGAAAATTGCCAATTAAAGTAGGTTACTGTAATTTCTATCATACCCCTCCTGAAATAACAAGCTTCATGTGGGGAGGTTAAACATTTATTACTGAAAACTACCTATCTGTATTTTTTCCCACTTGACAGAGTCCCCTAATTTGAAAAATAATGCAGCAGTCTCTCAACAAATGTGTAGAATCTATGATTGGAAATGTATTAACTTGTGTGTCAGGTAACAGTTCAGCTCGGAATTTCAAGGGTCCCTTGAAGAGAAGTGATTGGTTTTTAACCACTCTCCATATCACATGGGATGATGGAGAGATTTCTGATACTGAGACTATTGTACTTGGTATTCATGATGCTAAAACAAATTTCATGGGAAAAAAAGTTAATCATAACCTTCCTTATAGCAGTCTCTGAAATGGAATATGGAGTATAAACAAATTATATGAAAGTACAGAATACTTGAATAGCTACCACAGAATATTTGAAAAGAGTTCGTCTGCAAGACAATTATTAGAAGCAGTATTAGGTATAGAAAAACATTATAAAGTATCTCTTCACCTTCATTCATTAATAGGACTTTCTAATCATTTTTGGGAGTGTCGGTATTGAAAATGGTTCATCTCAAGTATGTGAATCTTCTGGTTAGTGTGGTGAAAATAAATTTAGTTTGAAAGGATTTATTACATTTAATTTAGGATGTAAGAGATGTGAAAAACTATTTAATTGATTTTTCCTCTGTTACTCTGTGTGGAGAATTTTGGCCTTTTAAGGTTATATTTTGTGGTTAGGAGATGAGGAAAGTCCAGCTTGACGGTATTGCTGTTGTAGAAAGCTCATGTTCCTACAGCTCACCACAGTTTTTAATTGCTTTCACGGAGACTGGAGTTGAAGCCAGCCTGCTGATTTATAGCTGAATGACCTGGGGCAAGTCCCACTTTCTTCTTCTGTAAACTAGGGACAGCAATAATACTTACCTTATAGGGTTATTGGGAGGCTTGAAAGAGATAGGGATCAAATGAGCATTAATGTCTAGTGCTTAACATAATGCCTGGCCCCAAGTAAGCAAATCCCATAATAAACATTAGCTGGAAAACAATGGGTTTAGGGCAATCCTGGAAAAGAGATATGTTTGCCTATCCTCATTTTAGAGTTATAACAACAAAAGCAGTAACAACGATAATACCAGTTACCAGCTGCTGTCGAGTCAACTCCGACTCATGGTGACCCCATGTATATCAGAGTAGAATTGTGCTCCATAGGATTTTCAATGGCTAATTTTTCAGAAGTAGGTCATCAAGGCTTTCTTTCCAAGGTGCCTTTGGGTGGACTCGAACTTCCAGTATTTTGGTTAGCAGCCGAGTGTGTTAACCATTTGCACCACCCCAGGACTCCACCAACTATAGGAAGTACGCAGCTTTTATTGAGCTGGCAGAGTGCTAACTGCTCTATATACATTATCTCATTTGATTTCTACAACCACTGTGAAAAGAAGGTTTGTTGCCATAAGTAAATGGCACATGCCAAAAAACACACCCAAATGGTGGTGGTGGTTGGGGCTTGGAATCTAACCCAGCCCTGTGTGCAGAGCCCTTTATGTCAAGCAGTAGGTCATTCTGCTGCCATTTTTAGCAGGATCTCAGTATCCTGAGAGAGGAGAGCCCAAGGGCTTGTGTTCTGAGCCTGTGTTCACTGTGGCCCTGCTGCGTGGATCCCCTTCTCTTTCCACTTAAGTGGCTGACTATTTTTTTAAAAAATCAATTAAAAAAAGAAAAACAAAGAAACCACAGCTGTGGTAGAGTCAACTCCGACTCATGCAACCCCATGTGTGTCAGAGTAGAACTGTGCTCCATAGGGTTTTCAGTTCTGATCTTTTGGAAGTAGATTGCCAGGCCTTTATTCCAGCATGCCCCTAGGTGGACTTGACCTGTATCGTTTTGGTTGGCAGCCGAGCATGTTAATGTTATTGGGAGGTATTTATGCTGAGTGGTATTTAGTTTTCATTTATAGCTGTGGTAAAAAGTGAATATGAGTGATACACAGATCAGGCAAAAATAGTGCAAGATGGCATGTAGGTGACTGGATTTTGAGAAACTCTGTTGAATATCATGCACCTCCTTCTATATAGATTTCCCTGTTCATTTTTTCCCTTGTTTTTAGCCAAACTAGATTTTTCCTTTCTCTGAAAAATAGCATTGGTGAGTTAAACTAGTTGATCTGATTGTGGTGTGGGCAGTGAGGATGGGTAGTTTGGGGGATGAGGTTTTTATTTTTTATTTTACTTCCATGAACTTCTCCTGTATAGCATGCCTTTCATGTTACATCACTCACTGAGAGGTTCCCATTGTGTGCATGACTGAAGTATAAAATGGTGCCTTCACCATTGTGGCTTCTGTGATTCTCCTAATTATCAGGAAAAGGGCAACCAGTTTATGAGCTCAGCTTCTGAGGCTCTTTATTGGTATTAAACTTGGCTCTGATCTATGAATGTGGACGTTTTCCAAGGTGGTTCCCCATTCCTGAGAGCTCCATGGAGATAGTATTTGCGGGAAGCAAATCCATATAGTAATTAGCAGATTAGTGGATGGACCTGCCTGTGGCGAATACTTAGGCTCTCAACCTATTAGCATGTCTGCCTGGCTGATGGCTCCTGTTTTCTTTGGGGATATTTAGTGCAGCTGATTGTTGCTGCTAAGTGTAATAAAAAGTTAAATTATATTTATGTTTATACTTATTCTAAAGGCAGAGATTTAGATGAACGTAACTACTGGCTGAGGAGCCCTGGTGGAGCAATGGTTAAGTGCTCAGTGGCTAACTGAAAGGTCCGTGGTTCGAACTCACTAGTTGCTCCAGGGAGAAAAGACCTGGCCATCTGTTCCCATAGAGATTACAGCCTAGGAAACCCTATGGAACACTTCTCCTCTGTCCTATAGGGTCGCTATGAGTTAGAATTGACTAAAGAGGTTTATTAGGCTGTGTAGAGGGTTTAATTTCTAATAGGGCTCTGAACTAGTTTTTTCCTCTTTGAATTGCTGCTGAGAATTTGCATTTCTAACAAGTTCCCTGCTGAGAATTTGCATTTCCACCCCAGATATACTGAATCAGAATCTACATTTTAACAAGTTCCTCAAGTGATTCTTATGTGTAACTTCCTGGGAAATTGTTAGAAATATAAATTCTCAACAGGGAACTTGCTAGAAAGGCAAATTCTCAGCAGGGATTCAAACTGGAATGAACCAGTTTGAAGCCCTGATTTCTAACATGAAATGGAAGCAGTTCTAGGATGTAGGGTAATCAGCTAACCATTTTTAGATTTGAGGGATGTGAGGGAAGTTATTGATGCAAGTTGAGATCCTCTCTTATTCTCTGCTTTGCAGTTTGCATATAGCTCACTGAAGCCTAAACCAAGCCAAACCCACTGTCGTCAAGTTGATTCCGATTCATAGTGACCCTATTGAACAGAGTAGAACTGCCCCAGAGGGTTGCCAAGGCTGTAAATCTTTGTGGAAGCAGACTGCCACATCTTTCTCCTGCGGATTAGCTATGGGTGTGAACCACTCACTGACTTTTTGGTTATCAGCCGAGGGCTTTAACCACTGCGGCACCAGGGATCCTTACTGAACTCTAACCAGATAAATTGGTTTTCAGTAATCTCAGTGGGTCAAGATTGTTGTTGTTAGTTGCTGTGCAGTCGGCCCTGGTTGCCTGGTCCTGCCCCATCTTTATAATTATTGGTATATTTGAGTCCATTCTTGTGCCTGTTGTGTCAATCCATCTCACTGAGGGTTTTCTTCTGTTTCGCTTACCCTCTACCACCAAACATGATATCTTTTTCTAGCAATTGATCTTTTCTGATAACATGTCCAAGTAAACAAGTTGAAGTGTCACCATCCTCACTTCTAATGAATCCTTTTTCTTTGCTTTCTTTCTTTTATTGGATAATGAAAAAGGGTTAAGATAAATCACACTAAACCAAATTGGAGAGGTGGGTAGAATTCCTCACTATCTCATCTTCCCCTGCTTCCCCTTGGTCAGGAACTTTCCTTCATTTGAGAAGGTTATTTTAAACTTTAGATATGGCAGCCCAGCTGCCTGAATGTAAGTAGAAGTGGTGGTTACCAAAGTTCAAGGGGCTTTGAAGGACAAGAGGAAACACCCTTCCCGCAAAAGCTCTTTCCAGACTCCTTAAAATGATCAGTTCCTTTGTTTGAGGCTCCTGGTAGCTTGTTTTACCTGAAAATCCCTCTACAAGCCTCCTGGGTGAAAATGGAATGGATTTAGATTGGGTGGGAGATAGGATGGGTAGAAGGAAGAGCATCTTGGAACCTGCATTGCTGCCCCAAGAGTTCATGCCTAGGCCTGCAATAGGTAGAAGGTTCCATAGAAGGGAGACTAGGGCTCTGAGGAATGATTTTGCCTTTTTCGTGGGCTTTGTCTGAGCCTAATATCTACTCGACGGCAACTGATTTGTTTGGTTTTGGTAATATACTGTGCAGAGACCCTGGTGGTACCAAAAGTTAATGCCCTTGGCTGCAAACCAAAAGGTTGGAGGTTGGAGGACACCCAGAGATGCCTCGGAAGAAAAGCCTGGCAAGCTACTTCTGAAAAATTAGACATTGAAAACCCTGTGGAGCACAGTTCTACTCTGACACACGTGGGGTTGCCGTGAGTTGGGATGGAAGATGTGGTGGCAACTGATAATGTACCCTGTGGAGTGCTTTGTAGCCTGGCTGTTTTCTCCACTTAAAGAAAAGGAATGACTCTGTATGCAGTAGTGAGAACCACCCATGATCATGACATTTGCACAAATGCAATAGATGTTTCATTTATGTTCTTAATTTATTCACTACCTAGGCAAATATCTGCTTTTGGACGTCTTGCACCCCCTTGCTGCCTGAGCCCAGAGCAGTGTTTGTAGCTGACTTTCATTGTCTTCCTTCAGGCATCATTTTTTCTTCCTGGCTCCCTCCTCCTGGCCTTTATGTCTCAGAAATGCCACTGTGACAAAAACATCTGCCAACAAACTCCTAAATGCATTATTTGCAGTAAGAGAAGAGCAGCTTAGTGATTTGATTCACACATATGTATTCATTTGGGGTGAAATTTTCAACAACTCCTGGGAGCACTACAAATAAATTTAAAATAAATGGGCATCTCAGCCATTAGCCCTGTTAGAGAATACATAAGCATTTATTTCCCTTGACTAGGAAAGTTGAGTCTCAAAAAAAACAATAAATATAATAAGGTTTATTTCCTATTTGTACCCAACCACCAAGTAGGTATCAGCTGTTATACCTTGCATGTGAAAACAGATAAAGATATTTCTTAGTGCTGGCAAACATCTGCTCACTACCGTTACTGCAGTTCTGTTTCTGTTCAGCTAGCTTCAGCTAAATGGGGTGTTTGAGTGTTGTAACATCCTCAAGATTAGACCCCAGGGGATGAATCCAAAAACCTTATTCTGTTGTACTTTCCAGTACATTCTTCTTTCCAGCAAAGCGGATTCCCTTACTAGTCCCTCCCTCCAGTGCCTTTGTGGGAGCATTCTCATGACCTGGAATATCCTCTTTCTCTCCTCCAAGCCAGCTCTTCCTTCTGCCAGGCTCCACCTTGGACTTTCTGTTCTTTTTTCTGCCTTAGTCCACCCCCTTGGGAGAGTGCACATCAATTTGCAAAACCTTCAGGTGTATTGCATTGCTTCCTGTGTATACTCAAGCCCCTTAAATGTGTGTGCAGGGTGCATATTGCAGAGGCTGGTGGACTGTGGAATGTACACACCAGGAGGCAGTAACTCCTAGAGCCATTGTGTGTGACCTTGGTCTTTGTCCCCATTTCTCTGGGCGTCCGTGTCCCCATCTGTGAAATGGAGGGTAATTTCTTCCATGCCTGCCATACATGTTGTGGTCAAGAACTCAGTGTGCTCAAGTGTGTTAAAATATGCTTTGTCATCTGTACCTCATTATGAAATATATATTTTTATTATTTTTTTCCTGAAGTCAGAAACAGTCTCTTATATAGTACAGCTGTGTTATAGACACATTTAGCCTGGCAAATTCAGCTCAACCTTGGACTTCTGTTGCTCCAGGGGAAGGAAGGACACAGCTGAACTGCTAACAGAAACAAAAGAAATTATTTTTTGGCTTTGAAGCTGCCAAGAACTCAGATCCTGGTAGTTTAAGAGTGATTTGATTTGAGAGTGATTTTTGGAATTTTCACAGGTAATTTTGACCATATGTAATTTTTACTTAAAGGATTGGCTTTACAACTAAACCACAGTGAATTTGAATTTTATTTCATGGAGTCATAATTTCTTAGCTCAGTGCTCAGTGAATCCTCAAGAAATATTGAGTAACATATAAAATAGCAGGTAGCTATCGTATTTTGACAAACAAGTAATATAATTTGCCCCTCAGGAAATGTTGGATATTCACTCTACCCATTACTTGACTTGGAGGAACTACTGAAACCCATTCCTTATTAGCCCTGGAATAAAATAAAATTTTAAATTGAGTCTAAATGAGGTAATAATTTAGAACATAGCAATGTGTTATACACACTTTCAGTCTGTATCCTTGCCCTTTGCACATGATGCTGTGTGGAAATGCATGCGGGTACACGTGCACACGTGCACGCACGCGCACACACACACACACGCAGACACAGACACACAAAACCTTGGGAAAGTCCAATGTTGCTCAGATAGATAATCAGAAAATCTTAAGCTGTCCTACAAGAGGACCTTTTCTCTTGTAGCGACTGGTCTCTGCAGTTAAAGAACCATGGGTTTCAGGTATTTGTTCATTCAAGTAGTAAAGTTCTGCATTTCTTTTGTAGGTCAGAAAAGAGTGATACTTTTATAGCACCCTTTGCACAACTGACATGTCCTTGTGACTCTATATGGCAGCTGACCATAGAGTCAGAACCGGGCGCAAAGCAAGGTGAAGGTTTTCAGAGAGGAAGCCACCAAGAAGCATCATTTGACAAGCTTACCTTTGAAGACTGTATTAAAAAGGCTCAGAAAAGGAAAAGCCAGGGCTATTGAAGACCCCTCTGAGATCTCATAACAGATCTCATCCTCCTTTCTTCCCCAAAAATCCTGTTTGCGCTTTAGAGAAGCAAGGAGAAGTTTAAGCCAGTCCTTATGTTTTGGAAGGGAGCCCTGGTGGCGCAGTGGTCAAAGCACTCGGTTGCTAACCAGAAGGTCAGCAATTCAAGTTCACCAGCTGCTCCATGGGAGAAAGATGTGGCAGTCGGCTTCCGTAAAGATTTACAGCCTTGGAAACCCTATGGGGTAGTTCTTCTCTGTCCTATAGGGCCTCTATGATTTGGAATTGACTCAAGGGGCAGTGTTTTTTTTTGTTTTTTTTTTTTTGGTGCGTTTTGGAAATGGCTCTATTCAGCTGTGCTTTTAACCCGTCTCACTTGAGTAGACCACTGCACTAGCCACTCTCTTCCCTGGTTTCTAAGCATAATACTGGTAATGAGTAGTGGTTGTGATTCAAGAAGAGTAAGGTTGGTGCTGGGTAAAGTGCTTACAATTCTCCTCTGGGGTGCCCAGTGAGCTATGCCTTAAGAAAACAGAACAGCTCATAAGAAGAAAGAAACTGAATTGTCTTTTTGTCAACTAAGTTTTAGTTCGTTAGCTAATGTGTACAACCTATAATATGATATATGTTGTATCAGAGGCATAACTCAGCTTTAAAATTTTTTTAAAATTAACTTTATTTGAGGTATAATTTACATTCAATAAAATGTACCCACTTCAAGTGTACATTCTGATGCGTTATGACAGATGTTTATTGTGCAACCACCAATACAGTCAAGATGTAGAACATTTCTCTCATCCTAAAAAGTACCCCTGTGTTCTTTGTGGTCAGCGCCCCATCCCAGGCAACCAGTGATCTGCTTTTTGTCACTCTAGATTAGTTTTGCTTGTTCTTGAGTTCCATATAAATGGAATCATATAGTATACATCATTTGTTGTTTCTGGCTTTTTTAGCTCCATGTAATGTTTTTGAAGTTTGTGTGTATTGGTAGTTTATTTTCATTTCTTTAATTACTTAGTAGTATTCCATTTAGAATGGGCCACAGTGTATCCAGTCACCTCTTGATGGACGTTTGAGTTGTTTATAGTTTGTGACATAGCCAAGTATTTGCCTCAATGGGAGCGTGCTTAGGGTAAGGCCTGTGCCATTGGTTGGAAAAAAAGCAAGGGCATAAAAAAGGTATAATTTTTCTCTGAGGTTTGCAACTGCTTCCTCTAACCTCATTTGTATGTAACAAACGTGTTTATGAATATCCAATAACTAAATTATCCGCAAAGGAAATTACTCAGGTTTCTATTAGCTGATTAAGCCTTCATAGCCTTTCTGACCCAGAAGATCATTTTTTATCCTAGTCTTAAAAAATGCCATGTCAACTTATTACTTTAAAGAGTTATTGAAAAGAACCAAGTGTAAAAGGGAAGCAGTCATTTATCCTGTTTTCCTAGCTGTGTTTCTGATTATAGATAATTCAAAGATCTTGAAGACAAAGTTCCTACTTTCAAGACACACAGTGGTTTTTTTTTTTTTTTTTTTAGTGTAGAAGAGAATCTGTTTATCCATCTGTCTGTATAAACTATAAATTTTACACACACACATACATATAATCAAAAATTCCAAATATCTGTGTTCACTGTGGTTTTGAGTGGTCAGAAAAGGCTTAATGACAAAGGAGGGACGCCTGTTAGGCCTTGAGCAATGGGGAGTGAGTGGGCATTTCAAGAAGAGGTAGGCTTGAACGCTGCAGGGCAGTGAGTCCTATTTAGAGGAGAATGAGTAGACCACCTTGGCCCTGTTGAGGGGATAGTGAATTGCAAAATTATAAAAGTGAGAAGTGGCCAAATTAAAGACCATTTTAAAGGCTAGACTACTCTGAGTTTGGATTTTATTCAAGAAATGTTTGAGAGCACTTAGAAATTTTTAAGCAGGCAGTGATGTCATTAAAGTAGTGTTTAAGAAAAGTTCATTCCTATCTTAATCTCTATCTTTATATGTAGCAAACATGGTTGTTTACCAATTTAGGCAACTAAATTATTCTGAGAGAATAATTCGAAGTTCTCCATAAGCTGATTGATCACACTTATTTAGCCTTCCTGACTCCAAAGGTTATGTTCCTATACGTCATATAAAAGTCTTCTTTTATAAATATTTTATGTATTTCCCTGAAATGCTGTGATAAACACAGGAAGCCATGACCTGTTAATTTCATTACTCTTTTCTTGACATTTTTTCCTTAAGAATTTATGAATGGGGCTGGAGGGATTGGGCTGGTTATTCCCACTGTGAAAGAAAATGGCTTAACATTAAAGAAGAGTAGAAAATATAATTTTATGATTTTATTTAAGCAGGCTTGCCCTACAAATTATACAGCTAAATTTCCTCTTCAGAATGTCAATTTTTTGTTTTTTTTCTGTCAAAATAATGATAGCATGAATAATTACTTACATAGTTTATTCAGAAATAAAATTTTATATTAATAAATATTGACAAAGACAGTGGGGAGACAGTTGAAAATAAAGTTGTATGTAACATGAAATATATGGACTGAATCAGAAAATACAGCTTGTCTTTGGGTATTTAGCATTCATATTTTTTAAGAGTTAAATTGTTTATTTAAAGCTAATTTTGGGAAATGTGATCATTTAAGAAGAAACTTAATAAACTGTTTCCTTATTAAAGTTAAGTCTGTTGATCAAATTATGCTACAGATTATTAAATATTCTCTGGTTCGTAATGCATACAATTTAGTTTACTTCAAGGAGGTTTGATTTTTTGTTTGAAAATCATTATTGTAGATGTACAAAATAGATGGTCACTAACGTTGAACACCAAGAATGTTTGGCTTAGATGGAATGGTTTATTTTGAAAGGTGTAACCTTAGAGCTATCCTGAAATTGAGTTGGTCTAGTAATATAATTTGCTGCTGTTTCTATTACTAAATATATAGTCTGTTATATACTATAGACACATGAATTACATATTCATGTAGTACATTCTGTGACATAAACTTACAAGACTACAGTACATTATAATATATGCATATGCTTCTTGCATCTGTGGAAGGGATGAAGTCAGGGTATCAGTTGACTACCCTTAAGGTAAATTAGCTTTATTGAGGCGCGAGAGGGCCGATGTTTATACTTATGGGCTATAAATCTCTTTTATATAGATTTATATTTCAAAGCTAAATTATTGGCCAAAGTTGGTAAGTGATTTGTGCCGATAACATGAGCCCTTATAGTGGAGTTTAATGATTATGGGACCTTTGAAAGGCTTTATTCCTGCATATTCTTTTAGACCTGTCTACAATCCTCTTCTATAATATTGTGGTTATGAATAATCCCGATTGGAAGAGCCAGTTCTCAATGGCATACAATTTTAACTCATAGCAAGGACTACAGATTAGAATCAGGATTGCTTTCCTTAATGCATGCTCCTGCATGTGATGCTCCCACCCCTGGTCATTGTCACTGTCCTTCCATTCACAAAGGAAGACTGTCTTTGTCCTTCTCAAGGTGACCTGGAGACGTGCAGATTCGTACCATGTGCTCCTTTCCTGCCTGACTTCTCCTCTCGCATGCTTTCAGAGGAAGGGAGAATCTTAATAAAGGATGATTGGACTCCATTATTTTAAATCACTCATTTAATTAATAATTATTTAGTAAGACCCAACCATATATTATATGGCACAGTCTGGTCCTTAATGGAGATCCTTAATTTCTTTATGCTCAACCTTGATCCAAAGAGGATTTTAAATGGTTTATAAGGAGCAAAACAACATACATTGGAGGCAGTTTTAAAAAGAATATTTGTGGTACAGGAGATTTTGAGATCTGGTGTTGCTGTCTGTGCAATTTTCGTTTAGTTGAGGAAATACAAATGATTGGTTAAACCAACAAAAAAGGTCCTTGCATGTTCAGAGGCCAAAATAGGTGGCAGAGACAGAGACAGTTGGTGCTGAGTGCAGAGAAGAGTACCCAAAGGATTAGGATGTTTCCCTGGTGGCACAGTGGTTAAGAGCTATGGCGGCTAACCCAAAGGTCAGCAGTTCGAATCCACCACCTGCTCCTTGAAAACTCTGTGGGACAGTTCTGTTCTGTCCTGTAGGGTCTCTATGAGTTAGAATCGACTCGAGGGCAACGGGTTTGGTTTTTGGGTTTGGCAAGGTTTTGCAGACGAGGTAGAGTTTGAGCTGGGTCTTGAAAGGAAGGGGCAGGAAGGTAAAGTCTGATGTCTGCACAGGTGAAAGATACAGAAAGGATTTTCAGAACCCAGCTCTAGCTAAATGGGCTGTTTTCAACCCGTCCACTGTTCAAGCTCAGTGACCACCTCTTAAAATTCAACGTGGAGAATATGTTTTAATTCTCATTTTAAGATGCAAAGCATGAATATATTTCTTTAAAGACAGTGCATTAACTTTAGAAAATAATACATTTCAGATTACTACCATCTTTCGTTAAAAAGGGCAACTTTAGAATTGTGAGTGGAAGGACATTTCTTTTGAAATATATGCTTCTATTTTTTAAGTTTTTATTTTAATTATAAAAAATTTGACTAATTTTTTTATCAGCTAATTTCTAAGCTGATAATTAATTTTCAACTCAAGGTAGTATTACTTAATTTACATTTTAGAGGCTACTCAGTTTTTCTTTTTCTTTTCTTTTTATAACTCATCGCTGTATGCAATTATTAAGTTACTTGTGTGAAATTTCTAAAGTGGTACTCCTGGTTTGAGTATTTTGACCGTCAAAATGGTTCCTATAGACACTGATAATTGGATAATTTGCTCAGCCATGGCAGCCATTCAAGACTGGCAAGATGTTACAAGTAACCATTTTGGCTGTGATGATCTAGTTCTATTGTGTTTTATCACTGCCCAATGTTGCTTTACCAGCTAGTGGTAAATAATTATTATGAAGCAGCATTTGCCAAGCATGTTGCTTCCTCCCCTTCCAGGAATATTAGAATCAAATGCAATTATTTGGCTCCCCATTGAACCTTGTACAAACTTAACAATTTAATGTTTATTGCTCTTTTAAAATGTAAGTTCCTTGAAGGTATGAATAGGTATCTTAATCAACACTTTATTCCCAGCACCTGAAATAGTACCTGGAACAGAGTAAATCTTCAGTAGATATTGATTGAATGGATTATTGAGCATTGCTAAGGCTGTTTATAATTGACCTAACTCAGTTCTTTATTATCATTTCGTAGTACTTTCCAACTTAGTATCTTACAGGCTCAAAGCACATGAGAAGCGGGATGAATACTAAAGGCGATTAATTTCCTTTTTACGGATGGGAAAAGCTGAAATCCAGAGATAGAACTGGCTTGCCAAAGAACACAGAGCTGGTGACTGGCAGAGCTAAGCCTGGAGTTCTGGGCGCCCTGTGGCCTGGCCTTGTTCCCGGGACACTCCCTGCCACTGCCATTGACCGCTTCATCAATGGGCTTCTGTAACAAAGTATCACAAACTGGGTGTCTCAAAACAACGGAAATGTATTCTCTCACATTTCTGGGGACTAGTCCAAAATCAAGGCATTGGTCAGAATGCCTCTTCTAGCTTCTGGTGGTCCCGGACATTTTGTTGGCTTGTGGCAGGATAACTCCATTCTCTGTCTGTTATCACCCGGTGAACGTCCACCCTGTGAGTCTCTCCTTGTCTCTTTCTCTTCTTAGACCCTATTTCCAAATAAGGTCACATTCACTGATACAGGGGTTAGGACTTCACCATACCTTTTTAGAGGTTATAATTCAACCTACAACACTCCTGAACCCAGCCATTAACCCAGACTCAGCCTGCCTGCAGATGCCCCTGATAGATATGCTATTGAAAAATTATCAGTTCACTTCCATGGCTCTGGAGCCTGGATATGAAATCTCAGCCTAGAGATATTTCATGGCTTCTGTTAGATGTGGAAGAATAGAAAATCAGCCTCCTTGGAAAATTTTTGTGTGAAACCACACTAACGTAATCATTCATTTTCTGTCCTTCCTAATGTAAAACCCCCCAAAACCCAAAGCCATTGCTGTCAAGTTGATTCTGACTCATAGTGACCCTATAGGACAGAGTAGAGCTGCCCCATAGAGTTTCTGAGGAGCAGCTGGTGGATTCGAACGGCCGACCTTTTGGTTAGCAGCTGAGCTCTTAACCACTGCGCCACCAGGACTTCTAATATAAAGGATAATTTATAAATAACTGTCGGTGCATTTATTCACGTTTTTTTGTTTCTTTACTCAAGCAGTTAAATGTTTTTATCACTATATATGTCACTGAATCCAGCATTAAAAGTTATAATTTCGCTAGCTCACAAATGGCTTGGTGAAGCCTATGAAAACTTCATTCTTAACTCAGAATAGAGCTGTGAGGTAGTTTCATGCAGTTACTCTTCATCCTACACAGCCAGTCTCATACTTCACTGCATTCTATGTGGCAGGCACTAGCCTAAAGGCACTTTAAAAAACCATTTTTAAAATCTTGCCTGCCATTGAAAAAGTGCTGTGATACAGTTGTCCAAATCTATAAACAAAATGAACATCCTGAATGGAGCTAAATTTCTCGCATTTTGGATCTCATTATGACTCCAAGTCTTAACGGTTGCCGGGGCCTAGAATTGATGTCTTTAAGTTAAAAGGCAACCATTACTTCTATACTTTAGAGCAAAAATTCCAAATTACAGAAATGGAGGTGATTTTTAAATCATGTTTTCAGGTCTCATACTATTGGCTTATTAAACTTGCTGTGCTTTTTACTGTACACAGAGTAGCCAGATAAATGGATCGAAGTGTGGGCCTGATGTAGTGAAATTCTTAAATTTATCATTGTTTCATTTCTCCCTTCTTTTGTAGTCAAAGCAAAACAAGCAAATTCATTAAGGATCTGAATAGAACAACTCTTCTAAATGTACTATAAGGATGTACATTCATTAGCTCTTAGATTCTGCGTTTCATTTTATCACTCATCAGCAATGCATGAATGTCTCTGTGTGTTACAGAATACTAATGACAAGGAGAGAAGCTTTGTGCCTGAAGGGGATTAGAGAAAACTTCTTCTAGGAGTCAGCATTTAAAGCAGGTATTCATACTCACAAAGGTGATATGGAATTAGGAATGTCAACACCAGGATGCTATTTTAGGTAGGAGTAGGCATACTAATGGGGCAGAGGAGCAAAAATAAAAATAGTCTAAGAAGCTGAGATTTGTAGCTGGTGTGATGGGACAGAATTATAGAGATGGAAAGACAGTGACAGAAACAGAAAAATGAGCGGGAAGCCAAAGCCTCACCAAGTTACAGGAGTAAAAATGCCCAGCAGGCTGTTACAAAGATGGTTCAGAAGCTTTGAAGAGGAACCGGGCTGGAGACAGCTAGAGTCTTGGGTGTAACCTGCCTGCTGCAACTCATGGAATGGTCAAGATGGTCAAGGAAGCTGAAGTAGAGGGAAAAATGATAGGTGGATGGATGGATGGATGGATGCATAGATGCATGCCATCACACTGACCCTGACTCATGGTGACCCTAGAGGGAGAGATAGCAGTTTCAGGAAGGAAGAAGTGGTTCATGGTGTTAGATGCTACAGAGGAGGATGAAAAGTGAGGGAAGGCCACAGGAAAGGTCTTTGGAGACCCCTGAAACAGATATTTTAGCAGCAAGTTGAGAGAAGATTGCTTGAGAGAGGAGGATTAAACGGATTGTGAGAAGTGAAGACGCCAACCCTTTCTTAGTCTGGTGGTGAAATGAAGGCAGTGGAGGTCGCTCCAAATGGCTAAAATGGTGCTGATTTTTAGCAACAGAAAACCTGCCTTATTTGGTTTACTTATCACTGTGAATTTAGAGTAATGGACTCCAGATGGGGCAGGCCGTGTATCATTTTAAAAAGCTCCCACAGATTACATGGCCAAACTGCTGTCTCTGGATTGAGAATCCCAGTGCTGGAGGATAAACCGCAAAACCCACACTATTGTGACGTCTGGTGATTGAATACCATGATTGGTCAGGAGCTGGACACTGTCGTTCACGAAAATTTTAGATTCCTCCTCTCGTGTGCCACTTGTCATAGTTGGAGCAAGCAGAGAGAACAGCTGCGCAAAGCAGGAAGGGTAGATCCCTGCTCATAGGTTCAAAAGCAGGATTGCCATGGAAATGCTGCAGTAACTTTCCTCCATGGAAGTTGCTCCCGTCCACGGATTCTTTGTAAATCAGGGACTGGAACAAACAGAACTGACAGCTCTGTTTAAAAAAGCTTTGGGGAGTTTGTAAGGAAATAAAAAGAAGGCTGATGCTATGTGAAATAGGTAACCTACATTCAAAACCGAAAAAAGGAGCCTTTATTGCCTTCTCAACATACTTTACCTATAAATTGTTTTTTCATTAAGTTAAACAGGAGAAAATAAAATGACCTTTTAAAACGCCTATAAAGATCTCTCCTTTTTTCCCCAGACATTAGCATTCAGGGCAGGAATTTAGCTTCCTTCCTTCCTTCCTCCCTTCTTCCCTCCCTCCCCTTCTCCCTCCCCTTCCCTTCCCTCCCTCCCTTCCTCCCCCTCTCCCTCCCCTTCCCTTCCCTCCTTCCCTCCCCCTCTCCCTCCCCTTCCCGTTTCCCTTTCCCTCCCTCCCCTCCCTGCTCCTTTCTTGTCCTTTTAGATTGGATTACAATGCATACCACATATCATCTGGATCCCTGCAGGCTAAACAGAGTTCTAGATAAGTTTAATATTGTTAAAAATGGCATTTCAGGGAACTATACCACTGATTTTACAAAGGTAAGAGGCACTGTGGAAAGTGAATTTCACAACAGAGAATTCCATGTTTGGTAAGGAAAAGGGCCTGGGGTAGCAAGATACTAATGTCAACAGTGATATAGAGAATCCTTGTGTGGGTTTTCCCCTCCCCACACTTGGGCCCTGAGGGGTTTACATTTCACTCTTTCTGCCTTTCTCAAGCACCAACTTCTCAGCTTTTCTGTGGATTAGAGGTGTTGGTGATCATTTTACTAAGAAGGTCTACTCAGTTTTTAATAATAATGGTGGTGTTTGTTTATAGTTGCCATTGAGTTGATTCCAACTCTTGGTGACCCAGTGTGTTGTAGAGTAGAACTGCCCTTCATAGAATTTTCAAGGTTGTGACCTTTTGGAAGCACATGCAAAACCTGTCTTCCCAGGTGCCTCTGGGTAGGTTCAAACCGTTAACCTTTGGGCTGGTAGTCAAACGCTTAACCATTTGCGCCACCCAGGGACTATAGTGATGAAGGAGGCAAGGTCATACTACTGAGGAAGTTTGGAAGACTTACAAATCCATATGGTACTGACACGTCTTAATTCAAGAGGTTGTTTCCACCCTCTTCACAAAATTTCCTTTCTACCAAACAAAGAAACATTTATAAGAACTACTGGTAAGAGGCCATGTTTAAATAGTCCCCTTGTTTATTTCATGTTACTGGCTTTCAAGGTAAAACAAAGAAAAGGGAACAAAGACCTAATTGACCCACAGTCTGGCTAATTATTCCTGGGATACTTATTAATTGCCTGCTGAGCAGGAATTCAGACCCATTAAGAAAGTACTCTGTATAGATCTTAAAAATAATTTTAAAGTAATTCTATAAAGCAGCCTCCTTAATTTTGGGAAGTAGTCTTTCTCTGTCCTTTCCCTTCCTGCCATAGTCACCTTGAAAGAGTTTGAGTTTCTGAACTGATCTTAGGATATCATATAAATGACAATCTAGGGTAAGGTCCTGCCTCCTTTGGATGTTCTTCATCAGCAAATAATCACTTAGGTGTTACATGATGTCAATTGTAAATTACCTGTGTATGAAATATTAACTTTCTCCAGAAAAAATCCTAGTTTCTAGTTAGTTAAAAGGCTAAGCTTTTCTACTTAATTACTTGTTAATGGTTGAATATGGAGTCCCTGGGTGGTACGAACAGTTAATGCGATCAGCTGCTAACCGAAAGGTCGCCTGTTTGGTCCACCCAGAGGTACCTCAGAAGAAAGGCCTGATGATCTACTTCTGAAAGATCACAGCCATTGAAGACCCTATGGAACGCACTTCTGCTGTGACACACACATGGGCCTGCCATGAATAGGAATCGACTCGACAGCAACTGGTTTTCTAAACAATTGAGTATATTCATTTATTTATTTCTAAACTCCCCAGTTCTTTCTATATGCAACACACCAATCCTTTGAAAATAAAACATTCATCTCCCCTGCTTTGGGCTATTTGTTGCACTTGGCTTTCATAGGGAGAAGCTGAGTCTGAGGTCACAAGACCAAGAACTTAGACACCCTTTCATATTCTGAATTGAAAGACCATGATAGGGTAAACCTTATCCATAAATCACAGTCCCTACCTATACTAGCCAGAGTGAAAATACTTGTGTAGGCCCAGGAATGCCTTTCATTGAAAAGCCAGCACTACCCGTGCCAAAATGTAAAGAAAATATAAGTGATATTTAGATTATTCATTCATTCTACAAGTATTTGGTACGCAAAGCCCAGGAGCCAAGCCTTGTGCCAGGAATTTAGCTGTAGCCTATGTTATTTTTCACATTCCTTTGTCTAGAAGGTTTACTGTATGTATGTATTGATCAAAGTCTGTTTAAATATAAACACGGAATTTAAATGTTTTTCTGTGTTTAATGCAATCATACAATATCAGTAGTGCTTCTGATTGATTGAGCTCCTTTTTAGTCCTCATATGACAGCCAGTCATGACATTTACAACAAATGCCAGAGGGCTTTTATTTAGAGTTCATTATATTGCATTTTTATTGGTAGTTAGTGTAACTGACTTTCACTAGAAAATGAAAACTCAGCATTTTTGCCATTAAATGCTTAATAGATAAAAGTTACCAGTAATGGTATTTGTTTTCTTGCTGTGGGTAACCTGTATGTTTCTGTATATTTACCTATTGACAGTGATAGACATCTTCTGTGTTTTTATAAAAAAAATGTACTTCACTTCCGTATACAAAGAGAAAAAAAGATGCAAAACATCAAAATATAAGCCTGGAAAATCATTCTTTGGGGCTGTGATTTAAAACACAGCTTACATCTCTAGCCAAGAAGCTTTAGTTCTCTTTTATTTTTTATGAAAGGGGACTTTTTAACAAATAACCTGTAATTGGCCTTTAACAAGGTTCTCTAAATTTCTTTTAATTTATTTGTATCCTCTTTTTCTTTCTTAATCCTAATCTTTTTCCTGCTCCCCCCTCCTCATTACACCAATTTTCATATCTCTTGTTATTTGCTTTATATATTTCCACTTAGGATTTCAGATAAATTCTTTACTTAGGATGCCATCTGACCATCTGTATAATGATTCCAGTCTGTGCCGTTTCTTTTGTGCTGGGGCAAGCACACTGTTGGACCTTCACATGATGCCACTGATGTCATTTCTAGGACAAGAGGCAGTAACCAATACACTATTTGCAGAGCTTTGCCAAATACTCTTCTTTCCCTATTTTTTAAGTTCCCATTTCCCAGAAAGACTGGTTATTTGTTTCATGAAAATATAGACATATTTCAATTCAACGAAACCTTTTCCATTCCTCACAAAACGTTGAGCTTCTAGGTGAGCAGATCTTATATCTTGTAACCATGCCAACCTCTAAATTATACCGTCTTTAGCACCTTTGCCCATGTGGATTGTACCAGGTGCTCTGCTCCAGCAGAGCTGGCATTTTATGATTGCAGTGGTTCTAGCACATATAGAGGGGAAAATGCCTGACTTGGCCACGTCTCCTTAAAAGGCATTCAGACATTTGTTCATGAATGAGTAGGGCAGTTCAGGCCAGAGAAAATAGGACATTTTCACATCTTGCTGATTTGCTTTAGCTTCAGGGACCATTTAAAGAGAAAGAGTAAGCTTGAGCAAACCAAACCCGAAGCAATAAATGAACAGATAACTCCCCAAGCGCGCACATCACTGCCACTTAAACTGGTTGGAGTCTCACAATATGGTGAATCGTCCCTGTTTTCATGTCTGTTTAACATTTCCTGATAGTTTCTATAGCAGATATTTCCAAAATGTTGATTTTTAAGTTGATGTGGCCTGTAATTGCTAAGAAGAAAGTGGGGATCATCGCTTGTATTAGGTCTAACCTCGAAGCTGGCATGCTCTTATTTCTCAGGAGACAGTGTTCTTTAGCCATTGCATCTTTAACAGTGCTTAAAACACATTTGTTTCCAGGCTAAAGGTGATTAAAAAAAAAAAATCTGAGTACTTTTCCAAAAGCTAAGTCCACAAGTCCCCTATACTGTGTACTTACGACTGCATTATGGATTTTATAAAAAATATACAAATGTTAAGGGAGGCATGTGACCCGTAGAAAACAGAGGCTTTATACTTGGGTTGCAGAATAAAAATCAGAAAGAGATTCTTTCAATTTACGTTCAAAAATAGTTTGAACCCCTAACTCATTTTTTTCCTGTGATAATGGCTTGTCATTATCATACCCACAGATTACAGCAAGCTCTGTCCTCTTGCCTGGAGGCACTCCAGAATTCATTTAGGTGGTTTATGTAATAGTGGAAAGATTCTTAGAAATGGGACAGGGTGGATAAAAGGTAATTGCTTTTTCCTAATGAAATAGTACCTTCTTTTTTTTTTTTTGGTAGTAATTTCACAAAGATCCTAAATTGAAATTTAATGGAATAGTAGGGTGCACAGGAGTAGCGGCTGTTCTGTATTATAGCCAGCACGCCTGTGTCTGTGACTTCTGGTTTTGCACATCACAGGTTTATTTTTCAAATTGCCAGTCCATTCAGATTTCTCAGAGACTGACGCAAAATCTAGACTATGTCTCTACTGGTCCATCTGTATTGTCAGGAAGACTGTTGAGAGTCCTTGCTCAAGACAATGGTTTCCGTGATTTACTTTCATGATAAATGGTTTTGGAAATACAATTTTATGCTTCCATTTACTGAAGTCAGGATTTGAAAATTCATCCATTCGTATAAATAATAAGAGCAAAGTTTACTGAGCATTTGCCTTGTGCTGGGCCTTGCTAATACTCCTTACGTACAGCATTTCATATAACCTTCAAACATCTCTTTGAAATAACTGCTATTACTATCCCCATTTTCAAACAGGGAACTAAGAAGTTAAAAATAGGCCCACAAGTGCCATGTAATAGCCTAACTACAGCTCAGGCCTAGCTCCTGATTGTGGCCGACAAATTCTCTTTGTTCTCCTACATGGAAAGACCATGAAGCAGGAAAGTGATCTATAGTGTACGCTTTTCTAGAATGTTCTTCCTGTTGACATAGTGTGGTTGATAATGATTCTTACCCACTTTTGTCTCTGTCTTTTCCTCTCTAAAATACCGTCAATTTTTATAGAAAGGGAAAATACACGGCCTATTGGAAAGTCTATTCTCTGTCTGTATGTGCTTGAAGGTATATGCTAAAAAAGCCACTATTTTGTGGTGAGCCCCACCATTGACTGTCAGGCTTTAAATTCTCCAACTTTAGTTTACCTCAGTTTCCCCACTGGTAAGTAAAGATGAAATCAACCTCTGTCCTGCCATCAGGGTCCTAATGAGGGATTGATATCAAATTCTTTCAGCTCCTTTAAACAAAAGACAAACCAACCCCACCAACCCTCCCCTGCCCCCCATTGCCATCCACTTGATTCCGACTCATGGTAACCCCCATGTATGCAGATTAGAACTACTCCATAGGGTTTTCAAGGTGCTGTGACCTTTTGGAAGCAGACCGCTAGGCCTTTATTCCAAGGCACCTCTGAGTGAGTTCAAACTACCAGTCTTTCAGGTTAGCAACCAAGCAGTTAACTGTTTGCGCCACCCAGAGGCTCCTTCAGCTCGTTAGAGAGGGTGTGATTATAAATACAAGACCTGGGATATAATTGCAAATAAAAAATTGTGAGGTGTCATTGTCACATACTGCAATATCTGAGCAGTGGTGCAAATGTTTAAGTGCCCGGCTGCTAACCATAATGTTGGAAGTTTGAGTCTATCCAGAAGTGTCTCAGAAGAAACGCCTGACAATCTCTTTCCAAAAAGTCAGCCATAGAAAACTCTGTGGGAGCAGAGTTCTACTCTGACACACATAGGGTTGCTATGAGTTGGAATCGTTTAGAGGACGGTTGGTTGGTTGGTTTTTTGGAAGGCGCTCTGTTTTGAAGGACAAAGGGAGAAGAATGAGAGAGTACTGTGCTGTAGGCATCAGGTAGCCCCACATTTTTGCAGGGGTGCTTCCTGAGGATGACACACGGATACCTGAAAAGAGTAGTGTAAGTCTTCGTTCCTGTGAAGGGCCCAAAGGGCACACCGTCTGAATCCTGCTGGTGGTGGAGGGTCATGAATGTGCCTGCAGGGTGTAAGGCCAAGAGCAGCACACCCGATTTAGCAGGCTTGCAGCTCTGGCTTCACGGCCTCAGCAGGGCAGAGCCGTTGGTTATGTGTTGCCATGGTTATCCTGCCACTGCTTAGTTACGCACCATCTCCTTTGCTCGTCACTCTGCCAGAGCGCTTGTGTCTTGGAGCTCTGAATTTAGGCAAAGAAGGGACTGTTTCCTGGGGGTGAAGTGGTCAGGTGGTACAATGGGCTGGCGCTGGGAACGTATTGAAATGAGGGTTGGGAAGGATGGAGTGTTTTCTTCTCTGTGCGTACAAACAAGAGCATTCCTTTCAGGGAGAGGAGGAAGCGCCAAGCAATTATTTGAATGCACCGACCTTGCCTGACTACATAGGTGCATCCTGGCCAACATGTTTTGGAGTTTGGGCTCTTTTCCCTAAGCGTAAACTCCTGATTTTCTGTCAGCAGTTGATCCCCACTACAAATAATCTTCAGCAAAATCTCACTTTCCATATCCTATTGACTTTGGCACCTGCTCTGTTTACTTAAGCACTTGGTTGATAAGAACAGGAATCGTTGTTGATTTTCACCCAGAGCTGGAAGAGAAAGCCTTTTAAGCCAAAAATAATAATAATAACCTTTCTTCAGAACAATATATTGTAGCGGAGATGCCAGCTCAGTTGGTGTTGGTGGGCATGTTGCATGAGGCTGAAAAATGATGGAGTAGAGAGAAAGGGGCCTTTGTAGTAAGCTGAAATAAAGCAACAACAGTTAAAGCAGGCCAAGGAACTGACCCACAACACACTGCCACCAGCATTCATAATACCCTGCAGGATAGAACAGCACAGGAAGGAGGGGGTCTAGTTGGAGACTGTGGCAGGAGGGACCAGGCATGATAAGGGCTTAGAGATAGAAGCAAGCATAGCAATTAGAACGGTCACATTAAGATTGGCTTGAGGTAGATTTACCTGACCTACTGAATTTGGGTTCTTTTCAATGCCCTCTGTAAGGACAAGAATGACCTCAGACTTCTGCTTCCTAGAGAACCACAGGTCATGGCTTCCCACACAGAAATACCCAGATAATGACACGCATCAGAGGCCTTACCAAGGAACATTTTAAATTCCATGGAGGGGGCATGGTGTACCCTACATAATAAAAACCAAAAACCAGTTGGTGTCGAGTTGATTCTGACTCATGGCCATCCCATGTGTGTCAGAGTAGAACTGTCTTTCATAGGGTCTTCAATGGCCACTTTTTGGAAGTGGATCACCAGGCCTTTCTTCCAAGGTGCCTTTGGGTGGAATTGAACCCTCAACCTTTTGGTTAGCAGTGGAGTGCTGTTAATTCTTGGCACCACCCAGGGACTCCATCCTACGCAATAGCCCTCCTGTTTTTAGGGAGGTTTATTGTAGGGACATGGAACCCTCGTGGCTCTATGGTTAAACACTCAGCTGCTAAGCTAAAGATTGGTGGTTCAAACCCACCAACTGTTCCATGGGAAAAAAATGTGGCATTCTGCTTCTGTAAAGATTTACAGCCTTGGAAACCCTATGGGGGAGTTCTACTCTGTCCTGTAGGGTTGCTAAGAGTTGGAATCCACTTGGTGACAACAGGCTTAGTTTGGTTTATTACAGGGACTGTTTGTCAAACATAGAGAAAAAGTTTGGGTCTTTTATCTGAAAACCTGGGATGTCATTTCCTCTCAGATTTTAGGTGAGTCATATAACTTCGCCTGGTTCTCTTTCTTCATTTTAGAAATGACCTTTTTGGATAAAATAAATAAGCATGTGTACATTCACAAACAAGTGTGTATGGAAATAGAGCACATGAACTTACATAGACCTGTGAAGTCAAGGAAAGGGTGATTTCTTCTGTTTTATCCAGTAAACATTTATTGGTTGTTTACGAGGTGTCAGGCACTTTAACAGGAGCCTGGAGAAAGGAAAGCGGTCTCCATTCTAAGGGAACTGCCAAGCCTGTGTGGGACAATCATGGCAATGGAGATGCACAGCTGGCTGTGAGAGTAAAGAGAAAGGAGTGACTGTCTGGGAATAGCCTGGGGGAGAGCCAAGGAAAACTTCCGAAAAAAGGAGGCACTTGAGTTGGGTCCTAGAAGAAGAGCAGTTTTTAAGGATGGACAAAGTACATTTAAGGCAAAGAGACCCTCATGAGAGAAGGCATAGAATTATGGAAGGAGGTCGTGTGGCTAAGATTAAAAGCGCCGAGGGGGAGGTGAGAAGGCTGGGGAGTTCCACAGGGTTCAAATCAGAAATAATTTGTCTTGTAGACAGTGGGGAACCATTTGGGGATTTTAAGCAGGTGAGTGATGTGATTGGGTTGTGTTCATGAGAGATCATCTGATGGCATTGTGGAGCATGGGTTTGAACGATGTCTTTCTGAAAGCAAGAAGATGTGTATTGAAGCCAGGGTCCAGGTAAGGAAGGATAAGGTCCAGATCCAAGATGGTGTGTCTAGTGTTGCTCTAAGAGCCTCTAGTGCTGCTCTAACAGAAATACCGCAAGTGGATGGCTTTAACAAAGAGAAATTTATTTCTTCACAGAAAGTAAGCTAAAAGTCCAAATTCAGGGTGTCAACTCCAGGGGAAGGCTTTCTCTCTCTGTCAGCCTCCTCATCAGTCTTCCTCCAGACTAGGAGCTTCTCCATGCAGGGACCCCGGGTCCAAAGGATGTGCTTTGCTCCTGGCACTGCTCTCTTGGTAGTATGAGGTCCCCATGTCTCTCTGCTTGCTTCTCTCTTTTATATCTCAAAAGAGGTTGGCTTAAGACACCATCTAATCTTGTAGACCTCATCAATATGACTACCACTAATCTATCTCATTACATCATAGTGATAGCATTTACAACATATAGGGAAATCACATCAGATGATAAAATGGTAGACAGTCATACAATACTGGGAATCATAACCTAGCCAAGTTGACAGAGATTTTTGGGGGAACACAATTCAATCTGTGACATGGTGGAAGTGGAGATGGAGGGGGAAAAACAATGCAAGAGGTTGGCAAGAAGTAGATTGACTAATACTTAGTGATTAATTGAAAACAGGGAATGAAGAAGCCAGGGAGGAGGTAAGATGGTCCAAAGTTTCTGGCAGAGTGACTAAGAGTCTGGAGGCCCCATTAACTCAGACAGATGAAACCTGGGGAAGACCAGCTTCTGGTGGGTGTGTGGGGGCAGATTAGGAGCACTGTTTGGGACATGCTGGAATAGAAGTGCTTATAGACATCCAGTGGTGTGTCTAGCAGACATTTGGAAATACCTGGAGCTCAGGGGAACAGCCTGGCTAGAAAGGTAAGGCACTACTGTCATTATAGGAGTAGGAGAAGGTAGTATCAGAAAAATCAAAGAAGAACACAATTTTAAACGGAGATGGTCAGTATTATTAAGTATTGAAAACAACACATGTAAGAAAATAATTGAAAAGGGCCCACTGGCTTTGATAATGTGGCTAGAGCAGTCAGTGAAGCAGTGGAGGTGGAAAGTAAATAACAGGCAAGGAGCTAGCCGCAGGGAGCAAACATTTTAACTGAGTTTGGCCGGGAACTGAGATGGAGAGGATCCCAGGTAAGGAAGGGATCAGGACTTGACTTTTTACAATCAGTGGGATCAGGGTCAAAGTAAGGTTTTATTTTTTTAGACTCCCACGTGGCTACTAACTAAACTCCTCACCCCAGTATGAAGCCTTTGTCTGTAGCTCAGGGGAAATGGTACACTATGAAGTATATATAATTTTTTGTAAAAGTCTCATCATTATTTTTGCTTTTTAAATAGTTTCAGGATGCTTGTTTTGAGAGTCATGTTTTAAATCACCGATCCCTGCAATGAGATATTATGTTCCTTTCTGGAAAGCTCTTGGGAGTCATCAGTCATCCTCTTGTACGGTTAAGTAAGTGATGTCCTTTGCTGTCGGCTGGAGTAGGGGGGGTGCAGTCCTGTGACTCATGCGTTCTCATTCACAGCGCGTTGAGTAATGTACTTGGTACTAGCGCCTAATTAAGCATGCTGAGGATGTTGTCACTGAGCTCCAGTTTTCCTCAATGGGGCTAGATTCCTGTCACCACAGGTTCTTCATGCCATGCTCTGAGGCACCTCCCACTGAAACATTTGTCCTTTTTTTCCTTTATAGTGTCTAGGATGGTGTCTTCTCTAATATATTTTGCTGCTGCATACTTATCTCTGGTTCTGAGTTGCGTTTTTATTATTGCTGTTGCTTTTCTCCAACGAGGAACTCCTTGGAAGGTCTTCCATCCTCAGTGCCCCTCTAGACTGCCTTAAGGGAGGCCAGAAGCCACTCACAGTGTGTCTTACGATGCAGACGCAGGCTCTTGATGGGAGACCAGTGCCACAGCTCTCAGCAGGGCAAAGGCTGGGTCCCCTGGACAGACCGCTCCTTGTTCCTACCACACTAATTAATTGTCATCTCAGAAGGCAATGAAACCAATTGTTCCAGTGCTGCCCTGGCCAAGCTGACTCTGGAAGAGGTAGTGAGCTGCCAGCTTTTCTGCAGTTTGGCCAGGAATCTGTATCCCAGCAGTCTGTTGGGGAAAACAAGCCACTTTGGGGTTTGCAGTGGTGCCTCAGAGATGCCAGCAATGGGGTTGCTTGTTCAGAGAGTTGTACCATAGGACTCTAGTGAAAGGACTACAAGATCTGTGAGAGTGGTTTGAATTCAGACACATCAAAGTGTGAGATTTGCTTGGGAGGCAAAATTTGCCCTATTAAAGCAGGCATGCAGTCCTTTGCCACTTAGTACGCCATTGAACTTAAAATATTTATCTGTTCATTCATTTTACTTTCAACATAAATGAGGAGGAAGAATGTGGTGATAATATATGAGAAAACTCTGAGGAAGATGGTGCTGTATATTTGAAGGGAGACACGGGATTCAACTTGTGGTGGTGGCTTCACAGTGGCCCTAAGGAGACAGGGGCAGGTGGGACTGTTGTCATTGCTCCAGATGGAGAAAGCAAAGCAGAAAATCACTTAAGTGATTTGTTTAAGGTGGTACACAAAAACGAGTTGACTCCAACTCATGGTGATCCCCATGTTTGTCAGAGTAGAACTGTGCTCTGTAGGGTATTCAATGGCTGATATTTTGGAAGTAGATTGCCAGGCCTTTCTTCCAAGGTGTCTCTGGGTGGACTTGAACTGACAACCTTTCAGTTAGTTAGCTGAGCGTATTAACTGTTTGCACCTTTCAGGGACTCCAAGGTCATACCCAACTGGTACTTAATTCCAGGACATCCGGCGTGACGATATAGTCTAACTCATAAAATGACACGGATTTGAAGGGCCAGAAGCTAAAATGGGAAAACCTTTACCTAGTCTCCGGGCTGCTGCTAGCACATAGAGTGCCTATGTGCAGATGGAAAAAAAGGCGTCCCAACACCCCTGGGCAGACAAATTAGGAAAAAGCACTTCTTCCAGTCTGAGCGAGGCACACAGGTTTGTGAGCAGGGTGCAGGCTGGTTCCAGGTCCCAGGCTGACCCCTCTTGTGTGTAAGGCACAAAATGCACAACAAGACATGAGCTCCTATAGGGGCTTATGTAGGGAAAAAGGGCCAGTTCATAGGTATTTTTCTCGTTGAGCAAAAGCTCTATTTTATCTCCCCACTGACTTCATTCCCAAGCTTAAAAAAAAAAAAAAGTTCATCCATTAAAGATCTCATTGTAAGTGCTCCACCTTAAAATTCTTAAGGGACTCCATGTTTTGCTGTTTTTTTTTTAAACCATTTTTCTCTCCCTGCAAATTATACTACCCACCCTTCCTTTTTGATATCTGCTGTAGCAAATCGTAAGGCAACACTCTGCCCACAGGACGCGGTCTTTAAAGGAGTCATTTCCTCTTCCATCTGCTCTGGACCATTCTCCGTCATGTTTTTCGTGGCACTGGGACAGGAAGGCACATTGAATAGCAGCGCTGAAAAGGCACTTTGTTGTTTATGTTATTGCTGTGGGCTTGTCTCTGCCTAATAATTAGCGCTTCCGGCTTTTTAAATTTATTTGCCAAATATTTGCAGGACTTTCGTGAACAAATAAGGGATGTTTCTAGACATAACTGACCGCTGCCTTGCAGTCTGAGCAAACCTCTGGCTGTCTGAGCTGTTTGGGATGGGTTTGCTCAGGGAAAGATTATCCTAGTAAGGGAAAAACTTCTAAATCACCTGGCACTGGTAACATCTCAGCTACTGCAGTTCCAGGCAGTTTGAAGGAGTCCAGTGTTCCTTTCAGGACAGGGTGGGTCTTGACTGAGGAGGTGGTAAATACATCGGTTGGTAAAAGTCCAGCCTGAATTCCATTCCCTGCAAAGTTCTTGAGCCTCAGTTTCCTCGTTATAACACAGGATAATAATATTTACTTAGTCTAGCTCTCAGGATTGTGCTTGAGGGGTAAATAAAACGGTGTGTGTAAAAGTGCCATGCTAACTCTCAAGCATTATACAAATGACTGCTAACCAGAAGGTCAGCAGTTCAGATCCCCTGGCCGCTCCTTGGAAGCCCTGTGGGCAGTTCTACTCTGTCCTATAGGGTCACCTTGAGTCGGAATCGACTCGACGGCAATGAGTTTTTTGGGTTTGTTAGGCTCTCAGGATGTTCTCCGCAGGAAGATTAACCAAGGAGAGTGCCGTATTCACTACATTTAGGTTAAAGGGGACATCTACTTTATACTCTGTTGCATTTTCTCCTCATGTAAAGGAGAGATTAAGAAGCGTAAACACTTCAACCATCTCCCTGCCCCCTGTACTACTTACCGTGCCCTTCTAACCAGGTCTCTTAGGCTTCCTCTTACTTTGGAAGAAAGTCCTTCTGCCTATCCAGGATCACCTCAGCCTCTTTGTATTTTTTGCACACCTGTAAGCATCTTGCCCCTTCCATCCTCTATGTTTTCCTATTACTATCAACCTCTCTCAACCAGCTAGTTCTTCTAACTGGGCAAAAAGAACTCAAACCCCTGCAAGTCAGCAGGTAAGTTAAATGAGGGGAGCAGGCTGGGTATGAGGGATGGATGAGATCACAGAGGACAGGAGAGTGCTTGTCCATCAAAAGGGGGCAGCTGCAGCTCAGCTTCAGGCACCTCTTGCCTCTGGCTATCTGTGGTTGCACTTAACCACGCTTCGTCTGGATCTGCTGTAATGTAGCTCCCACTTCAAGAAACAGTTCTTTCCTTAGTTGATGGTGACATTCTTTTAAAACCAATTGCCATGGAGTCAACTCCAAGTCATGGTGATCCCACGTGTGTCAGAGTAGAACTCCGCCGCGTAGGGTTTTGCTGATTTTTTGAAAGTAGATCCCCAGGCCTTTCTTCCTGAGGCACGTCTGGGTAGACTCGAACTTCCAAGCTTCCAAGCCGAGTGCATTAACTGTTTGCATCACTGAAGGGATTCCAACATTCTTTTAGGACCCTCTTATCTATACCAGCTTAGGCCTTTCTGCTCTCAGGTCTCCCGGTGCTAAACTCTCCAAGATTCCACTCTTTTCTTCAAATAGGGTGATTTTTCATCCCAATCACGGTTCATTCATTCCAAATTGTTGGTAGTTTTTCAGATTTTCACAGTAAGCAGATTTGCTTCTTTCAGTGTTTCTGGATGAGGAGGTCATCTTTCTGATTATAAAGAGATTTCTGTAAGACCGAGGAGAGGATTGATGCAGAGGGTGGGCACAAGCCTTATCGTTATGCAGTAAGCTTGATATTGTTTCCCTTAATTAAGTAACTTTGGGGATTTATGTGAGGATGTAAGTCTGCTTAGATAAAACTAGTTTAAAAAATAAAGTCCACGGAGGAACTTAGTGGATTTTCTGATGTTTTCAGCACGTATTTACCACCTTAACCTATGTATCTTCTTGATACCAGATACATGATAAGGAATTTCCATTATTCCATCTGAAGTTGATAAATGAAATAATATGTTGAAAGAATTCACCGCTAGAAAATTTTGTCTAAAAAAGCCCAGCTCCAAATTAGGTTCAACAATTGCTTCCGACATTTGCACTAACTCTTTACAAGAAGCAAACAGTAGACACCACTGGAGGAGGATGACATGCAATACCATTTTTGATTTTCTGACAAGAACTAGAACCAGGAGCTCCTGCAAAAATTGGTTGTTTTAGAAGCTCTAGTTCATTGAGCTATATTCCCAGCCAGTCACAGTCTTGAAATGCTAAAAAATAATAACTTGATGTTAGATTAACACTTTGCAATTTAGAACCACTTTCATGTATAATAAAATCAGAACCAAATCCATCGCTGTCAGGTTGGGTCTGAGTCATAGCGACCCTTCAGGACAGAGTACAAGCTGCCCCATAGGGTTTCCAAGGAGCAGCTGGTAGATTCAAACTGCCGACCTCTCACTTAATCCCCATAGTCTCATAATAAGGTAGATAAATCTTTTTTTTTTTTTAATTTTATTTTACAGATTGAAAAATAGATTCAGAGAGATTAAGTGACCTGCCTAAGGGCATAGAGATAACAGGTGGTATGTTGAGATTCAAATTTGCATCTTCCATTTCCAATTTTTGTGAGATTCAAATTTGCATCTTCCATTTCCAATTTCTGCCTACAATTTGTGCTTTTAAGAATATTAGTGATTCATTCTACACTTAGCAGCTGGTTGAAGGCCCAAATCTTCCAGTTAGAATTTACTGACAGTTTACTTTATTCCAACGCATTTATATGACCCTGGAAGAAATGGAGAATAGTGCAAAGACCCGTTCGGTCAGTTTGAATAGATCTTTGTTTTTTTCCTAGACTTGATTGTAACAGGGGAAAGGTCCAGAGTGGACAGGATGGTTGAAGAAAGAGGACATGTTTTGCCTTGGTCTTGTTCTCTTGTGGGATAAGAGGTTGATAATTATAGGAAAAAATAGAAGATGGAAGGGGCGACCGTTTGTAGTTTGACTTAACCACGTTCTCCCTGATCTGCTATTATGTAGCTCCCAGTCCAAGCAAACAATTGGAATTCTAACTGGAAGATTTGGGCCTTCAACCAGCTGCTGAGTGTAGAATGAATCCCTAATATTCTTAAAATCACAAATTGTAGGCATAAATTGGAAATGGAAGATGTAAATTTGAATGTCAGTGTACCACCCACCTGTTCATGTGCATGCCCTCAGGCAGGTTACTTTGGTTACTGAGTTGCAGGTTGGTATTCTCCTTATCCCTAAGAACTCAGATAGCTGGGGTCTTTGTAAATTTCTCTGAAAGGAATTGAGACCAGACCTGGGACAAGTGCCCCTCATTGTTTCCATGACAGGTCGCAGGAGACAATGTGGCACCAGTTGGATTCTGCTAAAATAGTGGGATGTGATCAGTATGAGATCCTGGTGTGATAGCGAAACCTCACTCGGGGCCTCCCTGAGCCACAGACTCAGCCAGGGATCTCCAGTAAACCTGGTAAAACAGAGATGGAGCCGCAAAGGAAACCTGTGGGTTTATGGGGACCTAAATCTGATGAGTAAGCCATGCACGTCTGATTGTTACTTATCCCCAGTCCCATGCAGATAACATGCCCACAAATGGTGCCAATTTTGTCCTAAAGAAATTACGCAGTGGTCTGGAAGTTCACTGCCATGTTCGTGTGTGTTCACTACATTTCTAAAGAAACCTTTTAGTTCCCTGTAGACTTCCTTTTACCTCCATCTGGAAGACAAATTCCGCACTAAATGGTTAGCCGGAGATAAATTTCCTCTGACATCATGGGCCCCTTTGCAAAACTCCTCTACCCAGATTAGCATCCTTCCCACCCATGTGTCTGCTCAAAGCCTTTTGCGGATTCCTATCAGTCTTATTCACAGCGGGTGCCCTCAGTAAACAGGAAACTCATCATCAGCTATTTAGCAATCTCTTTGGTGGGCTCTGTGAGAAGAATAAAAAAGTAATGTTTACCCTACTAACTCAGAACTGAAGCCACTCCCAAAGTCCACCTTTCAGCCAAAGATTAGACAGGCTTGTAAAACAAACAGTAACACACATGAGCAATGTGCTTCTTAGTTCAATCAAGTATACGAGGCCAAATGGGCAACACCTGCCCAAAAGCAAAGACGAGAAGGCAGGAAGGGACAGGAGCACTGGACAAATGGACCCAGAGAACCTAGGGTGTAAAGGGAAATCGGGAGAGTGCTGACACATTGTGGGGATTGCAACCAGTGTCACAAAACAATTTGTGTATAAATTTTTGAATGAGAGAGTAATTTGCGCTGTAAACTTTCACCTAAAGCACAATAAAATTTTAAAAAATAATAAAATAACTTTTAATGGACGCTGGCCTCCCATTAAAGCCAGCTCATTTCTGCAAGGTACTACATCTCTGACCTTATCCCTCTTTCCCTCCTTCACTCAGCCCCAACCTCTGTAACCTCCTTGCTGTCCCTGGAACACTTCAGCTTCTCTCCCAGTTCATGCTCCTGTCACACTGTCTGGAACCCTCTTCCCTCAGATACTCACATGGCTCACACCCTCACCTCCTTCAGGAGGGAGGAAACAGATCAGAAAAGGGAGCAGGAAGAAGATGCCATGTTTTGTTCCAGCACCACATTAAGTCTTCCAGTTAACCATACCAGAACCAAACCCACTGCCACTGAGTCAATTCCAACTTGTAGCAACCTTATAGCTGCCTTATAGGCCAGGGTAGAACTGCCCCATAGGGTTTCCAAGGCTGTACAGAAGCAGACTGCCACATCTTTCTGCCATGGAGCGGTTGGTGGATTTGAACCACTGACCTTTCACTTAGCAGCTGAGTACTTTAACCACTGTACTACCAGGGCTCATTTCCTTATGGTTAGGGTAGGTTATTAGTGGTCTTGGATAGTGATATCTAACCTTAGTAAGGAGTCTTTGGGTGGTACAAATGGTTAACATGCTTGACTACTATCTGAAAGGTTGGAGGTTTTTCTCCACCCAGAGGCACCTTGGAAGAAAGGCCTGGTGATCTTTGGAAAATCAGCCATTGAAAACCCCCTATGGAGCACAGTTCTACTCTGACACACATGAGGTTGCCATAAGTCAGAATCAACTCGACTGCAGCTGGTATGGTATAACCTTAATAAAATTCAGCTTTTAACTCTTTCAAATTGTATTATTAAAAAGACAGTGATACATTAGAGAAACACGCAATCAGATTACTCATACCGTAATCCAACTACTTTTACTTTTGCATGTTATTCTCTATAGGTATCCGTAATAAAACCCAGTGCTTTGAGCTGAAATGCTTAACAGTCTGTCCTTTGAGCCCATTCAGTTGGGATGGGGAGGCCAGGATTGGAGGGGTGGGAATATAGTTTGGCAGTTTGACACTGCTGTAATAGAAATTGTGGGTCAGTGTAGTGCCTCTGATTATGAGTGTCTTCACATTGAGATCGCACCTAGAGTTCTGGGAGCCTGGCAAAAGATACACATACCCACCACAGCCTGGCAAAAGATGGACATACTCAGTAGAGTATCCCAGGAACCCCAAAGCCAGCTCAGCTGGGGTTGGGCAGTACACCTGGATTTCTCAGGTGCAGCAGAGGGGCTGTCCCGCCAAGACTGAGAGAATCCCAAAGCTCAGCAGTCAACAGCATATGGGGAACCAGGCAAATGTGTTGGTGTCCCTGTGTCTCCCGGCCTTAGAAAGCATGCTATAAGCATGATGATAAATATTATCAATTTTTCTGTTTCTCTAGGCAATCTTCAACAAAACATCTCCAAAACAGAGCAAATAGAAATCCGAATTAAGAAAATCTCTTTTCTCTAATTCATTGTTTTTCATCCCCAAATATCAATCGGGTTTTTATTCATACATTTTACCCAGTAGCATGTCTAAACTGGTTTTGATGAAAGCCGGGTCCATTTTCTTAGCCAAGGAATGTTGTTTGTTGAGTCTGCCCTCCTGCTCACACTGTAACGTCGGGATTGATCAGACCATAAAAAGGGAATTCATTTGATGGTTCAATTATGCGTTTCCTCACAACGAGTAGACTGTGGAATTCCAGGTTGTAGCTCCCGTCTAGCAGAAGATACTACAGTCCCTCCATAAAAACAGTTGGGCTTAGACATGGGGAAAGCCCGAACAGCTCCCTGGTTGAATTGCAATGATATTTCTCTGTGGGGGAAGGACAGTCAAGGGGTTCAAACTACATATCATTTCTTGTGACATAGAACTCCCTTTCAGGGAATTTGATTTATTAAAAATGAAGTTCCCAGGCTAAACAGTCATTAAATGACTTCTAAATTATATACCTATAGATGAGTACAGAGGCTATTCTCATTTTAAATAATTTTCACGTATACCTTTCAGAATTCTCTGATAAACATAACTGAAGCCGTGTTTTCGGGAAGTAGAGGGCACTCTCAACTTTAAAACACAAGACGGAATAGCTTTACCAGCCCAAGAAACCACTGAACATTCCTACTAAAAATTTACCTCCGACTCAGTTTCTGCTTGTGCTTTAAAAGTAAAATCTAAGGAGGTACCTAGTCAGCGTTTTACTTAGTGGATATCATGTGCCAGCAACCTTTAACTACCAAGTTTGTCTTGAAAAAAAGATGGCATAACGTATTTGTTTCACTTACTCATTTTATTTCTGTGTTTAATTACTTGTTAACGATTGGGTATGACCCTTGATAAATCTGAAACAAATAATAATGATTATCACAGATCCTTTTTAAATAAAAACTTCAGAGTGCAACTAAGTTGGAGGCAAAAAGGTAAAAGGGAACATCAGAATAAAACATACGGTATGCCAATTCTGAGAATATACCTGAAAGGAACATTTATGCCAAATTGCAGTGATTTTGCCCAGTCTATTGTGTGAAAATTGCAGAATGATGATTGTTGCATTGCCAGTCATTTTTCTGTGGCCACGCTGCTTTAAATATATGCTGAAAGCTTTGGGCTTTTTTTTCCGTTCCCATTTGCCCTTGCAGGAAATGTCAATGCAAAATTTGACTCCAGTGTGAGGCTCTGGATAATTTTTTTATTTAAATGCTTCCAATGTCTATTTTTTTAATGCCAGACTCTCACCACAAAGCAGTTAAGAAAGGCTGTCTAATATATGTGTTATGCGTACAGAGATTTTTTTTTTTCTCTTATAGGTCAGCATAAATTCCCATGGAGGGCAGAAAATATTAGTGAAAATTCTTTGTGTGTGTGTGCTTCAATCCATTTTGGTTGAGCTGAGCTTTTTAAAAACATAAATGCATGAGGCAAAAGGTCTGGGGGTCTACCTGTAACCAGAGTGGGTTTCAGCACACTGGTAGAGGGAGTGGCGTCCCTTCCACTGCAGGTCCCTCCGCAGAGTCCAGTTGACAGTTGATACTCCTTGCAGAGTGCCCAGCAGTGGCCACGTCTGACCTGCTTTCCCTGCCTGCCTCCCTGTTCACCTCTCTGTCCAGTCCAGAGGCTTCCTGGAGGAAATGGAAGCATGTGAATCATGACCATGGGGCTCAAAGATAAGGAGCTGTTCCTGCCAACTGGAGGTCTATGCCCAGATCATCTCCCTCTCACCCATCTCCTCGAGTCTGGCATATTGTCATGACCTAGAATAGAAAATGGATAATGGAAGGCTGATAATTCATCCATTTGTTTTCTTTTTCTGTTATATGTGATTCAGACTTAAGACTATTCATAACATACATGTTGTAAAATATGCACTAAACACCCAGTCTAAGAATTAGAACAGAGATAATAACTCACATCTATCTACATGCTAATAAAAAAGTATGGTTTTTATTTAGAAGTACATGAATTCTTTCATATCACCAGACTGTGTCTAAAAAAGAAAAAAGCGTTATCCAGTCAACCATTTACTGAGTGCATTATGCATCCACAATGGCAGAGAAAGAACTATAACTTTTTTTTTTTTAAAAAAGAAAGAAACATGTTCTTCTTGAGCATTTGCTGCAGAGAAAAATGTCCAGATTCCCAGACAGGAAAAATGAATTAAAGATGAATCACTGAGTCATTTGGAAAGGTTATACTCTCCAGTTGTTGGTGAAGAAAACAAGACAGACAGTCAAAAGTTGAACTTGGCCCTCTCAGAAATCTCTGAAGTGTTAAAAACAAAGCTCTCTGTCATCGTAAATTGGACATAGGAATGCTGAAGTATTAGGGAAGGCATTTTTTGGTTAATGTTCTAATTAAGTACATAGTTCTGTGTATTTTTCAGTTCTGCTATTCTTATCAGAGAGGTAAGAGTAACATTCAGGTTTTTAACCTACTACCCAGTAAGTTTTAAATAGGTAACTCTGACCACACCCAAAGCTAATCAGATGTTTCCTCCAAGTAAAGTAGAGCCAACTCTAGTCCTTCTGGTTCCTTCCAGTTCAGGGAGCCTCGTATAAGTTGTGGCACAAGTGATATTTTAGGGCAGGCATCTCATGGGCCCTCTACCTTCTTGGCAGTCCGAGGACAATTTCAATAGCATGGCGCAGCACATGCTTGGTAAGTGAAACCTGTCCTTTGTCGGGAATCCTGTATTTTAAATAAAATCCAACGAGGAATCCTAAGCAGACGTTTGACCTGCGTGTGAAGGCTCTTCCAAAATGAAGATTTTGGAAGTGTCAAATTCCTCACTCTTCTTATTCCAAAATACTCAGCTCAGGACTTCGGGTACCTTGTAACTCAGTCCTCAGTCTGAATAATGTTGAGAGGTGTAATGATTTAAGGAGAACAGTTGTGAGTCCATTCAAAACTGGTCATATCAATCTTTCTTTTATTATCTTAGCTCCAAACAAGCCAACGAAACAGATTGCATGAAATAAAGCGATATTTGAACAGCCATCCCATTTGACTGTCAAAAGTGAGACCCTTAATGAGGTCTTCTCATTCTTAATCAAGTCTAACTTCTGGTTTGGGTTAACACGTGGTTCAGAAAGAATTTTGATTATTCATTGGCTGCTGTAGCAGTTGATAATATAATTCTGTCCACCAGGAGGCCTGGAGGAGAAGTGAGGTAGAGCCTGAGAGTTAGAAACGGGAGTTTTAGAGCAACGGGGAAGGAGAAGAGGAGGCAATCTGCAACCCAGTCAGTGTGTTCTCCAAAGAAGACAGTTGTAAACAGAGTGCCATCTCAGTTCAGGGCACATCTTTTACTAAAGAGTCAGCTCTCAGACACTGAAGCTTTATTTTAAAATAGATTTTTTTCTCATTAAAGTCACAAGTGTTGCCTAGAAATAATCTTTTCAGAATTTCCATTAAAAAACTTCAGCTCTACCCCAGTGGAAGTTGTTGGGATTCTATTTTTAATGTAAACATTTATTTGCATTAAACTGCATAAGGAATACTGTTCTTTGTAGACAAATCAGAAAATGCTAGTAAAGATAAATATCAAAAGTAAAATCACCCAGTGTCCCAACTACCTGCATATAATCATTCTTCCTATTTTGTTTTATTTCTTTTAGGATATTTGTTTTATACGTGTAGCTTTTCAAGTCAAAATGGTATTTTATTATCTGCTATTTAGTTCCAACGTTATATTTTTAGCATCGTTTCATGTAATTAATACATTTATAAGTCATTTTGATACTTTCCTTTTTTGAGAGTAATGATAGAATAATGATTTTATTGCTTTTTGGGAAAATTATACACTTGGTTTTTTTTTAAAAGTCAGTCATTAAGAGGCAACAACTTTAAAAAGACACTCAAAATCCCACCCTTCAGAGACAGCTGTCATCAACATTTGGGAAACATCATTCCAGATGGATAGAGAGAAGAACTGATTGACTTATCATGTCTTTATAAAAATTGTATACATAATTAGCTAACTTAATTTTCTTGAACTAAGTAATAGAAATCGAGGAGACACTGGAAAAAAGTCCTGAATTTCAGAGATACATTTCTTCACAAAAGAAATTGGTTCATAGAAGATCCCTGTACAACAAAAAGATTTGGAAAACATCATAATTTTGAAGTCATTATAGTTTTTTTTAAAACTATTCATTTCAGTTTAGGCCACATGCATGTACTCACTGCTGTGAAAGAGAGGAAATTAGAAATCTTTTACGTCCTCTCTCCTTCACTCACCTTTTAATATTTGATGATTATATTATTCTTTTTACATCGTCAAGATAAGTAATATTCATAATGTGTTCTGTAAACATAACTTCCACAGTTTAATTTTAGTTCTGTACTTTAATAGATACAGGACTTAACATCAGGTTTTTTTCTCAAGTTGTCTGGATTTAAACATCCAATAGTTTTATTTTTATTATTTAAAGAAAGACTCATATGTAATATATTCGTTGCCTTCTTAGCTGTTTGGAATTGTTTGCTGGGTTTCCTTGTTGCTCCCGTATTTTTGGCATTGATAATTACCATGGAGAAGACCGAGGTTGGTACGATTTTTCCCCTTTTGCACTTGGCTTGTTCTTTCTGCCTAAAGGTTTGGTGTTTAATTTAAAAGAAGAACTGAAACAGATTGTGTCAAACAGAATAACACTGCCTAAGCAATATGATATTTTCTGTGTTCTGAAGAACCTCCATGAGCATGTACACATTTTCAGACAGAAAAGTTTACTTGTTTTAAAAAAAAAATCTGAAAAGAAGGAAAAAAAATCCTTTCTTACTCTCTCTCAATTCAATAATTTGACCAAATGACATAGTGAAGGAGTACCTGAAAGGATATTGGATTTTCTTGAAGTTAGAGAAGAGAGCCTTGAGAGACCAGAGGACCAATAATCTTGGGAATCAGGAAACTAGGGGAAATCTAGAGGGGAAATGCAGGAAAAATTGGCAGGCCTAGTTTACTATACCTGATGGCTTCCATTCAAACCCATATGGTCAACCATTATTTCCCAAATAGAGCTGCCTGATGTGACATTGGTTATTGGTTATTTTGACCGTAAGTTTACAATAGTGAATGTTGAGATTTCAGATTTTTTTTTTTGACCTTTTTTTCTTAATGCCTTAAAGCCATGTTACTAAGAAGCCTATTTTGCAATCACTTTTGGGAACATTGCCACTATACCCATAGCCTAGAATTACTATTTTCAGCTTTGTTATCTAAAATACATAAACAAATAACTTCTGCTTGTGACTCTGGAGCCAGCCTGGTGGGTTGAATCTTGGCTTTACCATTTATTTTTAAGCCGAGTGACCTAGGGCAAGTCATTAGACAATTTCTCCCCTTAGTTTTCTGAGCTATAAATAGGGCTAATAATAGTACCTACTTCATATGGTTGTTGTATAAAGATGAAAAACGTACTCTATGGAAAGTGCTTAGAACTGTGCATGCCCATGGGAAGTGCTCAATCCATGATAGTAATTTTTATGCCCTTTCTATATATATATGTATACATATGTAAGTTTATAATATATAAAATTTTTCTCCACTTGGGTTCGTAATAGCTCTGTAAAAGTTATCTTTCTTTCTTGGTACTTCAAATCATTAGTTTTAAAGTATTAGATTTCATCTCCTCACTGGTCATTCTGGTCGAAAGAGTTAATAAACCAAAAGCCGAACCTAACTCTGTCCTGTAGGGTTGCTATGAGTCAGAATCGACTCAATGCCACATAGCAACTTCTTGGGAAAATCACTCAATTCAAGGATTCACATGTAGATCTTTTCTATTCCCATCTTCCTAGTCAGGCTTAGAAAAAAGAAAAGAAAAGAAAACCTGGGGGAGGGAGACATTTGTCCTTTCCTAAAACTGTTCTTACTACCAGGCACACAGGACTGAAGTTCTTCATAATCTTGTCTAAACGTCAGCATTCACTGCCTTTTCAGTACCAGCAGACGTCTCCTTGCTCTTGCTCGCTCGCATCTGTGCCAGGAATCAGATCGCCTTAGGACATTTTAAGCAAATGTGGGCCAGACTTTGTCCTCAAAGTAAGGTTTCCAGTCTTTTCTAAAATCAACTGGAGTTGCAGAATGTGGTACATTACATTTGGCTAAGTATGTATATCTCTGCAGTGGTCTGTTTTTTTCTTTTTTTTTTTTTTTTTTAAATAGATGGAGTCATAGTGTATTTGAAAGAACAGTCCCCAATTTAATTTTTTTTTTTTTGCATAAACCATCCAAGCCATGGACTCTGAATTGTAGTTAACCTGAAGGTATAAAATCCTATCTGCTGAGAATCACAAACCGTGAACAAATGAATAGAAGACAATATACCAGTTTTATTTGACAGTTCACATAGTGTGTCATGATTAATCTTTCAGTAGACAGTGTTTCTTGCAAATGGTTGTAAATTTAACCAAACCCATCACTGTCCAGTCAATTCAGACTCATGGTGAGCCTATAGGACATAGAACTGCCCCATAGGGTTTCCAAGGCAGTAATGTTTTCAGAAGTAGACTACCACATCTTTCTCCCAAGGAGCAGCTGGTGGGTTTGAACTGCCGACCTTTCAATTAGCAACCAAGCACTTAACCATTGCACCACCTGGGCTCCGGTTGTAAACTCCAGGGGGGAAAAGTGTAAAATATTATAACTGAGCTGTCTCCGTCAAGCTTACCTGCAGTGCAGTTAAGGGCTAAGACAAGTCTCAAGTTACTGTTACTCCTTCAGCAGGTACAAATGTGCAGCTGCAGGGTGATGCTAAGTTGTTACCGTGTAGCTATTACTACTGATTTATTTTCTGTTTTATCACTGTGAGACGTTTCAAAATTCACTTTCAAAAACTGATAATATTCATTGGTACTCTGTGCCCAAGCTCTAAATGTATTAATATACATTTTAAAATTTTTTCTCTATGTTTTAAAAAAAACAAAACAAAAAAACTCAACACCATTTTCCATGTGGTTTTAATTTTATCAGACTGTAGGAATTTTGGACACTGTCTTTGCCTAGATGTTGGAAGAAAATGTTTTTTTCTAGAAGAGCCAAGTCTTTCATACTTTAACTATTGGATCAGCTTCTCCTTGTGTATAGCCTATTTCTACAGAAGGGTGGCAACTGTAGGATTTACATGAAACATTTGCAGTTTGCCTTGTTGAGCAAATTGCCTGCTTAGCAGTCAAATGCAGGATTAAAAATAGGTGTGTGTATGACTAGGCTCACTGCCTAAAGAGGAAATGGAGTTTGCTTGCTTGTCTTCCGAAGCCATTGTTATATGGTAGATATTTTACAGAGAAACTTCTGAATCCCCAATTTTACTTGAGCCTAGGATATACACATATCTTTTGAAGAATGGTTGTGTGTCTATTCGTGGCCTCCATCATGGGTATGACTCAGATAACCCCTAGAAAGCAATAAGAAGTTTTTAACACAAATGCTGGGGAATTGTCCTTAACCTAACTTGTCTGGGTACCAACCCACCAGTTGCCTACAAGCTCTTCTAATGCAGACAAGCACTTGAAACATAGCATTCAGAACCAATAAGGGAGAGACATGCTACTGTCCCTCAGGAAAAATAGCTAAAAAACCAAAATCGAAACCAATTACTGTCGAGTCAATTCTGATTGATAGTGACCCCATGTGTTACAGAGTAGAACTGCTCCATAGGGTTTGCTGTAGTCTTTACGGAAGCAGATCACTAGGCCATTCCATGGTGCCACTGGGTGGATTTCAACTGCCAACCTTTAGGTTAGTAGTTGAGGGCAAACCATTTGCTCCACCCAAAGTCTAGCTTTGTTCTTGTTGTGTGCCACCAGGTCAATTCCAACTCATAGCGACCCTATATGACAGAGTGGAACTACCCCATGGTGCTTCCTAGGTTGTAATCTTTACAGGAGCAGATCTCTAGGTCTTCCTCCCACAGACAGGCTGGTGGGTTCCAGCCGCTGACCTTTTTGGTTAGCAGACAAGCACTTAACCACTGCACCACCCTAAGTCTAGCTAGGGAGGTGATATTGTGAAAAATCAAATAAACAATGACTCCACACTTTCTGAGCTATGAAGGCTAGATGAACCCCTGAAACTACTGCCCTGAGATAATCTTTAAACCTTAAACCAAATATATCCCCTGAAGTCTTCTGAAAACCAAACAATAGTTTAGCTTAACTTGTAAGAAATGTCTGCCTTGAGCATTATGCTCTGTAAAGAACTATCTATATGGGATCAAATTGACAACAACAACTCGAAAGATTAGATAAGAACTTTAAGGGGCAGTGAGTTTATGTCAGTGGGGGAGGAACAACTGAGTAAAGGAGAGTGAGAATGGTTCCACAGCTCAGAGAATGAAATCAGTGTCACCGAATTGTACATGTAGAAAGTGTTGACTTGGTGTATGTTTTGCTATGTATATTCTCAACAACAACAACAAAATAAATAAAATTAAAAAAAGAAAAACAGAACAGCACAAGGCAGTATATAATTAACTGTTAAAATGTGTAGCACCTGGAGGTCGGAAGAGAGACATATCTATGGGCGGGTTATAGCTGGAGCCGTCCTTGCAGGCCTGCCGTTTGCCCAGGCAGTGCTTTCCTGTGAGTGAGTGGCCACAGCCCTGCATGCCTGGCCAGCAGCAGGCAGGTGGGTTTCAGTCCCTCCTCTTCCCTTTGCTTGGTGCCTTGTGCAGTGGATAACTTGACTGCTATACAAAGTGACTGTGCTGACTTAGCTTCCTTCTCAGAGGCACCGTGGATTTTAAGTGTTGGGCGGCACATGTGATTAGATCACAGAAGGATTTGCATCTATCCCTGGTAGAAGCATTTTTTTACCACTGCTAACCAAAAGGTCTGCAGTTCGAACCCACCAGCTGCTCCTTGAAAACCCTGTGGGACAGTTCTACTCTGTCCTGTAGGGTTGCTATGAGTCGAAATCAACACGACAGCAGTGGGTTTAGGGGCATTCTTGGATACCTTACTTTCTCTTAATTCTTTTCCAGGTTCCTTCCTTTTATTATTTGTGTTGATGATCCTCTTACTGTTGGCATCTCTGTGGCTCCTTCAGTACCTGTCCTGGTGCTATGCAAAGCAGGCGTTTTGATATGCAATAAAATAGAGAATTTCACACATAAATGATCAGAGGCATAATGTCAAAGGAGGAGAGATCATCTAGAAAGACTGGGAAATGTGCATGTGGTTAACCTTAATAAGAAGTGGGGCAGACAGTATCTTCTTGGTATCATAGCCTCGGATACTCCCAGGTCATGTGTTTAGGTGTTTCCATGTGTTTTTCTAAATATTTTAATGTTAATTTTAAAGATGCTGTAGTTTTTCACCTCTCCGGTACTTTGGGGGGCAGTGAGTTTATGTCATTGGGGGAGGAACAACTGAGTAAAGGAGAGTGATAATGATTCCACAGCTCAGAGAATGAAATCAGTGTCAATGAAATCACTACCCTGTACTTCATCTCTAAGCATCTGCTGCCCAAATCCCCGTCCAGCCACAACATCCATGTAGTACATATAGCTTTGCAGAGCTGGATAACTAGTCCGTACCATAATTTTCAAACCAAATAATGTTGTGAATATTGGAGCAAGAACTTTGTTGTTGGACATCTAGATTTAAGGGAAAATAAAACATACCTGTAGGTAAAGCCTAGCCTGGCTTTGTTTTTTTTAACTCCTCTACTTTATGAACCAGCATCAGAGAGCAAAAGATTGAATAAAATGAGCAGAACAGTTGTATGTGATGGATGCTGCCCAGAGAACGCTAAGAAGCATGGAACCTTTGTCTTACTAAAATTCAGATTTTTGTGCCCCACACTGAAAAATTAAAAAAGCAGTGCAACTCCAAAAAAAAAAAAAAAAAAAAAGAAAAAAAAGTGCTCTAAATGCTGCCCAGGGTGTGGTATCGGTTTGAATTTCTCTGAAGTGTCTTTGACCTAAATGTGCTATGTCCTTAGTAACTCAGAGCAGAGGCACCTCAAGTGAGAGGAGCATGTGACGTGGAGCCAGTGGAGGGTTCTTCTGCAGTTAATGCATCCTGAGAGGCGGGCTGCTGAGGCCAATTACATACCACTTAAGAGCTAGGTTGCTAACCAAAAGGTTGGCAGTTCGAATCCACCAGGTGCTCCTCAGAAACCCTGTGGGGCAGTTCTGCTCTGTCCTACAGGGTCGCTATGAGTCGGAATCTACTCGACAACAATGGGGCTGGATGGATGGAGTTCAGGTCACCTGAGACATCCTTAGGATACTGAAGGCAAGGAATATGAATACAGAAAACTGCTCGTAAATACTTATTGGCAGCCATACATCCAGTTCCTTAAAGATTTGCTTTTGAGGGTAATATTTCACAAAAGCAGGAACAGTGCTTCTGTGATCCTAGAATATGTAATCTCTGTATTTCCATTATATCATATGGGTATTTTTACAGGCACAGTAATATTAAGATCAAGATGTTTAGTGATTCTAGCAACAAAACTAAATATTAATATGTGGAGTGTGAAACATCATTCTAACACATTGAAAGTGGGTATCTTTGGGTTCTTAGAAAACTGTCTAGTAGTTTTCCACTGTACTGTATTTATTTAACAGAGCCTTTTTATAATACAGTGATACTAATTAATAATTTTTCCACTTCCCAGAGGCTGATCATCGTAGATGTTATATCAGATCACATTATTAATGGTGATTTTATGTTGCATTAGTGGAAATGGATCCTACTGATATACTGCTATTATGGTACAGTTTTTAATTGAAAAAAAAAAAAAAAAGAATTGGCTTTTGTCATAGAATCTGTTGAGCACCCCTACTGTATAAAAACCATAGTATGAGTATACTGGAGTATAAAAATATGAGGCAGAATCTCTCCCCGGGTTCTTTGAACTGATCAAATTATACTTGATTACTAGAACAGTTAAACTTTGATGCTTACTCTCCAAACCAACCTTCAGCAGAGCTCCAGAGTTTCTTCGTGGCTCACTCTCTAGTACAGAATATCTACTTTTTGTCACCTCCCTGTTCCACACAACGAACCCAGCAGGTGACCAGTGTCTACAGTATGCAGTGCAAACTCCCTCTGTCCTCACCACAAATCTCTGATTTGGGAATAGCATACTGAATACATAGGTTGGTCTGTTAAATAGAGTCTGATCCAACATTTTTTTAATCAGTACACTCCATTGATAAAAATTGTTTTGCCTCTTACTAAAATTATTATTGATAGAATTTTTAAGTCCTTTGTGATAGAAAACATTTTAATTTTTTTTTTTTAATTTGAGTAATTGTGGCAGTAATTCAGTGATCTAGCTCTGGTTCTAAGTTAATTCAATATTAACTTTTAAAGTTTCATAAATAAAAAGATATCACACAAAAACACGTAGCTGTAAATGGGAGGAACAACATTATTGGCTGTGCTTACTAAATAGCGATACTCATTTTCTAATCCCCGTCACCCATTGTGAAAAGGCGCTTATTGAAATTTCACTAGTAAATTTCCATCTTCACTGCTGTTAGTCAGCTGCTCTTTCAAGCTAATTGAAAGGTGTTGCAGTTTTAATTTTTAACACATGGGTTAAAAACCCCACTGAAACTTTGTTTAAAAGATTTTTTTCCCCAAGTTTTGAACATTTACACCTAAGATTTTTTTTTTTCCTTTTCCTCCCTAGTGGAACACCTTATGTTGGTTTTGACAGCAAAATCACATCACGATGGAAACATTTCCAAACATCCATTTTCAAAATGCTCTTTCCACAGCCCATGTTTCCTAGCAGTGGTTTTTCTCACTTATTGTTCAAATGCTCTTTTGCCTTAAAGGGTAGATTAAGTATGTTTGTTTTTATAAAAATATCTGCCAGATAGGCTGCTCCTTCAGCTCCTTGTCATGACCAAAAAGAAAAAAGCAGCGTATTTGGAACACTTGTCATTTTGTAAGAGAAAAATGTGCAACTCATCTTCAAGATACACAATTCCTGTAAGTAGTTTGCCATTAGATAACTAGCAAACCTCTCGTGGCACAAAGTATTTTCATGATTATTCCCCTGCTCGTTATAAACCGTTGTCAAGATTTCTACGGTTTATGATAATAAAATCTGTAAATTACTTAGCTGGGGACACATTGACGGAGATAGGCAGCAATAGACTGCAAGTGAATAAAGGAGGAAGGATTCCTCAGGAACCTCCTTCTACTTTTCCCTCAAAACTCCTGGATACCACATGTCAAACAAGTGGGGGTGCCGTTGCTGTTCCGTACGTGAAATACAGTAAAACTTAACATCTTTCTCATTTTGAGATTAAACAGAGAAGTTTTTGACAGTTTCTCCTTGCACCCCAGTGGATGGTTATGTGCTCCCTACTTTGGATGCCAAGGTCTCCACCAGTGGTCCTCAGCTTTGGCTGTACATTAGATTGTCTATGAGTCAGAGTTGACTCAAAGGTAGTGTTTTTTTTTAATTTTAAATGGAGAGCGTTTAAAAACCTTGGCCTCTTTCCAGACTGTAAAGAGTTTGCGCTTGACTGCTAACCTAAATATTAGTGGTTCGAACTCACCCAACAGCTGAGGAGGAACGGCCTGGCAGTCTGCTTTCATAAAGGTTACAGACAAGAAAACCCTATGGGGCAATTCTACTGTGTAACACTTGGGGTCACCATGAGTTGAAATCAACTCAAAGGCAACAAGGTTTTTTTTCCCCACCCCAGACCAATTAAATCAGAGTCTTCGAGGGTGTATAAGTCAGAATCTCCAAGGGTGGCGTCTCTAGGCATCAGTGATTTTTAAATTCCCCAGGTGATTCTAATGTTCAGCCAAGCTTGAGAACTGCTGATTGACATCTGTGCCTCTCGGACTTCAGTGTGCACATAAATCACCTGGGGCTCTTTTAACCTGCACTGGGTCTGCCAAAAAAAAAACCCAAACCCTTTGCTGTTGAGTCGATTCCGACTCACAGCGACCCTATAGGACCGAGTAGAACTGCCCCCATAGAGTTTCCAGGGAGCACCTGGTGAATTCAAACTGCCAACCTTATGGTTAGCAGCCATAGCACTTAACCACTACACCACCAGGGTTTCGGCATCAGGTCTGCAGTGGGGCCCAAAGGCCTGCATTTCTTACAAGCTCCCAGGTGATGGGGATGCTGCCATTCGGTGGCCTCACTTTGAGTACAAGGGCTGCACAAACCCTCCTCGCCTGTCTGGGTTCCATCGTCCCGGGCACTCAGGCCTGCTGGCATGCCACAGAGCTACAGCTGTGTTGAGAAGGGTCTGAAGCTCCTGGATGAGACAGTAATTGCCAGTGTCACAAGGAATTTTACTGTGAACAAAAAACAACGTTCCTTACTTACGAAACCAAGATAGGAGTTAGGTTTGTTCTTGGCCTTTCTACTTTATTTATTGAACAAAGCAGGGATGAGGGCATAGTTTGGGCTTCTCATAGCAAGATGAACTAATGCTGTTGTGGAGAAGCCAGGAGTTCTAGAATGGCTACGTCAAAAAATGTTGAGTTACCAGTATAGGGGAGAGCAGAATAAAAAAGGTACATTACTGATAGTGTTGGTGGGACTTTCTGTTTCATTGGCAGCCCCGTAAGCAATTGTGTACCATCAGGTGTACCATCAGATAAGAATAACAACTTTTTAGTAAAACAAACATATTTATGACTCGAAGGTATTACTTATAGGCTAGGCTGGTATTCACCCACTACACATTTATAACACCAAACCATTATTAAAAATATAAAAAATTAAAAATATTGTAGCTGCTGCCTCAAACTCCTTGAGTGACCCTAGCAGTCCTGGTCCTACCCCAGGATACCCCTGGCCTCCTCATACTCTAGTAGCTGAAAGGTTGATGCCAGGCCTAGCAAGGAGAGTCTAGAGCCCTGCTGTGTTCTGATTGGCCAGTCCTCATGTCATTCCACTGGTATATATTTTTAATTTCTGTCCTGCTTAAGTTTGTTTGTGTAATATAAGGGCAAGGGATCTCAGCCATTATCTAACCCAGTAATTCAGTTACAGAAAGGAACGCCTAACCTGTAAGGTTAAGAGACATCCAAGATCATACCAGAGGCCGAGTCAGGCTTCCCAATGTCCTGAGCAGGACTGTTTCACTTGTCCAGTATTGGCCATATCTTCTTATCCTCATTCTGCTTAGAAAAGTGTTTCTGGACAAGTATATCAAAAGGAAAGACAGTTCACTTTTACTGTAGAAATATTTCTTGAGCTAATCATCAGTGTTGTACTAAAATACAAGAAATATTGGACAGCCCCTGACCTAAAGTACTGTTGTTGGAAATTCCGTACTTACACATAGGGAGCATTAAAAAGCAGTGCCAGGTAATACGTAGCTTGGCGCCCAGTGAGTGTTTTATGAGGACTGTAAATGCCCCTAGAAGGTAAGAATAACTGGGAAGGGCTTAGATGGGGAGGGTGGATACGATTCTGGGAAAACTGAGGCCCCACGGCAAATCGTTCTTCTCCGGATCATAGGTGCAGAGTTAGCTCTGTAATTAGCTTTTGTTCTGTTGGTGACTAATTTCCTTCATAAATGCAAGACTCCTGTGTTTCTTTTGCTGGCTACACACTGAAATTGTTCCTGCTTGAAGTTTTGAATACTTTTCTTGAAGTTTTCCCCTTACACCCTCAAATTTTTTAATCTCTATGCTAATTCATCCTTCTTAAATCTGACATTAATGGAATGGAAAATAAAAGAGAAGAACAAGTTTATAGAATAGTAATTAACCCACGTAAATGATTAAGAAGTTTTTATCTGTATGAGGCAATTATTTTATATATATATATAAAATAATTTAATTATTTTATACTGGTCCACCAACTCTCTTTACCATCCCTTTTTCTTTTTCTCTCCACCCAGTCTTCTGCCTCACAGTAAAAAAATGAATTTTTCTTTAATTCATATTTTCCTAGCAAGAGATCGGTTTAATAAAGGATGTTAAAACTCTAGAAAGGTTGGTATTTCCTACCACCAAGTAAAGGGAGTTTTAAAATATATGTAGGTGGTACCGAAAGGAAGTGGTCATCTTATGCTGTCCACTATACTCCTAGACTGCAAGCCCAGAAGAGGTTAGTAAAAGGTTATCTTTCTTTCTAGTAGTAGTTTCTGTATAGGTTTGTTGGAATGAAGCTCAAAATGTTATTAAAGACGGACTGTAGCTCAGATGACACAGTCAAAAGGAGGTAGGAGCTTGCTGTTGTTAGATGCCATCTAGTGGGTCCCACCTGATAACGACCCTGTGTACAACAGAATGGAACACTGCTTGGTCCTGCGCCATCCTCACAATTGTTGCTGTGTTTGAGTCCATTGTTGCAGCAACTGTGTCAGCCCATCTTGTGGAGGTTCTTCCTCTTTTGCTCTGACCCTCTATTTTACCAAGCATGATGTCCTTCTCCAGGGACTAGTCCTTCCTGATAACATGTCCAAAGTATGTGAGATGAGTCTCACCATCCTTGCTTCTAAGGAGCATTCTGGCTGTGCTTCTTCCAAGACAGATTTGTTCATTCTTTTGGGGCTAAATTTTAGAAATTACAGGAAAGCTTTTCAAAAATAGATATAGAATAGCTAAGAGCCCACAAAAGGGACAATATGCATTTTTATCTTCCTGAGAAAGCACTGCAAGTTCCTAAGTCTTTTTAAGTTACATAAAGATTGGATTTGGTTTTGTTCTGTTCATAATCAACGCCACCAATCACTTTAAACTTCTGTGGAAAGCTTGTCAGAATTTAAGGAGAAGAACACATCTGGATATAATATCTTGTAATATCTTCATGCATGTCTCAGAAAAGGTTTTGGTCAAGTTGTGGTCTTTGCGTGTTTGGAAAACCCAACATTGAGATGAATGCAGTATAACAAGACAAGAGTTTTTCTGTGAAGAAAAAACTTTCATATGTAACTTAAAGTCAACATGCTTCTAAGGGGAAAACGGTTGTAACTGTCAGATAATCACTAATGGTAATTTTAATTATCATATTGTTGTCGTAGTTAATTGCCATCAAGTTGATTCTGACTCATGGCGACCCCATAGGTGCAGAGTAAAACTGGTCCATAGCAGATCACCAAGGGCTGTTTTCTGAGGTTCCTTTAAGTGGATTTGAACTGCCGATCATTCAGCTAGTAGTCTAGCGCTAAACCTTTCCCATCACCCAGGACTCCTACTTATCATGTATAATTCATAATTTAAATAAAAATTTAAAACAGAATTTCCTTAAGTGACAAAACTGATAGTGCCATAGTTTATTTGTAGAAACCACAGAAATTGTTTTATAATTTTGGAACAGATCCTAAAAAGTTGAGAGAGCCCCCAAAAGATTGATTCATTGAATACAAAAAATGTTGGAGTAGTTGTATTTCATTATCATTTCCCTTATATCATACCTGCAGTGCAAACTAAGAATTGCTTCTGTTTACTGAGCCATGATCGTGTGCCTGTAACCTTGCTGTTTTATGCATATTATTACATTTAATCTTTATAGCAACGCTGTGACATAGTTATCATTACCTTTCTTTGGGGATAAGGAAATTGAGGCTTAGAGAGACCCCAAAGTAAATGGGGACGTTGTTTAAACTCAGTATTTGACTCAGGCCCTTATCCACTATGCTTTACACCTTAGGATAGTAATGCCTGCCCCTAACAACCCAAATCACGTTGTAACATTTAGTACCTAAAGCATGCTTTAGTCCCCTTGGTTAGAATAATTGATATGAGAACTCTTAACACCAGCATCCAAAGCTCCAGGACAGTAAACCTTTTTGGCCATGACACGTTAAAATTAAAAAAAAAAAAAAAAAAAAAACCCTGAAAGTGCAAGTTTAACAAAAATTAAATACTGAATTCCTGTTTCTCCACAAAGTTGGTGATAATGTGTGAGTTGTTCAGAAATTTTTGCTGATATTAATCATCCACTATCATGGTCATAATGACATCATAAACCACACAAAATTTGAAAGACACAGATATGCTGGAAAAGTATCAGAATTTACCTCAAAAGTTAGTTGCTGTTTGTAGAAGACTGTGCCCAAAGATGACATTTTAGGATGTATAGCAATAGACAGTACATTCTCATGTCACTTTGTGGAACGTAACTTTTCATTTAGATCAAATGACTTTTTTTCTGAGTTAATTTAACTCGTTTTTTTTATTCCAGGTTTTCTTATACATGTGCAAAAATGCAGCAATAGCTAATATGTTAACTCAGCAGAGGAAAAATCTTGCAAACACTTAAGTGATTTGATTTGTTTTTTCACTTTATTTTATGGAATTAAGGTTAAGCTTGTGGAAGTTGATTCCGATAAAGGTAAAACATCTAATGTTATTTCGAATGCTATAGTAAATGCAGTTTTAAATGTCAGTGTTGAAGATAAAAGCATTTTTTGTGCTAATGTTATGAGTATAGTTTTTGAGGGAACACTGTGTCATAGTAAAACACTGTATGTATTAAGAAATCCATGGAGCAGAAATGTACTTGGGATTAGTTCTGGTTCACATATGTCACAACTGTGTCCAAACAAGCTGCAGGAAACTATCTTAAATTAGAAACTGTTGTTAGAATCAATGAACTTCAAATTTTGTGATGAAACTAAAGTTGGATTTGGTAGGAGGTACTTTTTCTCTTTGTTGTCCTTTACCATGGGGTTTTAGAAATGTCTGAGCTTTTGAAGTACTACTTTAGAAATCAACCTGTTTGCTAATACCCATTGCCACTGAGTCAAATCCAACTCATGGTGACCCCATATCTTACAGAGTAGAACTGCTCCGTAGGGTTTTCTTGACTGTAGTCTTTATGGAAGCAGATCACCAGGCCTTTCTTTGATAACACCACTGAGAGGGTTCAAACCACCCACCTTTAGGTTAGTAGTCAAACACAAACCATTTGTGCCACCTAGTGACCTGTTTGCCAATAGTACTAGACTTTCAAAAGGCTTGTCCCATAAATTTTGAAGTTGAAAATCTTTAATCAAAGTATTTAACAAATGAATTTCCCAAACATTTCAGCATGTGATACTTACGCAAATCAAAATTATCGGAGACAAAGCTTGCCAACCAGAAAACATTGACATTTTATACATATTAAATGTTGAGAACACAAAAGATTAGGGTTTGATTGCGTTTCGGAATATCTTGATTGGTGGGGAAAATCTTTTGATGAAGCTCCTTTTTGTAATTTGATAAATTTATATTATGAAACAAAATGAAACGAATTTGAGAAATCCTCTGATTTTGCAACATCTAAATTTGGCAAAGCATCCCAAGAATCATACATAAAGACGTCTTACTTGATGAATTTTGTCTTATAAAAGTATTTGTGAAAGAATAGTATTATGAACTGAGATAAGAAGATAGTTTCTACGAAAATATTTGAACTGAAATATTTATATATTTTCATTCAAAAAACAAGACAGAATAAGAATACCTTCAATTTAACAAATTGTTCAGAATGTCTCAGGTACCTCAGCCCTCAGAGAGAGAGTATTTGTGAATTAAGAATATGAAGGTCTACAGAGAAGGAATCAGTTGAAAATGTTACAGTTTCTACTTTATCAACATAAAATGCAATTTTGAAGAATATTACAGGCAATTTTATGAAATATTAAACATAATATATCCAGTTGAAAAAGAATAGTCATCTGAAAGATGTCAGTGACACAAAATTAGAAATAGATATGGCTGAGATTATGACTAAAGTACAAGAAAAATTCTTCTGCTTATGTAGTTTTTTAAACTTTATATGGATTTTGAAAAATTTTTAGAACTTTATATTTGGAAATATTTTTTAAATAAAACTAACAGTAAAATGGATTTGTTGGTCAATAAATAAAAATTCGAAACATATAACAGTAATTATTTTTAGTGGCCTTTTTCATACTCAAAAGTGTAATGGTGTAGTTTGTAAATTATATCTTCACACTCTGTTATAGATTGAATTGTGTCCCCAAAAAGATATGTTGAAGTCCTAACTCCTATACCTGTGACTGTGACCTTGTTTGGGGAAATAGTATTTTTCTTTTCAAATTACCAGCTAAGTTAAAGAAGTCCTACCAGAGTAGACTGGGTTCTAACCCTAATCCCTTCAGTGGCGATAGAAGAACAGAGAGGGAAATAGAAACACACAGGGAGAAGACAGCTCGTGAAGATCCCTCTACAAGACAAGGAAGGATCTTCCGTAGAGTTGGTGGAGAGAGAGCACATCCCTGCCAACACCCTGAATTCAGGCTTCTAGCCTCCAGAACTGTGAGAAAATAAATTTCTGTTCTTTAACACCACTTATTTTGTGGTGTTTTGTTATGGCAACCCTAAAAAACTAAGACACATACCACGTACAAATGACTTTCTTATTCCACAAACCAAGAACCAAGCCAAACCTGTTGCCATCGATTGACCTCGACTCTTGCTGATCCTATGTGTGTGTGAGTAGAACTTTGCTCCATAAGATTTTCAGTGGCTGATTTTTCAGAATTAGATCACTAAGCGTTTCTTTCGAGATGCGTCATTTTAACCAATGTTTTCGTTAACAACCGAACACTTAACTCTTTACACCATGCAGGGTTTATTTATCGTATTTTATAATCATGCTGAAATTTGCATTTCTACTCTAAGTGTGATATTTCTTGTGACGAATTATATAACTTACTATTTACCAAAAAAAAAAAAAAAAAACAGTCTGATGGGATGTGGGTTATCTGATTTCCCTTCTCTTCTTCCTACATGGTTCTGAGTGTTGCATTGCCCTTTTACAACAGAGAAGTAGGTGACCTTGCTGTTGCTTCTTTTTACGTTTTTACTGATGAAACAAGTTTCTTGCTGTTTGAATTAACAAAACAAAACCCATTGCCTTGGAGTTGATTCCAACTCATGGTGACCCCATGTGCTACAGAGTAGAACTGCTCCATGGGATTTTCTTGGCTGTAATCTTTATAGAAGCAGATTGCCAGGGCTTTCTTCCATGGTACCACCAACCTTCCGATTAGTAGCCAAATGAAAACCGTTTGTGTCACCTACCTCCGGTGAATTAAAGACTTGAATTTAAATCTTTAAGGTGTTTTAAAAGCCCCTTTCCTCCCTAGGATTTGGGAAGAATAAGCCTTTCACTTTCAGTCCTCCTGAACAGTCACTTAAATGTCTGAAGCTGTAGTGTTCAGGTTTGAAGCTGGAGGTCCCAGAAAGGGCATCTAAGGCCTCCCTCCATTAAGGAGTGTATTCTTTTTTTTTTTTCTTTTTTTTTTTAACGCTTTATTTTAAAGTCTGCCAAGCTGAGCAGGGGAGTCTTCTTTATCTGTCTTTCCTGTTGTCAAACAAAATAAATTCCCCAACCAGCAGCAACATATTCCTCTGGTTAATACAGTTGTAGAAGCACAGACATTACAAAGGAGCTAAAGTGATTAGGTTTTTTCTGAGGCGTAATATCAGGAAATGAACCACATAGACTATGTGGTCTCAGAAATGAAAATGATGTGAATCCACAAAGCAGGCAGCTACCTGTTATGTCAGAGTGGGGGAGAATCACTCAATTCATTTTTTCATTTGTGTAAAATCAACCACCAGTTGGTTGTTGGGGGTCTGTCTCTAGTCAGTGTTCTTCAAAATGTGATCCATGGGACCACCAGCCCCATGAACTGAGCTCACTGAAGGGCATAAAAGGCTTCCAGGATCAAACAAGTTTGGAAAATAAAATAATATCTCCAGCCCTAACCCATGCTTGTGGATTCCTAGCATCTTACCTTATTAAAGGTTCTGAATTTTGCAGAGCAGACACCAGTTTAACTTTTTTATAACCATCATTTTCCACACATATTCACTTCGACATCAGAACTCATTTTTTGAATAAACAGCCAAGAAAATCTCTAGAAACTAGTGTTCCCCAAAATATTCTTTAAAAGCACCAATACTGGTACACCTATTTTTTTAATCTTCATAAATATACATATTTTAAAAAGATTCTCCCTTTCCAATTTTTTCTTTATCACTCTTTGTATAAGCTCTTTGAAAAGAATCTGGTTTTATGTGTACATATAGTATTCATAAATGCACACATGTACCCATACTGTGATATCACCATCATAATCGTGAACGTGTTAATTGCTGTGGTGTCAGCTCCAGTTCATGGCAACTGCATGTACGACAGAATGAAACTTTGCCCAACCCTGCACCATCTTCACGATCGTTATACTTGAGTCCGTATTTGTGATCACTGTGTATTTTGAGTGTCTTCCAACCTAGGAGGCTCATTTTCCAGCACTGTATCTGACAATATTTTGTTGTGATCCATAGGATTTTGACTGGCTAATTTTTAGAAATAGATTGCCAGGCTGTTCTTCCTAGTCTGTCTTAGTCTGGAAGCTCTTCTGTAACCTGTCCCTCGTGGGTGACCCTGCTGGTATTTGAAATACTGGTGGTACAGCTTCCAGCATCACAGCAACACACAAGCTACCACAGTATGACAGGCTGACAGGTGAATAGTGGAATCATGAAGGCAGTAAGTAGCCATTTCAAAGGGTGCAAAATTTTATATCGCAACCCAAGATTTTACAGACCTTGACCAAAGAAGTCAAAATTCTTTGTAATGGAACCATGTAATTAATTACATCAGTCGACACATTCTTTGGAACTGTTTGGTGTGTATTATGCCATGCTGCATCAAGCGTCTGACCTACAGTGTCATTGTTCCTGATAATTATGACAAGGCACACAGAGTTGGAAAAGGAAAATGGTGAGCAAAGAACAAAATAGAAAAACATTTACATGGAAAATTACAGTGGTTGGGCTAAGAAAGAAATTGAATTTTTTAAAAGAAAAAGTATGTTCTAAACAATAGAGGTTCATTTCCTCCACCCAAAAAGGAATCTACAATGTCAGAATAATCAAATACAGCCATATTATGAAGGGGAAAACAAAACAAAACTGAGGGAGAAATATATTTCCAGGAAATGTGTTGTTTTTTGTGGGGGGTGGGGTAGGGGAGGGGGACAGTTTGCCTTATAATTATCGATCGCCTTGGTGAATATTGTAATGGAGATAAAAATTAAAAGTCTAATGATAGAAAAGCAATAATGGGATAATAATTCATAAAATCTTAATGACAGTAGAGTAATATGTGACAGTTTCATAAACTTTTTTGTCTAATGTGTTGATATCTAGAATATTTTGTTTAACAGAAATCTTCTGCTTTGTCAATGGCTAGTGTATTACCTGGAACCCTGGTGGTGCAGTAATTAAGAGCTCAGGCTGCTAACCAAAAGCTTGGCAGTTCGAATCCACCAGCTGCTCCTTGGAAACCTTATGGGGCAGTTCTGCTCTGTCCTGTAGGGTTGCTGTGAGTCGGAATCAACTCAATGGCAATGAGGTTTTTTCTTCCTTCTTTTTCAGTGCTTCACCCGACACATGGTAAATAAATATTTGTTGAAATATTTATCATCAGTGGTAATTTTGAGGTACCACAAGATTTCATAGTAATCATAATACTTGTATTAGGCATTTTACTGACATCTTTTTTAATTTTCCTAATGTCCTTACAACAAATTATTATTCCCATCATATAGATGAGGAAACTGAGGTTCAGGAAGGTTGAAGAGCTTGCCTAAAGACACAGGGCTGGTATGTAACAGAGCTACGATGGACGCCTCGTTTGATCTCATGCTATTCCTCTCTCGTACTTTCTCTTTGCTGCTGTGGCTCTCTGAGTTACCCAGTGAGAGACTCAGTGATCTCCATCTACTGCAGAGGTTGTTAGAAGCAACATGGGAGGAGGGCAAAGAACCATCACCAGTAGATCCCTACGGTTCAAGGCTTCCACACACGGGATTTATGGTCTTCACCAGGGACTTCAAAGGCCTTTGTGACGTGGTCGTTTGTAATTTTGCTGAGCCACGAGTTTGTATCATAAGTGTGGTGAGGCTGTTCTGTGGATATGAGTCACTCGAAAGTGAAGCCAGCCACAGCAGCTCAGTGTAACTTTGCTGTTCTTTGTCGGTCATGCAGTAATGCTCATAAAGAGATACATCATTGACAGCAACAACTGTTGCTCTGTGTATAATGCACCTGAAAGAAAGCCAGCTGCTCCCATTGTGTGAGGAAGCCAGAGAAGGTGAAGCAGTCTAAGAAATGACAGTTCTTGTCCAAGTTTTCTGTAGAAAATTTTAGACTAAGGGGTGTTTGCAAATTTGAGGACTAAGCGATCCAATATCTAGTAAGGGCCTCCAGAATGTTGTTATCACACTTGAGGAAATTAAGGCTTGAGTGACTTGCTTAAGGTCACAGAAGCTAGATGTATGTACCACAGTTATGTTTTCTGTGCTGTTTTTTCTTTTTAAATAACTAGTAGTTCTTTTGTGTGTCAGGCCCTGCTTTTAAGCATTTGACATGCATTCTTTTATTCAGTCCTCTAAGATAAATACTGTTATTATCCCCATTTAACAGATTAGGAAACTGAGGTTTAAAGAAGTTAAATAGCTTGCCCGTGGTCACACGCAGCCAGTACATGGTAGAGATGGGATTCTAACACAAGCAGTCTGATCTTGGGTTCCATCATTTTATCCTGTACTTCCTTTTTGAGCAGAAAAGGAGCCCTGGTGGCGTAGTGGTTAAGCATTGGGCTGCTAACCAAAAGGTCGGCAGTTCAAACTCACCAGCCCCTTCGAGAGAGACAGATGTGGCAGTCTGCTCCTGTAATGATTTACAGCCTCGGAAATCCTATGGGGCAGTTCTACTCTGTCCTTTAGGATGGCTATGAGTCGGAATCGACTTGATGGCAGTGGTGGACCCTTTGAGCAGAGGAGAACAGAAGTGAGGCTGGGATTTTTCTCACTGTTTATTTAGGAGTCTGCAATTTTTTTCTTTAGTATCAAATGCTAAGATGGAAATAAGCACTGAAAAAGTAGTAAGATGGGAGCCTTGATTCAGAATTAAAGCAGAGTCTGGCAGTGATTCCAACTTTTCCTAATTCAGAGGTCCTCTGTGTGCGTTGGGTATCCCTTCAAAAAGAGCGAGCTTAATGAGTTGAATATTTACATCTAAAGACTTCAACAACTGTGGAAGTTGACATTTGGTTTTATGTTTCTGGAGTGTAATAACCGGAATAGGTATGACATTCTAGCCTAAAGCAGCCTTGAGCTGTTAATTATAGTCCTTGAAAATCCTTCCAAAGTGACTATGAATTTTTTTTTTTTTCAAATTCATCTGCAGCCTTCAGTCTTCTGTGGGCATGGTAAGACCTACTATGGTGGAAACTACATTCCTCCTTCTCTTTGCAGAAGCAACCATGGAAATATCCATGCATCTCAGATTTACATGAATTTTAGGTCCACAAAATCATGAAAACAAGACATTACCTCATTTGCACATCTTGTGGTGTTCATGTGGTCTTTCGCTAGATCTCTGCCCAAGTTCCTGAGATCAGCTCCTTAGTTTTCACAGTGTTCCCTGTAAGGCTTGCCACCGTTTACTAAGAATTGTGAAAGCTAGCATTCATCATTAAATATTTCCATCTAGTGTGCTCAGTGTAACTTAAAATGAAAAAGGTGTTTTACATTTTGTATATATGATTAATTAACTCATACGTGTTTTGCTTTTTTTCCCACAATGTTCAAAATAAAAGAGAGAGTCAATTGCAATTGAATTGTTATTTGTAATATTATTAGAAGTGACTTCTTTTCCTTTCATCAAAGTTAGTCTTTTTCATTAGTAATTATTTAATGTAATTACTTTTGATATTTACTACTGTAAACATTTAACATTTGGGCAAGTAGAAAAGGTCTAATTCATCTTCCTACTCTAGTATACTGAAAAATATTTCTTCCCATACAGAGTTTTTTGTTTTTTGTTTTTTTTTAAATGAGAGGATTACATCTCCGTTGAGGACATATATATATATATATATATATAAGCAATTTAAAATTTCTGTGTATATTTTGTAAAATATGGTCATGCTTTTAAATAACCTAGAGACCTGAGATGAAAGCTCTTACATAAATGCAAATTATGGTTCATTATATTTAAATGCCATTTTCTAAAACAGCAAGGATGGAGTTAAACAGTGATGCTCAGGAAACAATAAAAGTGACTTAGAAATTCCGACCTGGGTGAAGGCAACGTGGGGATCTGTGTGTTTTTGAGGTGATATTCTTTCATAGGTGGTGGAGGCTGACAATTCTGAGTTACAGGTTTATAGCTGAGACTAATACTACAACTTTCACTATGAAGGTTAATTTAAATTAAGAGTCAGCGTGAAACTTTCTAGTTTTTTCACAAAGGGAAGTGCTGTGTTTCTTTTGTCCTCTGAGTTTTTGTTCATGCTCTTCCTTCTTGGAAGCATTAACCCTCTTCACCCCCACCTGCCAGCGAAATCCTTTGTCCTCTCTGACATGGAGTCCTCACTGAGCTCTGCTCGCTCAGTCCCCAGGTAGCTCATTTAGGTGCTCGCTGTGTTCTGCCGTGTTGTCAGGTATTGTTTTAAATAGTGAGGTCTGGTCTCACCAGATGATACTGTATGCTCTTAGAGGGACCATGTCATAACTCCTTGGTGCTCTCTGCATTGTAGATGTGTTTATTATCATACATATGAGACCTTAGATGATGTGATCCAATTGCTTCATCTTATGGACAAGGAAAATTAAGTTCTAAAAAGGTATAGTAGTTTCTCCTAAGGGTTGTGATTAGTTAGTATTATGGCTAAAGCCAGAACTGGAAGTTAGATGCCGAGATGTTCAGCTTAGTACAATTTCCATTCTTCCTTTTGTCCTTCATTCATTCAACGGATATTTATTGTGCATCTACTGGGTGGCAGATGCTCTGTTAGGCCAGTGTTGAGCGTGTCTTTCAACTTATACTTTGATTGAGGAGGGCGATCTTAACAAATATCACACAAATAAATGTGAACTGACTTCTGAGGTGAGTGCTACCAGGGATGATGTAGGACATAATGGATGGAAGACTTCCTTGAGAAACTAACTTTGAATCCTGGGACTTAGCATCATGTTTATATATACTTTTTAAATGTAATTAAATATGACAGATATTTATTGTATACTCTTTCTATACTGGACCCCAAAGAAATTAGAGTCAGTAAGCCATAGCTCCTTTCCTAAATATAGTCTGGAAGAGGGACATGTGGAAGTTCCGTGGTTCAGAGGGCACAAGGATCACTGTGGTTTTTTGTTTTTTTTTGGAGAGGAGGAAAATCAGGAAGATTTATAAGAGATGGCATATAATACAGCCCCTGAACAAAAGCCAAATAAGGTATGGAAAGAAGCGGGAAGGCGTTTCAGGTGTAAGGAAAAGCAAGTAGAAATAGACCGAGATAGGAAATTATGGGAGTTTTCAGGCAGTGGAAAGTAGTCTTACTTTACAGGAACAGGCTCTTCGTGCAAAGTAGCAGCTTTATGCACTGTTGAGAATGTTGTCTTTATTCAGATGCCCTTACAGTCAACTGGAATTAAAGATGGAAATACAAATAACCCTCCCTGTTCTACTTCCAACCACATAATCCTCAGCTTTGTTTGCTTGCCATCCATATGGACTGTTTCCCTTGGGCAGGCACTATGTCTAACTCTGTGATTGGTGTATTGCCTCGTACCTCACCGGGATCCAATAAACATTTAATCATAATAGTGAAAAGTGTCTGGTATGTTGAAACTGTTTTCTCTGGCAGAAGCTAAGTGCTCCAGAAACAGAGTACCTTCCAAATTACATGGTTGGCCTCGTTGTGAGTATCAAATTCATTTTAGAAAAACTACCTACACTAACATATAGCTATTACCCAATTCAGACAGAGATCTCTAATCATTTTTCCCTATGGATAATAGTTTGTCTAAATATTTTTGTGGAAAAGGGCTGGAAAATTATTCATGATCATGAGTTAACCAGTGTCCAGCTGCTGTGTTCCAAGTTACATATAGAGTGTAGTACTATGGGTCAAGCTTATTAGGGGAGCAAATGAGTAAGAATCTTTTAGAGCAAGTATTGCAAATTAGAGGCCCACAGTTCAGCTCAGGCACAAATATGCTTTATCTTGCATAAGGTTGCCAAGATTTAAAATTAGGGATATTACACAGAAAAATCCCTATTTCTAACTTCCCTTGAATGATTGAAGGATCTGGCCGTGAGGGGCCTATATTCCCAATGTCAACAGTTGGTTGGAGCTAAATAGCATCTGTTCTCCTTAGTTAGGGCGTGTATTTCTCAGTGTGCCACAGTCCCCATCACTCCCTAGTGCCTATCCAGCCTGTTTTACTAATTTCCATACTCTGCTGGCCTTTATGAACCATCTTTTTTTTTTTTTTTTTTTTGGCTTGTTTTTTATTGTGCATTAGGTGAAAAATTACAGAGCAAATTAGTTTCCTATTAGATAATTTGTATGTAAGTGTTCATGACATTTGTTTCATTCCCCACAACGTGTCAGCAATCTCCCTTAACGCCCTAGTTTCCTTGTTTCCTCTTGTTCTGACTTTCTACCCCTTCCTGGCTTCTCACCTTTGCTTTTGGGAAAATGGTGCCCTTTTGATCTTGTATAATTGATTGTTCTAAGGAGCCTGTTCCTCTTGGGTGTTATTGTTTATTTTATGGACCTGCCTATGGTTTGGCTGAAAGGTGGTCTCTGAGAATGGCTTCATTTCCAGTTCAGAAAGGTGTCTTAGGGCCATAGTCTCGAGGGTTCCGCCAGTCTCTGTCAGACCAGTAAGTCTCATCTTTCTTGCGAGTTTGATTTTTTGTTTTATAATTTTTCTCCCACTCTGTCCAGGACCCTCTGTTGTGATCCCAGTCAGAGCCATCAGTAGCAGTAGCCAGGTACCATCTAGTTCGGTCTCAGGGTTGTGTAGGCAGTGATTCATGTGGTCTGTTCATCCTTTGGACTAATTACTCCCTTAAGTCTTTGGTTTTCTTCACTTCCTTTCTGGACGGTAAGAGACGAATAGTTGTATCTTAGATTGGACCATCTGTTAATGACCCCTGCTTTGGAATGACCGTTGCCTTTATGAGCCTTTTCTCACTAACCTTCAATAGCAATTCTGTGGCCAACCAGGCAATTAGATTATAATCATAACAACTTACTTCTGTGTGGAGCTTTATCGTTTGCAGTGGTTCTCAAATGTTTGCGTGCATCATAATCATCTGGAGGAACTCTGAAAACGGGTTGCTGGGCCCCACTTCCAGAGTTTCCTATTCAGCAAGTCTGGGATGGGATCCCAGGATTTGCATTTCTAACAAATTCCCAGGTGATACTGATGCTGCTGGTTTGCAGACCACCGTTTGAGAACAGCTGACCTACAATGTTATTACTGATTTGTACAAATCCACATGAGGTAGATGGGGAAGCCTGTTCCCCACTAGGAAATAATGTTTGGAAAGGTTAAGCGGCTCACCCAGGATCACAAGGCTGTTAAGAAGCAGAGTTAGATCTGGATCTATTTTGTTCAACATAATCAGAGTCCACCAGGCCGGAGCCCAGGCTGCTGCTCTGTGAACTTCTTTGGCGCTTACTTCCATGTGGAAGCTCCCACTGATCATTAAGATGAAACGTTTATAGAAAACATTTAGAGAGAAGCACTTTGCTCTTATTCATTCAACAGATGTTTATGGTGGAGGGGGGAGGGCACTGTGTGTCTGGCCTTAAGCCATGTTCACCTCTTTGTTAGCTAGCTTGACAGCAACCCTGCAGGGTAGGCACGCCCTGCTCACCCGTTCTCACAGATGTGACCCTGTAATAATACAAAAACATAATAATTATTAATGCTAATGTTTAATAATACTAGTAATGGGTATGAAGGTACACAGACACACACGCACACAAAAGAAGCAGAGTCAGATTTGAAACCAGGTGTTTGGAGTATATCCAGCAGGAAATTCCCCCTCCTACCTCCTGCTCCCTAGGAAGCACGTAAATCATGAAAAAAAAAAAAAAAAATTGGCATAGCGACACTTACGAAATTACCTTGCAGGGGAGGGCAAGGTTGGCGGAACAACGGTAGAAGGTGTGTGTTATTTGTATAAAAATATAATACAATAGAGGTAGGGCCCTACCTGGGGTAGGAATCAGGGACAGCACTCCAGGCTGGTAAGATCGCTGGTAGGATAACAAGGCAGATTTCCTGGTCAGGGACTAAATACAGAAAGCAACTACAGGGATCCATTTTCCAAGATTAGGGTGTAGGGTGGAGCTAGTGCTTCTCAATTACTGGACCTGACTTTCAAGGTCAGAGTACAACTAGCAAGAAGGGTGATATATTCAGTCTCAGTGTATTGGGCTTCTTAAAACCTTACTTAAGTTAAAATTAGTTTTTGAAATGGGGCCTTCTCCTCTTAAGAGAAGAGAAGGAAGGTAAAGATTGGGAACCAGACAGGGTCTAACATGGATGAAATTTATTGAAATTATATCTGCCGAAAATTCCAGGATGTGAATACTGAGGCCATCGTTTGATCATGATAGCCATTCACTAACCAGCTCAGAAGTTTGTAGTTCTGTACAAAATCAGGATAAATTATCAGCCATCTGGCTCTAATTTCCAAGGTAATTAGTTATTATGTTTATTTGCATATTTATACACATGTGTAATTTGCATATATATTATATTCCATGAAACCTGGTTTGACTGAGATTATTAGGCAGTGGTGTATTCTGCTTAATTTGAGGGTTGACCATAAAACATTTTTATTTCAATCTTATTGGAAAATGTTTTTAAAATTTCTTTACCCCTTTCCTTGGAGCCCTGATGGCACAGTGGTTAAGAGCTCAGCTGCTAATCAAAAGGCTGGCAGTTCAAATCCACCAGTAGCTCCTTGGAAACCCTATGGGGCAGTTCTACTCTGTCCTATAGGGTCGCTATTAGACATAATTGAATTGACGGCAATGAGTTTGGATTTTTGGGTGTTTTACCCCTTTCCTTACATTTTGTAAATGTAGTATAATGAAGATGACAAAGTTCTGTTTCATTGTTTAAAAAGCCAAATAGGGTTCTCAATCCAATAATGTAGATAATGAAAATATAAAATAAGTGTGTAGGAAGTTGGAGTATGTGGAAGCAGGAGTGGGGATTGTTATTGTTGTTCAGATTAAATCATCACTATTTTTTTTCTATAGTTTTATACCTTATCCTAAAAAATGAACTGTAGAAACTAATCCTGATTGGTTGAGTTTTGGCAAATACACTTAACACTCATGCGCTGAGTACATGTTGTGTTTGATTATAATGAAGTGTAAGCATGGAGGAATTGTCATTTTTCCCTTTAATAATATTAATTGTTCTAGGAATATGAGGTTGTTGGGTGCCACTGAGTCCATTCCAACTCATAGCGACCCTATAGGACAGTGTAGAACTGCCCCATAGGGTTTTCAAGGAGCGGCTGGTGGATTTGAACTGCCGACCTTTTGGTTAGCAGCTGGACGATGATAATCATCTAAAAACAGTCTTATGTTTAGCATGACTTGCTCATTGTTCTCTAGGGAGCTGAACACTGTTTTCCTAAATCACCTTTAAGTAGCTTCAAGTTTTACTCTAGAGGGAAAGATTTAGGACTGAGTTCTCGCCTACAAGCAAAACAAAACGAACAAACACTCCCCCTGCCCCAAAGCATTACTTTTTTATTAACCAGTTTGAAAAGATAATACCTGAATTGTGCAAAATATAATGTGCAAACCAAAGACAATTTTCAGTGACGGCAAGAGAATTAAAACAGCTTTATTTATTTGTTTCAAACAGGCCCATGCACAATTAGTTCGAGAAGTTGATGTGGAGAAAGTGTCTGCTTTTGAGAGCCCGTACGTAGATGCAATAAAGAGTTTATGGAACGATCCTGGAATCCAGGAGTGCTATGACAGACGACGAGAATATCAGTTATCTGACTCTACCAAATAGTGAGTATTCATCCTAGTGACCCTGTGAATCTTTCTCTTTACTCTCTTTCCACCTGGAGGTTCTCTGTGATTATCATAATCCAGTATTCTGTGCTGTGTACATAGTATCTGATCCACACTTCAAATTGGGAAGTATAGATATTAAACTTGTGCCAATCCTTAAATCTAGTGACTGACATCATGAGTCAGGAAGAATATTAATTTTCTGTTTTCTGCTTGAAAAACAAACTGAGGATTCTAAGGAATCTGATTCCGCCAACCTGTCTCTTCCCCCCAAATTGCAAAGTAGTGATTCTCAAACACATAAAACACCTACACACACATTAGAAACTACAAACAAAAATGTGCTTGATTATGGCTTCTTCAAACATGAGACTTCCTAGTCTCCAGTTTTCAGATGCAGAACCTTGACTGTTTCTGAGAGGCCACTGTTATATTGATGGATAGGTTTTCCTTTGCTTGAAAGTTGTGTGTGAGTCTAATTATACATGCATTCCAGAATTATTTTGTGAGCTGTCAATCAAAATCGTGTCCTGGGAATGCTTTGCATCTTAGAGAGATCTGTTAGTTCTCTAGATTAAATCTGGCCTCATGGAAAGAAAGTAAAGATTTGGCAATGGTCAGATTAATGTAATCAATGTAGTCGGCAATCTAGATAACCAGGCGCCTGAGAAATGGATTTTTTTGTAGTATGTAGCCAGATTTCTGTCTACATTAATTATATTAACCCAGCATTTGCCTCCTCTTGTTTTGGTTCTGGGCAGACAGAAGAATGGGTGGAAAATATTCAGCAGCCTTAGGCCAAGTACATATGATAAAATGACCCACTGGATAAGAGCAGAGCCGTGGGGAAAAGAAGCCCTCACAGGCTCACTGGCCTCGCTCAGTAGTGCATTGGAGATCTAAGAGCTATGCAGCTGTTTTTTCAAAAGCTGACCATGCTTTTACTCTAGTTCCAGTCATTTGTATAAGATAAGTTAGAATTCAAGCCAGCCACAGAAATGTTGCTTGGTCAAAATGTTTCTTGTATTCTTGTGGTAAATTTGAATGACATAATTCTGGAATGTGAAATAGAATGCCCAGGAGCACCGCATCTGTCATAATCTTAACTCCCATTAGCCCCCTTGTCTGCCTGTAAAATACGTGCTTTACTCACTCTTTGTTTTCTTTTTCCTTCCTCCACACCTTCACATTGCTCTTTTTATTCCTAGCCTTTCTCTTCTGCTGTTCAGCCTGCCTTCCTTTATCTTTTACTTCCTTTCTGCTTCTTTCTCCTTGCCCCCTTCCTTGTCTCCCTCCTGAGTTCCTACTATGTAAGTTTCTGAGGATACAAAGATGAAAGGATGCATTCCACTCTCGTCTGTTCCGAATTCTGCCCCCTCAACCTTTGACCAGTTGTCTTTCTTTCCTTCCTGTCCCCTCTGTCCTTCTTTTTCCTCTGCTCTTTGAAATTTCACCTACCACCCCATGTTGCTGGTGTGTTTTATCCATCATTCCCTGTTCCTGCTCATTATGTCTTCTCATCTCTGCTAGTTTATCCCTTCCGCCCTCATCTTTGAGTCTCTCTGGTTCTCCTTCAACCCCTTTCTACTTCTCACTTTGCTACTAGCCCTATCTAATAAATCCTCTCCCTCTCATCTTTTTTCTTCTGTCTTTTTACTTTTAACTTAAATCCTGTCTCTATCCCTTTCCATTTTTTCTATTCCTTACCTGTTCAGCTGTAACAATTCTCCCTACAGAGACATCTTGCTATTGGGGAATCAGAGCACCATTGTCTAATAATTGTCTGCTTACCAGGGTTAAGACTCCCCATTAGGGACCTGTTTTGCCTTCTGCTCCTGGGGAGAGACCCTCAGAGAGATTCCTGTTTGCACAGAGGACACTTGTATCAGCTCCTCTGAACGCATTCCTGAAACAAGGCTCCATTCCTGGTGACATTCCCTCAGTTTAGATTTGTGGATTTCTGGACAAACATGTACTCATTAATTGGTATGAGAATTGTATGCTGCCATATCTACTTGCTTTAGGGTAAAGAGCTAAACAAAACAGTTTCTCCAGGCCCCTGCTAGTGCTGTGATTCTGGGAAAGCCACCATCTTAGAATCTGTCGGTAAAGGCTGAGTCCGCCATAGAAGTACATCCGCTCTTTGAGCACATCCCTCATGATAAAGCCTGTCCAGGTTGTGGGGCACCTGAGACGTGCCAACTGCAGCCTCTTCAAATGAGTAGTCTTTAAATACCTCTACCTTCACCTAGTGGGGATGGAAAGAAATCTGTTTTCTAAATTAAGAATATATGTGGATATGTGTTTATGCACATATACCTAATTCTTTTTTAACCCTATTTTTTTGCTAAAGTAATAAAGTAAATTATTTATCAACATGTCCTTCTACCCCTAGACATTTCCATATGCATGCCTTTAAAAAACAGTATTTTCCTACATGGTAAATAATACAATATTTCACCTAAATTAATAATCAGGGCTTTTTATCATTCCGTATCCAGTTCATATTCAAGATTCCCAGATTCCTTCAAAACGTCCTACAGAATTGGCCGGTTTTAGGACCACACGTTGCATCTGCTTGATATGTCCTTTAAGGTTCTTTTAATCTAGCAGAGTCTCACTTTGTATTCCTTCTGGATTTGCTGGGTTGCTTCTGTTGTAGTATAATTTAGCTTGGCCCTCTATCTCTTAAATTTATTATAAACTGGAAGTTAGATTTAAAGACTTGATTAGGCTCAGGTTAAGCATTTTGACTTAAATGCATTATAGGTGGTGGTGTGCACTTAGTCACATCAAGAGATACCAGCTATATCAGGTGGACCCATCACTGGTAAAGTTAAGATTCATCACAGTATTAGGGCAATGACATCCTCTCTTATTAAGTTATATTTTTCCTCTTGCCACCAAAAACAGTCTGTATGGTGTTACTTTGCTACTGCATGATTTCCAGTTCCCCACCAAGCCTTCACCTAATGGTTTTAGTTCCAGTTGATAATTCGTGATCTGAATTAATAATTCCATTAACCAAACCCGAAGCAAACCTATTGCCGTCAACTCATAGCGACCCTATAGGACAGAGTAGAGCTGCCTCATAGAGTTTCCAGGGAGCGGCTGGTGGATTTGAACTGCCGACGTTTTAGTTAGCAGAGGAGCTCTTAACCACTGCACCATCGGGGCCTCATAATTTTATTAGGATTTATAAAATAATGATTTCCTATTTTTATGAGTTGGTCTACGTTTATTAGCTGGCATTCTTCTGTAGGAGTCCCTGGGTGGTGCAAATGGTTGACATGCCTGGCTGCTAACAAAAGGTCGGAGGTTTGAATTCACTGAGAGGGGCCTCGGAAGAAAACCTGGTGATCTACTTCTGAAAAATTAGCCATTGAAAAACCTGTGGAGCACAGTTCTACTCCGACACACATAGGGTTGCCATGAGTCAGAATCAACTCTGTTTTTTTTTATTCTTCTGTAAAGGAGAAGGTTCTCTCCTCAGCTGGTCACCCTGAAATATAATTCTTACTAGAAAGGTGTATGTTTCATTGTTTTTGTGTAAGTAATTTGTTACATGGATGAAACATAAGATATAATTTGTCATCCAAACCAGTACACTTTGTGAAGAAGGGATTGCTATTAATAATTACACTGAAATAGCAGACATAACCTGGGAATCTCCCGGACTAGCAGGGGCATTTGGCCACCTTAACTAACTGAAACAAGGGAGCACGCTTCTTCTTTTTTTTTAATCTTTTTCATTTTTCTCTAGAAGGTTCTGTTTACTTCCAGGGGAATAGAACCAATTTACTCCTGCCAGTTAGGTAAGGGGTTGTTTGTGGAAACCTGCATTAGCAGGCCCCATGTTTCTGATTTCTTCCAGAGATGTCTTAGCACTCTTTATAGAACAGTGTCTGAGCAGCTGCCTACCTGGCCTGCCCTTAATCCACTGTGTCAGGAGGCCTGAGTATTTAGAGTCACCCTATTCTTCCCTGGAGCCCTGGTGGCTCGGTAGTTAAGAGCTCAGCTGCTAACCAAAAGGTCGGCAGTTTGAATCCCCCAGCCTCTCTTTGGAAACCCTATGGGGCAATTATACTCCACTCTATAGGATCGCTATGAGTCAGAATCGATTCTGTGGCAAGAGGTTTGGTTGGTTTATCTGAGTCCTGGGGCACTGGGCGCTTCCCTTTCTTTAGCTTTTTCAGAAATGATAGTGTTAAAAGCCAGGAAAACCCTCCCAGCACAGAGATGGGCCTGGGGTTTCTTGGCGCCACTCATTGGCAGCCATGTTCCTCATGTTTCTCCTGGGTGGTCCCAGGAGATGCTCTGTAAAGCCCAGGGACAGCACTGATAAGGATGCAGGGCCTATCCACTGAGCATCACTAGTTCCCAGGTAGAACACATTGTCGCAGAACAATTCAAAATTACTCCTTTCTCTGAATTGGAGATAGCCATTACTCCTTTTCCTTTCTGCCTTTTTTGTGTATGTTCCCTGGTGTATCTTCAGTATTTTACCTTGCCTCCTTTTCTTTTCTTTTTTTTTTAACGTTCTCTGTCTTCTTTCTTTTTTAATCTTAACTTTTTTTAAATTGTACTTTAGATGAAGATTTACAGAGCAAACAAGTTTCTCATTAAACAATTAATACACATATTGTTTTGTGACATTGGTTGCCAGCCCCATGACATATCAACACTCTCCCCTTCTCAACCTTTGGTTCCCCATTACCAGCTTTCCTGTCCCCTCGTACCTTCTCATCCTTGGTCCTGGGCTGGTGTGTCCATTTAGTCTCCTTTTGTTTTATGGGCCTGTGTAATCTTTGGCTGAAGGGTGAACCTCAGCAGTGACTTCATACTGGGCTAAAAGGGTGTCCAGGGGCCATACTCTCGGGGTTTCTCTAGTCTCTGTCAGACCAGTAAGTCTGGTCTTTTTTTTTTTTTTGTGAGTTAGAATTTTGTTCTACAGCTCTGTCTGGGACTCTCTGTTGTGATCCCTGTCAGGGCAGTCGGTGGTGGTAGCTGGGCATCATCTAGTGGTATTGGACTCGGTGGATCTTGCCTCCTTTTCTACATGTGAATCTTCTTTTAGAGTTTCTGTCTTTATAATTAAAATTAAAAACAAAGCAACAAAAAAAACTTCACTGATATTCTGGACCTAATTTCTTATACAACGTCATTACCTTACAGAAATCTTCCTTAACTTAGTACCAACTTCTCTGAGTGCTGACTGTGTCTAGTGCTGGCTCTTGTTTAGATTCAGTGGATAGCTAGATAACTAATCTCTAACAGTGCAGAATCGTGGCCTGCCATGCACATCTGCTTGAAGGTTGAGCATGGCAGGTATTCTCTCCAGGTTCCTACTGGTTGTGTGATTCAGTGCAGGCTACTTTCCAGGAATACTGAGAGCAGAGGCTAAGCATGCATCTCTTCTTTTCTATCTGGTGAACTCCTGTTCATCCTTCAAAACTCAATTCAGGTGTCACCCTGTCTGAAAGCCTTGCCCATCACCTACAGGCAGTGAGTCACTATGTCATCTATCTCAGTACCTTTAAATATTTTTTTTGTATCTGTTATCATGTTATTACAATGCCTCATTTCCAGACCAGTCAGTGAGCCCTTTGAGAGAGGACTGTATCATATCGTTGGTTCACTCTCCTCACCCTCCGTGTCTAAAAATTACTGCCTAGTGCCTGGTCCAAGTCATGGTATTTTCAGTAGCTTCATATGCATGCGAAAGCTGCACAGTGAATAAGGAAGACTGAAGAATTGATGACTTTCAATTATGTTGTTGGCAAAGAATATTGAATATACTGTGGATTTCCAGAAGAATGAACAAATCTGTCTTGGAAAAAGTACAGCCAGAATGTTCTTTAGAAACGAGGATGGTGAGACTTCATCTCACATACTTTGGATATATTTTCAGGAGGGACCAGTCGGTGGAGAAGGACATCATGCTTGGTAAAGTAGAGGGTCAGCAAAAAAGAGGAAGATGCTTCACGAGATGGATTGACACAGTGGCTGCAACAATGAGCTCAAACATAGCCATGATTGTGAGGATGACACAGGACCAGCAGTGTTTCGTTCTCTTGTCCATAGGGTGGCTATGAGTCGGAACCAGGGCTTTGAATCAGTTCAGAATGGTTTTATAATTGTCAGCTTAAATGAGGGCAGCATACACATTGCTTAGCAACCAAATCTGTTGCCTGACGGATTTTGACCCGGGTATGAAACAAACAGCAGTGCTCTGCTCAAAGATGGCAGCCAACTGCACAGCTTTGAATGTGTGTTGCTCTCCACAATCCATTCTCCTGCATCAGGCTTCTGAAACTTTCGGGATCCATTATCAAAAGCAATAATAGCTGCTATTTACTGAACACTTACTGTATATTCACTGAATGGCGATAGGTTTACTATATATTAGATTCTGTGCTTAGTATTATTTGTTATAATCCTTAAAGCTTCCCAAATAGGTAACTAGTTCTCATCATCCCCATTTAATAGAAGAGGAAACAAGGTCTCAGAGAAGTTAAGTAACTTGTCCAGGGTCACACAATTACTAAGTGATAAGAGTAGGAGTTGAATTCAGATTTGCTGACTCCAGAGCCCAGGCTTTTTTTTTTTCTTTTTTTTTTTAAATTGTTGTGCTTTAAGTGAAAGTTTACAGTTCAGGTTTGTCTCTCATACAAAAATTTATTCATACATTGTTATATGACCCTAGTTGCTCTCCCTGTACTGTGACAGCACACTGCTCCTTTCCACCCTGGATTTCCCGTGTCCATTCAACCAGTTCCTGATTCTCTCTGCCTTCTCATCTCACCTCTGGACAGAAGCTGCCCATTTAGTCTCATGTATCTACTTGAGCTAAGAAGCACGCTCTTCACGAGTATCATTTTATGTTCCATAGTCCAGTCTAATCTTTGTCTGAAGAGTTGGCCTTGGGAATGTTTTTAGTTTTGGGCTAACATAGACTCCAGGAGCCATGTCTTCCGGGGTCCTTCTAGTTTCAGTCAAACCATTAAGTCTGGTCTTTTTACTAGAATTTGAGTTCTGCACCTCACTTTTCTCCTGCTCCATCAGGGACTCTCTGTTGTGTTCCCTGTCAGGGTAGTCATTGGTGGTAGCGGGGCAGCATCTAGTTCTTCTGATCTCAGGCTGATGGAGTCTCTGG